>NC_086115.1:15561610-15911610 GCF_963921235.1 Mobula hypostoma | reverse complement strand
GCAGTAATGGCTAAATGGGATGAGCCACTGAGTTAGGTTACAAATCTGGTCATCTTTCCCTTGTATTAAAGATTAGCTTTATTTGTCATATGTGCATTGAAACATACAGCAAACTACATCATTTGTGTCAGATCAAATTGGCGAGGATGTGCTAGGGGCAGCCTGTACATGTCACTACACCTTCAATACCAATGTGGCATGCCCACAACTTTCAAACCTTAACTGTACATCTTTAGGAT
The DNA here is from genome assembly GCF_963921235.1 of Mobula hypostoma. Taxonomy (NCBI): domain Eukaryota; kingdom Metazoa; phylum Chordata; class Chondrichthyes; order Myliobatiformes; family Myliobatidae; genus Mobula; species Mobula hypostoma. The sequence continues at coordinate 15,911,371 of NC_086115.1, read as the reverse complement.
GTGGGAGGAAACCGGAGCATCCAGAGGAAACCTACGTTGTCGCAGGGAGAACGTATAAATTCCTTGCATACAAAGCTGATCTTACAACAGGCTCTGTAATAGCGTTATGTTAACTGCTATACTACCCTAGTTAGGTGGAATGCTGTGGTGGATCCTTGTTGCTTGGGAGCTGGAAGGTTGCCTGCTTCTGATGTGAAACAAGACACGCAGGGAGGTTAGGTAATATCTGTGGAAATAGAAATAGACTTCAAAACATCCTGTCTGTGTGTGTGTGTGTGTGTGTGTGTGTGTGTGTGTGAGAGAGAGAGAGAGAGAGAGAGATAGAGAGTGTGTGTGTGTTACACCATTCCTGCTTTCTCCCTGTATCCTTCCATCTCTTAGCCATTAGAACTATAATCTATTCCTCGGCAAAAAAAAGGTCTAGCATTCTTGGGAAGCATTATGCAGTCAGTGAAAAACACAGGGTTTTAAACTCTTATTGCAGTTCTGTAAAACTCTGGTTAGTTCTGGTTAGTGCTCAGTTCTGGTCACCTCATTTATAGGAAGGATGTGGAAGCTTTTCAGAGGGTACAAAAAAGATTTAACAGGATGCTGCCTGGATTAGAGAGCATGTTTTATGAGGATTGAGTGAGCTAGGACTTTTCCTTTGGGTGCTAAGGGTAAGAGACAGCTTGATAGAGGTATAAAAGATGATGAGAGGCATTGATAGACTTTTTCCCAGGGTGGAAATGGCTGATGCGGATGGGCATAATTTTAAGGTCATTGGAAGTAAGTTTAGTGTGGGATATCAGGGTTAAGTTTTCTTTTACTCAGAGTGGTGGGTGTGTGGTAAATGCTGCCAGGAGTGGTGGAGGAGGCAGGTACTTCAGATACATTTAAGACTCTCAGATAGACATATGGATGATGGAAAACTGGAAGACTATCTAGGAGAGAAGCGTTAGATTAATCTTAGAATAGGTTAAAGGATCAGCACAACATCATGGGTTGAAGGGCCTGAACTGCACTGTTCTATGTTTTAAAACCTCTTCCTGCTTGTCCAGCCTCTTGACCCCAGTGGATGGTGAGGACTATGGTTTTTTGGTGTGGTGCACCTCTGCTGTTTATATTTACTTTTGCCTTTATATTTTTCTCCCTTTTGCTGCTCAATATTTAATTTGATTTCGTTATGGTTGTGGTTTTTGTGGATGTGCTGTGTTTTTTTTGTTTGTTTTTTTAAAAAATTTTTTTTATTACAATCGGCTAATCTGTTCTGATGGTACTTAGGAGTTTGTATGAGGATTTTACCACTTAAATTCACTTACCACTAACTGCACTCCATTTTCACGAGATTAAATTTCTCATCTAAAATGTTATTTCAGTGTGGCATTGCACAATGCTGTGTTGTTAGATTAGCGCAGTACATTTAAAACAAGATTTTATCAATTCGTTGGATTTTTAAGACCTATGGCAATCTTCCACTCTTAAACATCTGACTCTTGTATTAATGCTGTTTGTAGGGTTGGTTTTGCATTTGGTTGTGTAGCACTCATCAGTGTATGTCAAAGCATTTCATCCTCTTAAAAAGTGCTATGAGATGTTTGCAAGAGGCAAGAATTAATGAAAGACTTTAAAGAGGTTTCTGAGCTATAGTGGATACTTTATGGGTTCAAGGTGGCATCTGAATCACAGGCCAGCTGAGGAATGTTGTGAGTACTAACAGACGGCCACAAGCCATCAGTGCGTAGAAGTGAAGCCAAGAAGTGGCAGTAGATGGCTGTCTCTCTAGCTAGTGGAATGCCGCAGGGACTGGGGCTGGTTTCGTTGCTGTTTGTCATCTGTATCAATGATCTGGATGATAATGTGGTAAACTGGATCCGCATATTTGTGGATGACACTAAGATACTTCTGGTTCAAGACTCTTGAACCAGTGGAAATAACTTCACTCAACATCACTTGCTCATCACTGAACTGAGCCCACAACCTATGGACTCGCTTTGAAGGACTCTTCATCTCCACATTCTTGATGTTTATTGTTTATTTATTTATTATTATTATGTTTTTGTATTTGCACAGTCTGTTGTCTTTTGCACATTGGTTGTTTGTCCGTCTTTGTTGTGTGCAGTTTTTTCATTGACTCTATTGTGTTTGTTTTCGTTTACTATGAATGGCCGCAAGAAAATGAATCTCAGGGTAATATACGCCACGGTAGCATAGTGGTTAGCGTGACACTATTACAGCTCTGGGCATCGGAGTTCGGTGTTCAATTCGGACTGCATCTGTAATGAGTCTGTACTTCCTTCCTCTGGGATGCATGGGTTTTCTCCAAGTCCTCCTGTTTCCTCCCACAGTCCAAAGATGTACTGGTTAGTAGGTTAATTGGTCATTGTAAATTGGCCCATGATCAGGCTAGGGTTAAATTGGAAGTTCCTGAGCAATGTGGCTCAAAGAACAGGAATGGCGTGTTCTGCGCTGTATTGCTAATAAAATAAATATGTTGATAAATATGTATTTTGATAATAGTCACTTTGAACTTTGAAGATTGGGGTGTAGTGGACTGCAAGAAGGGCTATCAAAGCTTGCAATGGGATCTGGACTAGCTGGGAAAAATGGGCTGGTGTGGATATTGCATCAAAGTAATTCATCTCTTCTCACCGTCGGCTCAGTTTGATTTGCTTATGTGCTACTATCACTTGCTGGCATTATTTTGGACTTTGAGCATTATAAAAAGAGTTTATCCTGACCGTTGTCTGAACTATGCATGCTGTTGTGCTATGTCTAAGGCTACAAAGCAAGTTAGTACAGAATAAAAATTTTATACTACCTTATGTTCATTGAAATTCTGCCTGAGGTGAAGCTTACAAAACACTTTGAGAGATGCTTTGGATACACCATCTTTATAATAACTAATTTCTTCAAACCACCTACTGAATTTATTTTTATCAGTCTGTACGGTGTAATAGAGATTGTTAAATAATTTTACTTGGTGGAGACATACCCTCGTTGACGCTACTGATGTGATCCTTTGTTCTGCAGCTTTCTAATGAACAGTGGGCAAAAGCAGGATGACACACGTACTCGATCAGCCGTGTGTAAGGAGTCTCCCAACTGGGATCTGTGTGCTAAGATAACATTGCATGCTTGATAGCAGTAAACGTGGGCTTCCCCAGCACACTGCTCTGACCACCTGCAATGCTGCCTTGTGCAGCCGTAATCCACTGTTTTTGTAGTCTCCTCCTGAGAAGTTCAACCCCAGCCTTTGTGGAGATGTGTGTGTATCTTTCCCTGCCTTTTGAAGGAGGCCTCATTTTATTGTTTTTTTTAAGTTGGAGTGGCCAGGGTGATCTTCAATACCTGCGAAGCTCAATAACCTTAAGCACAGAGAGGTCTGGCTGATCTCTAGCTCAGCTCTGTATTTTTCTTATTCATTTTGCCCACCACCACCATACAGTGTCTAAAAGGTATACCATCTGAGTCAGAATTTCACCAGCATGTGTCGTGAAATTTGTTAACGTAGCAGCAGCAGTACAATGCGATACATGATAAATATAGAATAAATATATGAATAAATGTATATTAACTAGTTAAATTTAGAAATGGTAGTGCATAAACAAATATTTTTTAAAAGTTGAGGTGGTGTTCATGGATTTAATGTCCATTGAAAAATTTGATAGCAGAGAGAAAAGAAGCTGTTCCTGAATTGCTGATTGTGTGCCTTCAGGTGTGTGTACCTCCTTTCTGGCGGTAACAATGAGAAGAGGGCATATCCTGGGTGATTGGGGTCCTTAATAATAGATGCTGTCTTTCTGAGGCACTGCTCTTTGAAGACGTCATGGATACTACGGAGGCTAGTACCCATGATGGAGCTGACTAATTTTACAATTTTCGGTAGCTTTCAATAGCACCCCTCCCCCACCGCGTAACAGACAGTGATACAGCCTATGCTCTCCACTGTGCATCTGTAGAAGTTTTCAAGTGTTTTGGGTGAAGTACCAAATCTCCTCAAACTCCTAATGAAGTATAGCCACCGTCTTGCCGCCTTTATAGCTGCATCAATATGTTGGGATGAGGTGAGGTCCTCAGAGATATTGACACCCAGGAACTTGAAATTGCTACTCTCCACTTCTGAACCCCCTGAACCCTCTATGAGGATTGGTTCATGTTCCCTCGTCTTACCCTTCCTGAAGTCCACAATCAGTTCCTTGGTCTTACTGACGTTGAGTGCAAAGTTGTTGCTGTGATACCACTCATCTAGCTGGTATATCTGGCTCCTGTACACCCTTTCCTCTCCACCTGAGATTCTGCCAACAATGGTTGTATCATCAGCAAATTTATAGGTGGCATTTGAGCTATGCCTAGCCACACAGTCATGGGTATAGAGAGAGTAGAGCAGAGAGTTAAGCACACATCCCTGAGGTGCGCCAGTGTTGATCCTCAGGGAGGAGGAGATGTTATCACCAATCTGCACCAATCTTGTGGTCTTCCAGTTAGGAAGTCGAGGATCCAATTGCAGAAGGAGGTACAGAGGCCCAGGTTCTGAAACTTTTTGATCAGGACTGTAAGAAAAGATGTTGTTAAACATTGAACTATAGTCAGTGAACAGTATCCTGACATGAGTATTTGTATTGTCCAGGTGGTCTAAGGCCGAGTGAACAGCCATTGAGATTGCATCTGCTAGAGACTTATTGTGGCGATAGGCAAATTGCAGTGGGTCCAGGTCCTTGCTAAGGCTGGAGTTGATTCTAGCCATGACCAACCTGTCAAAAGCATTTCATCACTGTAGATGTGAGTGCTACTGGATGATAGTTGTTAAGGTAGCTCACACTGCTCTTCTTGGGCACTGATATAACTGTTGCGCTCTTGAAGTAGCTGGGAACTTCCAACCATAGCAGTGAGAGATTGAAAATGTTTGAATCAGATTTAATATTACCAGCATATGCCATGAAATTTATGGCAGCAGTACGATGAAATATGATAAATAACTATAGAGAAAAAACTGAGTTACATTAATTATGTAAATGTCTATTAAATAGATAAGTTAAAATAAGTAGTGTAAAATAACAGAAGTAAAAAAGTAATGAGGTAGTGTTCATGGGTTCAATGTCCATTTAGAAATTAAATTGCAGAGGGGAAGAAGATGTTCCTGAATCACAGTGTGTGCCTTCAGGCTTCTGTACCTCCTCCCTGACGGTAACAATCTGAAGAGGGCATGCCCTGGGTGTCTTTGAATACACCCACCAGTTGGTTGGCACAAGTTTTCAGAGTCTTACCGGGTACTCCATTGTGAGGGTTCATCTCCTGAACGACTGATCTCAGCCTCCAAGACAGAGATCACAGGGTCACTGGGTGCAGCAGGGATCCTCACAGCTGTAATTATATTCTTCCTTTCAAAGCGGGCATAAAAGATGTTGAGCTCATGTGGTAGTGAAGCATCACTGCCATTCATGATGCTGGTTTCACTTTGTATGAAGTAAGATGCTCTTGAGCATCTACTGATTACCATAGTTATTTTGACTATACCTCTTCCCACCCTATCTCCTGTTTTAAAAGAAAATTACTATTCCCTTTTCTCAGTTTCTTCGCCTCTGCCTCATGTGTTCTCAGGATGCAGCTTTCCATTCCAGGCCACCAGAGATCTCCTTCTTGTTTAAAGAATGAGGTTTCCCTTCATCTACTATTGATGCTGCCCTCACCTGCGTCTCCTTAAATTCTCCCTGCATCTGCGCTCACCCCATCTTCCCACAATCACAATAGTGATAGAATCCCTCTTGTCCTTGCCTACCATCCCATCAGCCTCCGCATCCAACAGATTATCCTCCATGACTTCTGCCATCTCCAAAGGGACCCTATCACTAAACATATCTTTACCTCCTCTACCCCCTCCGCTTTCTGCAGCGATCGCTCCCTTCATGATTCCCTTGTCCATTTGTCCCTCCCCACTAGATTCTCTTCAGGCAAGCATTCTAAATGCTACACCTGCCCATAGCCCAACTCCCTCACGTCTATTCAGGGGCCCAGTCCTTCCAGGTGAGGAAGCACTCCACGTGCAAATCTGCTGGGGTCATCTATTGTGTCTGGTGCTCCCAGTGCAGCATCCTCTACATTGGTGAGACCCAATGTAAACTGGGGGACCACTTCGTCAATCACTTCCACACCATCTGTCACAAGTCAGACTTCCTAGTGGCCAAACATTTTACTTCCGATTCCCATCACCATTCTGACATGTTGATCGATGGCCTCTTTTTATGCCAAGATGAGGCCACCCTCTGTGGAGGAGCAACACCTTATATTCCATCTGGATACCCTCCAACCAGATGGTATGAATATCGATTTCTGAACCCCCTCCCCCTCTATTCCCTACCTGACCTTTTACTTATTTTCACCTGCCTATTACTTCCCCCAGGTCCCCTCCTCCTTCCCTTTCTCCTATTGTCCCCTCTCCTCTCCTATCAGATTCTTTCTTCTCCAGCCCTTGACCTATCCCACTCACCTGGCTTCAGCTATCACCTTCTAACTAGCCTCTTTCTCCTCCCCTCATCTTTTTAATTTGGGCATCTCTCTCTCCCCCCCCCCCCCCAATCCAACCCCACCTCCCCAGACCTGATAGAGTTTTTTGGCTGAAACGTCAACTGTTGACTCTTTTCCTTAGATGTACCTGACTTGCTGAGTTCCTCCAGTATTTTGTGTATGTTGCTATGTGAGCAATTTGTCAAGACATAGTCATGTTATATAGCATAGAAACAGGCCCTTCAGCCCAAATGGTCCATCCTAACCAATATGCTAATCCAAGCTATCTTCTTTCCCACTTCCGATGAGTCTTTGACCTAAAATGTCAACTGTCTTTCCCTTTCCACAGATGCTGTTTGACTGGCTGAGTTCTTCCTCCATTTCTGTTTTCTTAGCAGCCAGTGAATTCTTGATCCAACCATCTAATTTTGTTTATGGTTTGATCTGCCTCTTTATTTCTATTTCACATTTTTCCTAGCACTTGCAAAGAATTGTTTTCTAATGAATACCACATAAAATGTCAGTAGGCACGGGCCCAGTGATGTGGTTTCTTCAGTAACATCTTCTAAATAAATGTTAGTTACCATCCAGAACACAGGTTCCCAAACTTTGTATACCATATAGGAACGAGGTTGATAATGCTTTTCCTCAATGGTTCTTCTATATATATTTTTTTTTCCATATATATCAGTATGTATATACTCTGCCCTTTTATTGTATCCCTCTTCCCTCTCTATATATCCCTCCCTGTTTTGTGTGCTCTCTCTGTCTTTATATCTCACTTTTTACCTCCCTCCATTAGTTTTATCTCTCCCATTGCCTTTGCCCTTCCCCTTCATGTTCTTTTTTTATTTTGCTCTCTTAGTTAGTCATTGCAAGCACATTTTTTTACCCTGGTCATACTCACTACTTCCTTTCCTCTTTTTGTTCTTTTCTTCACTCTGGTCATCATTTTGTGCTTTTCAGTCCCTGTCTTTCAGCTTCCTTTCTCTCTATCTTCCGCATTCTGGTGCTGGACATATTATTCCTTCTGCCCTTATTTTGTCAAAGTATGTTACCGTTATTTTTCCCTCCTGCCCTTTTTCTGCCATTTACACGAGTGGATGGGATATTTCTGATGTGCACTGCCACCCAGCTGGCTGCTTTGAGTCACTCACCCGTTTTATTAGGTACGGCGCCACTTTATGTCTTTGTGATCTTTCTCTCTCTAGCTCAACTTCTCTCCGCTGCAGAGCCAGTATCAGAAGCGATTAAACAGCTCATTAATTCTTCAATATGATGGTTGATATATTAGAGCAGAACAAAGCCAGATCTGTCAGATAACAGACACCTTTCCACATTACAGTGGTGCCGTGGGTTAATTGAAGTTTTCCCTGGATAATGGTGTCAAGATGTAGGTTAAAAGTATTTTTAAAATGAAAATGCCCATTCTTGTGTGAATATATCCATCAGTTCAATCTTTTAGAAAGGCGGGAATAAGAATATTAGCCATTATTGAGGTGATGACAAAGTGTCTTTACAGGTGTCGTTGGGCACCAGTGACCTTTGGATGGATTTCTGACATGGTTGAAACAGTGAGAATCACTAGCGGTAGCTGAAATACTTGCTTGAGTTCTTCCTGCAGATCCTTTGCTCTTTTGCAAACTGGTGCAATGTATGTGTGTACATGGGCACAGAATCAAGTGCACCTCCGCAGTTCAGTAGTCTGTTAACAATTGCTCTCACCAGCATGAAGCATGGCACTTTGGCAAGGTGCCTAATGGCTGAAGACTTCGCCATCCTTTAGCTCACACTAGTGAAAATGTGCTGCCTGCAGCAACAGAAGATAGACAAATGTTATCGTTTCAGAGGATCTTTCCTGGGTTCAGCACATAAATGCCATTACAAAGAAAAAACAGCAGCACCTCTACTTCCTTAGTTGTTTGCAAAGATTTGGCATGACATCTAAAACTTTGACAGACTTCTATAGATGTGTAGTGAAGAGTATTTTGACTGGTTGTATCAGGCCTGGCATAGAAACACCAATGTCCTTGAACAGAAAATCCTATAGAAAGTAGTGGACGTGGCTCAGTCTATCGTGGGTACAGACCTCCCCACCATTGAGCACATTTACACAGAGCAGTATCGCAAGGAAGCAGTATCCATCATCAGCAACCCCCAACACTAGGCCATGCTTTCTTCTCATTGCTTCCATCAGGAAGAAGATACAGGAGCCTCAGGACCTTCACCACCGGGTTCAGGAACAATTATTACCCTTCAACCATCAGGCTCTCAAACAATTGAGGATAACTTCACTGAACTTCACCACCCTATCATTGAGCTGTTCCCACAACCTACGGACTCACTTTCAAGGACTCTTCATCTCATGTTCTTTATATTTATTATTTTTTTTCTTCTTTTTTGTATTTGCGGTTTGTTGTCTTTTGCACGTCGATTGTTTCTCTGTCCTGTTTGGCGGGTTCTTTCATTGATTCTATAGTGTTTCTTGGATTTACTATGCATGGCCGCAAGAAAATGGATCTTGGGGTGGTGTGTAGTAGTATGTGTGTGTGTGTGTGTATATATATATATATATATATACACTTTGAAAATAAATTTATTTTGAACTTTGAAATGGGAAATCAGCTGGCTATTGGCGGAAATTGTAGATGCCTATTAGAAAGGAGACAGTGATCAGATCTGGGATAGCTGCCGGTCAAAGTTCAAAGTAAATCCATGATCAAAGTATATATCTGTCTCCAAGTACTACCCCGAGATTCATTTTCTTGCAGGCATTCACAGTAGAACAAATAAATACTGTAGAATTGGTGAAAAACTGCACAGAAAGGGCTGACATGCAATCAATGTGCAAAAGAAGACAGACTATGCAAATACAAATAATAATAATGATAAATAAATGAGTAAATAAATAGAATTGAGAACATAAGTAGTAGAATCTTTGAAAGTGAGTCCATAGATTGTGTTCAGTGTCGTGATGAGTGAAATTATCTACGCTGGTTGAGGGGTAATACTGTTTCTGAACCAGGTGGAGTAGGACCTATGGCTGCTGTACTTCCTTTCCAATGGTAACAGCAAGAAGAGAGCAGTGTCTGGATGGTGGAGGTTGCTACTTTCTCACGGCAGCTCTCTTTGTAGATTTACTCGGTGGTGGGGAGAGCTTTTCCTGTGATAAACTGGGCTGTCTCCACCACTTTTTGTAGACTTTTCTGTTCTTGGGCACTAACGTTTCCATAACAGGCTGTGCTATCTTCTTGCTCCAGCTTTCTGTGGAGGAGTTTGGAGATGGACTTGTTGCTTGTGGCATTAGAGATGGAGTGGTGGTGGGATAGACCAGTCAGTAAGTAGTGAAGAAATTACTCTGTGGTTACATCCAAGCCTCTTGATGTGTGCTCTTCTAGCATACAGACATTGACGTGTGTGGCTGCTCCTTTAAGAATCGACCGAGTAATACACAAAAGCAAGAGTTCAAAGATAACTTCACAGTGGTGGAAGCTGCGTGCCGCCGAGGAAGCTTTTCAATGGAGACAATGGAGCAGTGACGGGTTAAGAGGGAAATTAGAGGGTTTTGAAGGTTTTGCCAGGGAGGGGGTGAAAGGTTAAAAAATGGCCCTTTGTTCCAGCCCTAATTCTGAGGAACATGCTCTCCAAACAAATCGTACAGGTCGGATGCTTTTGTTACCACTTTTACTGATTGATCTTTTACTAGTTTACTTTTCTGTTTAGTGCATGTCTTTTGAAATTCTATGCAGTCTTGTTATGTAAGGTGTCTGCCTATTGAGCGTGAGTCTGTGAGCAGCAAGGCTGTATAGCCAGCTTCAGGCACCGAGCTGCTAGAGAGTGATTTTGTTTTCCTCTGTCCTCTCCTGCTGAAGTGACTGATGCCTGGTCGGGACACATTCCAGTTAGTTCCCATTTCCCTTAGCCTGATCTACTATGTTCCTGCTCCTCTACTTCATCAGGGTGAGAATTAAATCATTACTCTGTGATCATCATCCTGTACACCTACCACAAACTTACTACCTCTGTTCTTGCCTTCAAAAACCTTTATTGCAGGCTTTCCTCTTCAAAAGTGTACAACTCTGCTAACTATTTTCCTCAACTTGTTTAGTATTGATTACCTTTCTTTCCCCCCGTACAGCAGGTATGCCATTACAGCTCGGGGCATTGGAGTTCTGAAATCAGCTCGGGCACTGTCTTTAACGAGTTTGTACGTTCTCCCCAGTGACTGCGTGGGTTTCCTCCGAGTGCTCCAATTTCCTCCCACAGTCCAAAGACGTTACCAGTTGAGAGGTTAATTGGTTATTGTAAATTGTCCTGTGATTAGTCTAGGATTAAATAGCTGGGTTACTCGGTGGCACGGCTCATTGGGCTGGAAGAGCCTTTTTCATGCTGTATTTCTAAATAAATAAATATGTAACCTTACACGATATTGCCTCCCTTGTTTGAATGTTTTTATTAAGTTGCCTTTCTTGCGTGGCATTTTGTACATTTGTTCTGCCAAAGTCTTTCAGAATTGTAAAAGAGCCTATCTTTCTTCATAATTACAGCTATTTGATCCAGGTATTTTTATAGATCCTTTGCATATAAGTTAGGACCAATTAACCTACCAACTAGTACATCTTTGGACTGTGTGAGGAAACCAACATCCAGAAGAAAGCCACACAGTCACAGGGAGAACGTACAAACTCCTTACAGACAGTGCCCAAGCTGATCTCAGAACTCCAATGCCCCCAAGCTGTAATTGCACATCTGCTGAATGGGGCGGGGGGGGGGAAAGAAAGGTAATCAATACTAAATGAGCTGAGGAGAATAGTCGGTGGAGTTGTACACCTTTGAAAAAGAAAGCCTGCAATAAAGGTTTGTGAAGGCAAGAACAGAGGTATTAAGTTTGTGGTAGGTGTACAGGAAGATGATCAGAGAGTGATGATTTCATTCTCCTCCTGATGAAGTAGAGGAGCAGGAATACAGCAATATTGGTGTAAATAGTGAGCATGGTTGCCCAAGGGTGTAGAGTGACGTACAGTATATCAGCCAGAAAGTTGGGTGGAGTGGTGGAAGATGGAATTTAATTCAGGCATCTGTGATGTAATGCATTTTGAATAGCCTAATGCTGCCAGGACATGTACCCTGAACAGTAGGGATCTTACAATCATTGGTGTACAGAGGATACAAGTTCATAGCTCTCTGAAAATGGTAACACAGGTGCTGAGGGTGGTGAAAACATTTCGCTATTTTCTTTCATAGATGGAGATTTTGAGTATGAGTTGAAATTTTACTAGATCTAAAACGACACATGGGATATTTTATAAGGTTTTGATCACCACAGTATGGAAAGGATGTGGTAGCATTGAAAAGAGAGCAGAAGAAATTCACAGAATGGAGGACTTTAGTTATAAGAAGAGATTGGATAGGCTTGGATTGTTCTCATTGGAGCACAGAGGGCTGAAGGGCTAGCTTATAGAACATGGGAATCCACAGCAACATGCCAAAATCCTGGTCAGGCAGCATCTGTGGAGAGGAATAAACAGTTGATATTTTTGGGCAGAGTCCTGTCACCAGTCCTGATGAAGAGTCTCGACCCGAAATGTTGAATTCCTCCAGCACTTTGTGTGTGTTGACTTTATAGAATGTTAACATTGAGGGGAACAGTCTTTTTTTCCCAGGGCAGTAATGTCTAAAACTACACAGAACTAAGGTAAGAGGGGAATATAAAGGAGATCTGAGGGGCAAATTTTTCACCTAGAGGATGGTGGATGTATGGAACAAGCTATGAGAGGAGGTAGTAGAGGAAGTTACAATCTGAGCGTGTCAAAAGTATTTTGACGGGTATGTAGATAGGAAAGGAACAGAGCGGTATGGGTCAAGTTTAGGAAAATGGGATTAGTGTAGATGGGCATCCCTGGCAGCATGGGTGAAATGGGCCAAATGGCCTGTTTCTATGTAGTACAATTTTATGAAATACAAAATGTAAATAAGAGCAGGAAAAACAACAAATAATGTGGGAAAACTACTGGATTGTCATAAAACCCCATCAGGTTCACTATTGTCCTTAAGGAAAGAAACTTGCACCTTTATCTGATGAAGTCAGTCCTGGTTAAGGGTTTTTGGCCTGAAATGTCGACTGTTTTCGTTGCTGCCTGACCTGCTGAGTTCCTCCAGTATTTCTATGTGTTACTCTGGATTTCTAGCATCTGCAGAATCTCTCGTGTTTAAACCTCTATCTCCTAAGTCTGTGTGGGACTTGGATCTACCCCATATGGTGTACTTTTAAATGCTTTTTAAAGTGGCCTAGCAAGCACTCAATTCAGGGGCAATTTAGAATGTACATAAAATTATGGTTTTACCAGTGATATCGGATCTGAAAGTAAGAATGAACAAAATTTTGGCCCCTTACCCTAAGATGATACCCCCTAATTCCATAAGGTCGCTTTTTGGTCTTTTAAAGACTTGTCAGTTAACCTATTCCACTCATTTTTAGTCATGGGTCATTCTCTCATTTTGGGTATCAATTTGATGAAAGTTTGCCTGTTCCTTCTGTGGGTAAGAAGGCCAAAATTAAGCAGTACTTCAAGTGGTTCTTAAAAGTCTATGCCACTGGACTCCAAGACCTGATGAAGGGTCTCAGCCGGAAAAATCAAACTGTTTAGTCTCCTCCGTAGAAACTGCCTGACTGCTGAGTTCGTCCAGCATTTTGTGTGCATTACTGAAGATTTCCAGCATCTGCAGAATCTCCTGTTTATGCAACTGAAACAAAATGGTTTTTTTTCTATACTCTCTTGTCTTACTGGTAATGAAGTTAATAGTTTGATATTCTTGCATGTTAACGTTCTGTGTTGTGTTTTTTGGGTGCCAGTATTTCATATGCACTGACCATTTTTTTAAAAATTCTAGACTTCCTACCAAAGCAAACAGCCTTGTATTTTCCCACACTGTAGGCCTTGTCTATTCACTTCGACAGTCTGTATATCTGCAATTTTTTTTTCATTGTGCACATTCCTACTCTACCAAATTATCATCAAAAACAAGTAGTAGTTTGTGTAAGTGAAGCCACCAACGTTTCTATGCCGTTGTACATGTTCCACACAAGTCTCCTTTGCCTCGGGTCTCTATGTCAGCAGATCCCCCTAGTTTGTCCCTCATTTTTATCTGGATTTTCTCAAAACTTTCTGTGCTGTCCATTAGCTTATCTATTCTATTTGTCCTGCTTCATTTTAGACAGAGTATCTGTCTTAAGGTCATAGAGTCCTGGAGTTATACAGCATGGAAACAGGCCCTCTGCCCACCTCACCCATGCTGCCCATGTTTGGCCCATATCTCTGTGAACCTCTCCTATCCATGTACTTACCCAAATGTCATCTAAATGTTGTTATTTTACCTACCTCAACCACTTCCTCTGGCAGTTCATTCCATATACGCACCACCATCTGCACGAAGAAGTTGTCCCTCGGTCCTTTTTTAAATCTTTCACTTCTTGAGTTACAACATAAACACTTTTATTAATGGCTTCGTCAGCTTCAATAGGCAATGCCCCAAGAAGGGGCATAAGAAGGGGCATCTATCATTAAGGGCCCTCACCATCCAAGACGTGTCCTATTCTCATTGCTGCCATCAGGGAAGAGTTACAGGAGCCTGAGACATTTTCAAAGTTTCAGAACAGCTTCTTCCCCTCTGCCATCAGATTCCTGAAGAGACCATGAACTACCTCACTTTTTACTCTTTTTTTTTGCACTACTTTTTATATATTTTTTGTAGCATGGTAATTTTTTTTTATGTATTGCACTGTATTTTGTTTTAAAACAACAAATTTCACAACCTATGTCAGTGATAATAAACCTGATTCTGAGCTATGTGGTGAATGAGTTGCTTTTAACCCAAATTTGTTTTCTCTTCCCCCACCCCCACCCCCAAATGCTTAAGGCAATTGTAATGCCCTCTCCTGTACAGTTGTTATACTAACTGATAAAGGCTTACTTGATGCATAATAGACTCCCAACCCAGAACTTACTTTAATGCAGAAGGGCACCATAACATCAGCGAGGTGGAAAGTGCTAGGTTATTAAGTGAAGATCGCTCCAGTTCACGAGGCAACCACTTGGCCACTTTGTACCTAAGGCACGCTAAGCCATAACACAATGTCTCATCCGACTGTCAGTTCAATCTTATCTACCTGCCGAAAATTTTCACTCCTTTGGTCATCAAATACTTAAAAATATCGAAAGACTGCTGCTAACATCCTTTGGAGTGGATAGTTCCAAAGACTCGCTAGAGTTTGAGAGCTAAGATGTCACCTCATCACTCTCTTAAATGGGCTTATTTTTAACTGTGATCTCCAGTTGGAGACTGACAGGCGTACAGAAACATTCTTTTCAAAACCATTCTGCCAACCTCCCTCAAGAGCATGTTTCATTCAAGCCTTCTCTCTCAGCAGATTTAAGCCTAGCCCGTCCAGCCATTCCTCATTAGATAGCCCAACCATTCCAGGCATCACCCAAATAAACCTCCTCTGAAATTGCTTCCAATGAATTGACATCTTGCCTTAATTAAGGGAGTCAATACTGTATGCTGTACTCCAAATGTGGTCTTGCCAGTGCCTTGTATCATTGAAGTGGGACTTCCCTACTCTTGTGTCAATTTCCCTCTGTTTTCTATATGAGCTAGGTATCCTTGCCCCCAGCCCACCCATTATTAATAACTGATTCCATTTGTAGCCTTTCCACACTGAAGGAATACTGTAACTTCAGCCCTCTGCATGCCACCTTGGCTGAACAGAGGAGCACTTTTAGTAATAGACTAAAACAACTGCACTGCTCCAAAGAGCGATATATGAGGTCATTCTTGCCTTCAGCAATTGGGCTCTATAATGAGTCAACCTAGAGCTAGAGAAGTGATGACCCCTCCTGTTAGACTGTTTGTGGAAACTTTTTTTTATTCTTTCTACTTCTCTTTTGATACTTATATCTGTACACTTGTAATGCTACTGTGACACTGTAATTTCCTTTGGGATCAATAAAGTATGCTTGCTGTTCCTAATCTTTGCACTGTTGTGAGCTGCCCACACTACGTGAATAGAATGATGGAATGGTAACGGCAACGAAGGCAGCCATTTGTAGTCAAGCTGAGTTCATTTATCACATGTACATCGAAACACACAGTGAAATGTATCACTTGCGTTAACAACCAAAACACTTAAGGATGTGCTAGGGCTGCCCAGCCCACAATTGCTGCCACATAGCATGTCCACAGGGCTCGGCAGAACAACACAGCACACAACAAGCAACTAAACAACAGCAAGACCAAATTACTATCAGAACATCTCACTAGCTTATTGATAATGCAGCATTTTATCAGAAGCCTCCATGTGCATCATATTGCCTGCATTGCTGTCATCAACTTTATCTGCGATTTCATTAACAACTTCTTTCAAATTGATAAAGCACATTTTACAAATCATATTGTTTGTGTGGCAGATGATTCTGTCCCAGATCAATCATTCTAAAAGTTTTCTAGCCACTGAGATTAAACTCACTAGCCTGTAGTTGCGGAGCCTTTCCTTCCTCTTTAGAACAAGGGAGTAATGATTGCCCGTACCCAAAAAAAATTAAAATATTGTGCTCAATGGCCCATGATTTCCTCCTGTACTTCTCTCAGAACCCGGGATGCATTCCATCAGATCCTGGAGACTTGCATCATTTTCAATGCCTCCATACTATCAATTTTTAACATGTCTAGCGTCTGAACTTGTTATTGTGAAGACAGGTGCAAGGAGCTCATTTAGTAAATTAACTATGTCCTCAGCACAGGATCCCATTTTTTGTCCTTTATAGCCCCTGCTCCTCCATGTTATATTATTTATTTGCCTCTAAAACACTTCTGGATTCCCTTTAATGTTGTCAGTTTACTTTTTCTGATTTTCTTTCTGTACCTCTTTTATTTTAGTTTTCTCTTTTCAGCTAAAAAGGAGGTTAGAATATCAAGGTTGCTTATTCTCAATCATCAGTACATGAGTTTAAAGGAGAATAATGAAATAATTGTTACTCTGGATGGGATGCAATATTTAAAACAAAAACAAATAAACATAAAGAACACAATTTTTTAAAAAACACAGTAAATATAAATATTTAAATATAGGGTCCTGATGAAGGATCTTGACTCGAAACTTCAACTGGTTATTCATTTCCATAGATGCTGCCTGGCCTCCTGAGTTCCTCCAGCATTTTATGTGTGTTGCTCTGGATTTCCAGCATCTGCAGAATATCTTGTGTTTATATTCATAGACTGATTGTATATGGCGAGGATTATATTTAGATCTGGCCTTATTTGTGAGAAGTTAAGAGGCTCATAATAAATTTCTTTGAAGTACAAAAACTCAATGCAATGCAGCTTTGTATAAGTAGCCATGAGATGAGCAGACAACTCACCTATAATTTTTGTTGGTCATACTGGATATGTGAGTTTTGGGAAGCTAGAACACTGATGAGTGAATGAGTACTAGTCAGAACAATGGTGAAACTTGTGTGACGAAGGAAGGCCAACCAGCAGATGGTGGAACACTGATGGGGCAGATGGTGAAATGCTGCTTGCTGGACAAACCTTATTACAGCAATCTTCTGTCCAGTGTTTATGCATCAAACCATAATGTCATTGAGAAGTGGTAGAACTAATGGAGCAATTGTATTTAAGGCAGCAAGAGATGGTGGGACACTGGATAAATACCCTCTCAGTCATCCCAGAAAATGAACAGAAACTAGGGAAGACTACCAGGTAACTCAAATGTTCAAAGCACTTTGGGCAATTTTCTGATGAAGGGTCTTCAATCTGAAATGTTAATTCTGTTTCTCTTTCTATAGATGAAGCCTGATCTGTGTGTGTGTGTTTTTTTATTTCAGATTTCCAGCAGCTATAATTTTTAAAAAAATTGTTCTACCATATAGTCCTTAATGGATAAAACACATATAGATTTGGTCCAGGTGCAGGTCAATGGGACCAGGTAGAATAATAGTTTGACACACACTGGATGGGCTGAAGGGCCTGTTTCTGTGCTGTAGTTCCTTATGACTCTAAATTTGTGTTCTATGCCCTATGTGGTTGCATCCAGACTGTAATACTACCTAGAGTCAGCTGCACACGGCAGAGTAATACCGAGGTATCGAGTCAGAGAGCAAACCAGCATGGATGTAGGCCCTTTGGCCCTTCGAGTCCATGCTGACCACAGTGCCCACCCAACTAGCCTCGATTTCCTGCATTCGACCCATGTCCCTCAAAGCGTTGGCCCTTCATGTACTTGTCCAAATGCTTCTTAAATGATGCTATTGTACTTGCCTCAACTATTTCCTCTGGCAACTTGTTCCATATGCTTACCACCTGTGTGAAAAAGTTGCCCATCAGGTCCCTTTTAAATCTTTACCCTCTCACCCTAAATCTATGCCCTAACCTGGGGGAAAAGACTGTTATCTGTGCTTCTCATTAATTAAACACTTACATAATGCCACCCCTCATTCTGCTTAATCCTAAGGAATAAAGACCAAGCCTGACCATCCTCTCTCCATAACTCAGGCACTCTATTCCTCGCAACATCCTCATAAATCTTTTCTCTGCTCATAAAAGAACAGGCTTTTTGGATTCTAAGCTGATGTTCTGTCTGTCTCTTGGACAAAAAGAAGTTCTTCCTGGCACCCTGGGTAATGTTTATCCATTCCTTGAAATTGCTAAAACCAAAGTTCAAAGTAAATTTATTATCAAAGTACATATATGTCACCATATGCACCTTGAGATTCATTTATTTGTGGGTATACTCAATAAATCCATAATAGAGTAATAACCATAATAGAATCAATGATAGACCGCACCAACTGGGCATTCAGCCAGTGTGCAAAAGACAACAAACTGCAAATACAAAAAGAAAGAAATAATAATAAATAAATCAATAAATGTGGAGAACATGAGATGAAGAGTTGTTGTTTATTTATTGAGATGCAGCACGGAGTAGACCCTTTTGGCCTTTTGTGCCTCACCGCCAGCAATTCCCAATTTAATCCTATATTACTATTTAACAGAGCTCGTTGTAAGCAAGTGATTGTACTACAGAGTTGAGTCTGCTTGTAAAATACTTAATGGGATTAAGTGATGTGAGCTATCCCAAAAGGCACTGAAGAAGTTATGTTTCTGCTCTTATCAGTGCCTAGGAAGGAACAGTGGTGGGTGAGAAAAATGAGATATTGTTTGGTTGTCAGGGAGTGGGGAGGGAAATGGGATGTGGATCTGGTAAGGTGAAGAGTGGAGAAGTGGCTCGGATGAAATTAGTAAGAGACCAAGGAAGGATGCAGATTCGAGAAGGAATAAGGGGCTTGAAGTTGGGAAAGGTAGAGATGGAATGGGAGATAGAGAAAAAACATCCTAATACAAAATAAACTTTACAGCTTGAGAAGGACTGTCATCGGGTATTTCCTCCATCACCACCCCCCCAACCTAGCCCCTCTATGAAGTTCGGGGTTGCTGTGAAGCTGATGAAAAATGACCAAAAGGGATTCACCCTGCTGGGATATTATGCCAGGGAAGGCTCATGTTGTGGGATAGTGGCAGTCAAGTGTTGAACCTTTTCATCGAGTGGATGGATAAAGGCAGTGACACTTCAGACTGAATGTCTCATTGTTTCTTCACTGAGAAAGCAGTTGTTTTTTTCCCCCTATCCAGGGGCTCTGCCTTGTAGTTACTTTCGTTCAGTGCAGCACTGGCCCTTTGTTTTTTGCCCTGCTTTGATCATGGCCCTGCCAATAGATAATTTGGCAATGGCATCTCCCAAAGTGGAAGCGTGGAATTAATGTAAAACAGCTTCTCTTTTCACTGGTTCAGTGGTCGACAAAGCGAAGCAAGGACCAGCCGTAAATTTTCACCTAGGAGCTGATTAATTCTGAGAAGGTTGAGACACATGGACTGTAAAGTGCTCACCTCCTCATCAAAAGAGAACACAAATTGGGTAGACACTTTTTATTAACCCATTTCACTGACGTTAATTTTTTTTTTCCCTAAAAAGAGCTTGAAGTACAGAAGAGGAAAGTCCCAGATTGCATTCCTGATATTCATGGATGTGCTGGATCGGAAAGCAGTAATTTGACTGGGACTGGGACCATTAATCACACTCTTCATCTGCCTGGGCCCTAGGCTCTGAAATTCTCTTCCTAACTCTGCCTTTCTTTCCCCCTTTTAAGACATTCCTTAAAACTAATATTTTTAGCACCTGGCCAATACCGCCTTATGGGACTAGGAGTAAAGTTTAATCACGAATCTCACGAGGCCTTCTTGGGACATTTTCTTCTGTTAAAGTTATAATATTAATACCGACAGTCATAAGACTAATACAGAGTAATTGGTCTCTGGGGGTGAGATCTAAACTGGAGTTAATTAAGATGAAGTGTGTTTATTTCTGTCGATGTTCCATGTCTGCAGTGTCACGAAACACGTAGTTGTTTTCTCTCATTGACGAAGTGTGTGGTCATTTATACAAGAGATTCTGCAGATGCTGGAAATCCAGAGTAACACGTACAAAATGCTGGAGGAACTCAGCAGGTCAGGCTGCATCTATGGAGAGGACAGTCGATGTTTTGGGCTTTGACACCTTCATCAGGACTGAAAAGAAAGAAGGAGAAGCCATAGTTCATTCAGCGTTTTATGATTGGTTATTTATATTTGGTAGTTTCCTAAATTGGTCTATTCTATTTATGTTGACAATTTGAGTGCAGTAAAAATCCACACCTTTCCTCTATTTCATTCCTCAGAAAAATAAAATTTTTAACATAAACACCCTCCATGCAACAGCCCATAATAGATTAAATTATTAGACCTGAGAATACCGTCCCTGGAGAGCACACTGATGTTGGTTTGTTTATTCTAGTGAATGCGGGGAATTTTGAGAGTTCAGCATGGGTAGTATTGTTTCAGTGCCTTGAGAGTCTGCTTCACGTTGCCTAGATCTCAGAAGTATATAGAAGGGCAGGGATTACACCTCCTTGATAATAAAGAAATATTGTGCCAGGTCTGAAATCTTGATCATCAGCTACTGTTTTCCTCAATCAACTAAGTACATTGAAAACTTTGGTTAATTTCGGTATTCATGTCCGATTTTTCCATGGAGTGACTTTAGAGATACAAGTAGTCCATGTTTTCCACAGTCTTGCTTTGAACCTTTATTGTTGGTGAGCCGAGTATCATCATTGCTAAAGACTGATGTAGTTGAGGGTCTTCATTATTGGAGGGCAGTGTGATGGATGGTCTTCGTTGTTGGGAAGCAGGGTGCTCAGCGGTTTTCATTGTTAAAGGGCAGTGCCATTGATGGTATCATTGGAGGTCAGTGTGGTGGAGCATCATCATCGTCATTTTAGAAGGGCAGTGTGGTGGAGGGTCATTGTTGGAGATCAGTGAGATAGAGCATGGTTATTGATGGAGGTCATTGTGGGGGAGCATGGTCATTGTTGGAGGCCAGTATGATGGAGCATCATCGTTGTTGGAGCCACATGGTGTAGCATTGTCATTGTTGGAGAGCAGTGTGGTGCAGCATGGTCATTGTTGGAGGGCAGTGTAGTGATGCATGGTCATTGTTGGAGGACAGTGTGGTGATGCATGGTCATTGTTGGAGGGCAGTGTAGTGATGCATGGTCATTGTTGGAGGGCAGTGTGGTGGAGTATGGTCATTGTTGGAGGGCAGTGTAGTGATGCATGGTCATTGTTGGAGGGCAGTTTCGAATACCATGGTCATTGTTGGAGGACAGTGTGGTGATGCATGGTCATTGTTGGAGGGCAGTGTAGTGATGCATGGTCATTGTTGGAGGGCAGTGAGGTGGAGCATCGTCATTGTTGGAGGACAGAGTGGTGGAGCATGGTCATTGTTGGAGGGCAGTTTCGAATACCATGGTCATTGTTGGAGGACAGTGTGGTGATGCATGGTCATTGTTGGAGGACAGTGTGGTGATGCATGGTCATTGTTGGAGGGCAGTGTGGTGGAGTATGGTCATTGTTGGAGGGCAGTGTAGTGATGCATGGTCATTGTTGGAGGGCAGTTTCGAATACCATGGTCATTGTTGGAGGGCAGTGTGGTGGAGTATGGTCATTGTTGGAGGGCAGTGTGGTGGAGTATGGTCATTGTTGGAGGGCAGTGTAGTGATGCATGGTCATTGTTGGAGGGCAGTTTCGAATACCATGGTCATTGTTGGAGGGCAGTGTGGTGGAGTATGGTCATTGTTGGAGGGCAGTGTAGTGATGCATGGTCATTGTTGGAGGGCAGTGTGGTGGAGTATGGTCATTGTTGGAGGGCAGTGTAGTGATGCATGGTCATTGTTGGAGGGCAGTGTGGTGGAGTATGGTCATTGTTGGAGGGCAGTGTAGTGATGCATGGTCATTGTTGGAGGGCAGTTTCGAATACCATGGTCATTGTTGGAGGGCAGTGTGGTGGAGTATGGTCATTGTTGGAGGGCAGTGTAGTGATGCATGGTCATTGTTGGAGGGCAGTGTGGTGGAGTATGGTCATTGTTGGAGGGCAGTGTAGTGATGCATGGTCATTGTTGGAGGGCAGTTTCGAATACCATGGTCATTGTTGGAGGGCAGTGTGGTGGAGTATGGTCATTGTTGGAGGGCAGTGTAGTGATGCATGGTCATTGTTGGAGGGCAGTTTCGAATACCATGGTCATTGTTGGAGGACAGTGTGGTGATGCATGGTCATTGTTGGAGGGCAGTGTAGTGATGCATGGTCATTGTTGGAGGGCAGTGAGGTGGAGCATGGTCATTGTTGGAGGGCAGTTTCGAATACCATGGTCATTGTTGGAGGGCAGTGTGGTGGAGCATGGTCATTGTTGGAGGTCAGTTTCGAATACCATGGTCATTGTTTGAGGGCAGTGTGGTGGAGTATGGTCATTGTTAGAGATCATTGTTGTAGAGCATGATCATTGTTGGAGGTCAGTTTCGAATAGCATGGTCATTGTTGGAGGGCAGTGTGGTGGAGTATGGTCATTGGAGGGCAGTGTGGTGGAGTATGGTCATTGTTGGAGGTCAGTGTGGTGGAGTATGGTCATTGGAGGGCAGTGTGGTGGAGTATGGTCATTGGAGGGCAGTGTGGTGGAGTATGGTCATTGTTAGAGATCATTGTTGTAGAGCATGATCATTGTTGGAGGTCAGTTTCGAATAGCATGGTCATTGTTGGAGGGCAGTGTGGTGGAGTATGGTCATTGGAGGGCAGTGTGGTGGAGTATGGTCATTGTTGGAGGTCAGTGTGGTGGAGTATGGTCATTGGAGGGCAGTGTGGTGGAGTATGGTCATTGGAGGGCAGTGTGGTGGAGTATGGTCATTGGAGGGCAGTGTGGTGGAGCATCGTCATTGTTGGAGGTCAGTGTGGTGGAGTATGGTCATTGTGGGAGGTCAGTGTGGTGGAGCATCGTCATTGTTGGAGGTCAGTGTGGTGGAGCATCGTCATTGTTGGAGGTCAGTGTGGTGGAGTATGGTCATTGTAGAGGTCAGTGTGGTGCAGCATTGTCATTGTTGGAGGTCAGTGTGGTGCAGCATCGTCATTGTTGGAGGTCAATGTGGTGGAGTATGGTCATTGTTGGAGGGCAGGTTGGTAGGCATCGTTCCCTCTATAGGTTTTTTTTTCCACAGCAGTGCAGACCAACAATTGCTCTGGGCAGGAAATTTTTACACAGCCTGAAAACTGTGCTGTACTTTAATAACTATATCAAAGAAAATTTTAGCTGCACGGTAACCAGCACTATCTGTGCGGAAACACTTCAATTACTGCGTAACTGTGCACCCACTCATCTTTGTGGGAACAGTGGTTGGAGGGCAGTGTAGTGGAGTGTCTTCATTTTTGGAGGGCAGTGTGCTAAAGGGCAATGCACATAATGTGCTGGAGGAGTTCAGCAGGTCAGGCAGCATCTATGGAGGGAAAGATTGTGATGAGGGCTCTTGGACCGAAACATCGACTGTTTATTCCCATCCATAGATGCTGCCTGGCCTGCTGAGGTCCTCCAGCACATTATGTGAATTGCTGTAGATTACCTGCACTTGCAGGACCTCTTGTGTCAGTGAGTTCTAAAGGGTGTTCATTTTTGGAGGACAGTGTGGTACAAGGTCTTTATTTTGTAGATGTTGAGCGTATGAAGCATCAGTGAACAGGAGAATGCTGATTCTGGACTTGGTCAACATGCATAGGCAAACACAAGTTTTGTTGGCTCACTCCAGCCTTACTACTGAGTGACCTTAATCCTGAAGTGTTGTCACCTTAGGGGAACAGTTTTCTGTTAATTCTGAAGATTATGTCCACTCCTGCAAGTATTTTGTTGGAGCTGAGATATCAGGTTTATTATCACTGACACATGAAAGAATTGTTGAAGCACTGATGCAACTTCGGTTGACACAGGTCTTCACTGAGATTGGTTCTGTGAAATTCGGTTAGTTAGCATCATATTTTGCTTGACTTCGTGGAACAATTATGAAAAGGAAGTGAATTTTCTTGGCAGCTAAATCTGAGGAGAGTGTTCTATACTTGCTGTGGGGAGGTTGAGAAAGATATTTAATATGAGAGTGCTCATATAATATGATGTATTCTGTCTTCATTTTACTTGGAGTTGGTGCATGCTGAAGACTAGTCCATCATTCTTCTGGAATCCACAGTGCATTCCAGGAAGCAGCTGGTAAATAAAAACCCTGGTTTAACTTTTCCTGTGGCAAAGAGCAGAGAGATCTCCCTGAAGTTAGTACAGATGGACATCTTTTTATGACTTTGTTCAATGATACTACATGCTGTTTTGTTGCAAGGTAAAATTGATGTGGGTCTAGTATTTATCTGTTAAAGGTGGGATCGAAATTAATCTTTCCAATTGCACTGATTTTACACAAATTGTATACTATTAGTTTAAGGAACATTGAAAAGGATTGGAGTGAAGGAGAATGAGAAATGACGTGATAGAGGTGTACAAGATGATAAGATACATAGATAGAGTGCATAGCCAGAGATATTTTCTCAGGATGGAAATGACTAATATGAAGGAGCATAATTTTAATGTTATTGGAGAAAAGTGTAGGGGGGATGTCAGAGGTAGATTTTTTTTTCCCCACACAGAGTGATGGGTGTGTAGAGCCCCCTGCCAGGGGTGATGATAGAAGCAGATAAATTAGGGATATTTAAGAAACAGGTAGGTGTGTAGTTGAAAGAAAACAAGTGGGTTCCGTGAGAGGGAAGTGTTAGATTGTTCATGGAGTAGGTTAATAAGTTGGCACAATACTATGCAGTACTGTACTATGTTCCAATGTGATTCTGTAATTGTACAAGAAATGCATCAATGATAGTTATACACTAATATACATTGCAGAGATTTTGAACCATGCAGTAATTTCCAATCAATTTCACTTTGTTCTCTCTAACTGTGTAAATGTGCATGCTCCTGTCATTAGAGAATCTCTGGGGAAAAAAAGGGTTGGAAACTACCCCATAAAAATAGTGAGATAGTGTTCATGGGTTAATGAAAAAAGACTAGCATTTATATATTTTATTTCATCATTTCAAAATGAAATTAAATAGTTATTAAGTATAATATATATTAAGCATATTGTTAAGTACTCCATGCATTGCACTGTACTGCTGCTGCAAAACAACACATTTCATGAAAAAGGTCAGTTATAGTAAACGTGATTCTGATAATCATTGTTGTAATGCAGGAGAGGCAAAACCCCGTTGATACATGTTAAGGTGGTACCTGACACTGGTTCCAGAGAAGCTGCAGAGGAGAAACACAAGTTACTGGGCTGTATAATTGTAGTTATGAAGAGGGAACATAGACTGGGGGAGATAGATTTAAATTAGTCAGTAGAAGGCTTAATGGGGAAATAATATCTTTTCTTGTGATAAGGGCCAGAATTCAATATCTGAGAGGATGGTGGAGGCAGAAGTCCTCCTGACAATTAAGGAATACCTGGGTGAGTACCTGAAGACACGCAAACTACGGACCAAAAGTTGGGAAGTGGAATTTGTTTGGCTGGCATGGACCTGGTGGATCAATTAACCTCCTTTTGTGCCTTAGTATTCCAAGGTTCTGTTAAAGTCCACGAACAACATTGTGAAAATGACCAACCAAGAGACGCTAAGGGAGAAATATTGGTCAGCACCCAAGGGATAAATCTCTTGCTGCTTTACAAGAAAGAGCCATAAAATGTGCATGCTCCTGAAAAGGCAGACAAGTCAATGGTCCACCAGACGGTGCAGTATCTCCTGTACTACGCTGCACAAGATGGCGATACCTGCAGTGGTTCAGCGTCTTGTGTACTGTATTGGGAGTGTCAGCCTGCATTATCTGTTCAATCCTTTGGAGTGTGATTTGAACCCATACCCTTCTGACTTGGAGGAGAAACTGTGACAACTGACCCACAGCCGGAACTCTTTATATCCACAGCTGCAGTTGATATATCTTGCCTTTTGAAATTGGGATAAACTTTTCCAATATTTCTTTTAAACATGCTATTCAGATAACTATAGCGGTGAAGACTGCAGGGAGTTTATTTTACAAGGTCTTTCAGATTGGATCCAGTAGAGGTAAATGTGATGGGTGGCCAGACCGAGCTGGTCTTTGTATGGTTCACCCCTTTTGTATTGGGATGTTTTTGAAACAGTTTTAATTCAATAGAAATTATTTGAAAGGTGCCGAATCTATTAGCAGCTCCCGCGATGGCATGGGACTTGATTGAGGGAGTCCGAAGTGCTGACTTGTGTGTAGAATGGGCTGTGAAATACAAAGGGCTTTGCAGTGGGTGGGGATCTCCCTTGGCCACTACAGTGATGGGAGGGTTCAAAAAGCACTGGAGAGAGAAGTGTTCCAATGTGGAGGGAGGGGGGTCAAAGGAGATAAAATAGAACTGAAGAAGCCCACTTACTTGTGCGGAGCCTGTCAAGCAAATCTACAGAATCACTGCAGCCAAGTTTTCAAAGGCAGCTGATCGTTTGATAAAACCTGCTCTGACTCACCGTTTTTCTCACTAGTGAGGCGACAAGACCTTTGACCATTATCACTTTGCTCTTTGGAAAAAATTATTTCTTCTCTCAATAATATTCTGACTTCTACAAACCCTTTACACACACTCTCTCTCTCTCTCGCTCGCTCTCTCTCCACATCTTCACCCACTTTGCCGGTCATCTCCACTTCTCACTCGCTGTCGGAGACATTAAGACCATGCACTCGCTCGCCCTCCCTCACTCACAATGTCTGACTGTAACAGTTTCCTCACACGTCCTCATCATTTGCATATCTTGGGAGAACAGCACAAAATACCATTGAAACAGGTGCTAGGAGTTGTGAAGTTCCAGTGAGAGATATTTGGGGGATTGAGCAGGCGAGAGACAGAGATTCCTGAGCCTCACTTTGGTGGGGTTTCATTAGCAAATAGTTTTTAAAGTCTTTGTAAATGTTTCCACGGTCCATGAGTTTGTTCTGCATGGGTGAACAGTGCCTTCTCTTCCCCCACTGCCCCCCCCATCCACATTTCTCCTTTTCTTGAAAAAAAGAATGCTGGCTTGACCTCTCTGTGTCAATTCTATTAAAGACCCGATGAGTCTAATTTTTTTGTTTAAGTCATAGAAATTGTATTAATGTTGCTAAGGACATGTTGCTAGGACTTGACGCCTCGAGGCCTGGAATGAGCACGGCACCTGAATTTAGACTGAAGATGTCAGCATTGAGGGAGGAGGACAGCAAAGTGGTGATGTGGGGGAGACTTCCACAGTGGTGACATGCGTGCTCTGCGTAACAATAGTGTGGCCCTCCAGTTAAGTAATGAACTTAAGTACAATGTCCTGGCTGTTAGACCCTGTGCGATGCCTAGGGTGGTCCCTCTGACACAAGTTCCATCTTGCAGAGTAGATGTTAGATCTTAGTTCACTCATTTCACTTAAGAGTGAATCTTTTCATTCACCTTTGAAGAAAACCAGATAAGCTCTTCATTTTTACTCATTGACCATCCAGGCTTATTTTTCCAATAACTAAGCATTCATTATCACTATTTATGGGTACAAATTGGACACTGCTTTGAAACTGCAATAACTGCTTCATTTATATTGTGCTCTTATAGAGTAGCAAAACAACTCGTAAGCCTCTTCAAATAAATTTTTTTTGACCAAGGCACATAAAGAGGTTTTGGAATGTGTGGCTGAAAGTTCTATCAAAGAAGTAGGGTTTTTTTGAAGTGTCTTAAAAGCAAGAGAGGTTAAGAGAGAATTCCAGACCTTGGGGTTTGGGCCTAGCTATTGATGTGAATGAACAGTAGTAATATACTTTGATTGAACTTTATCAGTTTTGGAGGGCTTTAGGACATCCCAAGGACCAAAGTGACCCTATGGGAATGCAAGCAATTGCTTTTAATTTCTTTATTGATTTTGATTAAAGATGGAGGGAGTTGAATTTAGATAGAGGCCATTCAAGTATATTTTACCAATTAACACAGTTATACCACTGGAATATCTACAAGCAGTGCAGGATGTTAATTTAAACCCTATTGGGATAATCTGGTATGCTGTATTTCCCTATGATTCTTGTAAGAAGAAAATGTTTATGTTAAATGACCCAGTATTTAAAGAGGACGTTCCTAGTTTCTGTCTTGGTACATTGGACTGGTGGGGGTGGGAAGGGGCGCCAGATTCTGTCTGTCACTATCGGAGCTGACCAGTGTGGATCTGTTGCTCAGCTTTTCTGACAAAAGCTGCAGGGAACACTTCTGTGGTTTCAGTCCTCTGGAGTTTGGTGGTGTGCAACAATTAGTGCTTCTCTGTGATGGACCAATAGGAGGCAGACTAGAGCTGAGAGAGGTGATCCAACTTTATTTTTTAATTTTATTAAGCGCTACACCACAGTAACAGCCTCTCCCAGCCCAATGAGCCTGTGCCACCTAATACACCCATGTGACCAACTAACCTACAAACTTGTACATCTTTGGAATGTAGGAGGAACTGGAACACCCAGAGGAAATCCACGAGGGCCCGGACAGTGGCAGGAACTGAACCTAAATTATAATAGCATTGTGTTAACTTTAGTGAAGATAGAAGGGCCGAGGCAGGAAGACAGATTTTGCAGTTGGGATGAGGTGAAAAGATGCAGATACATTTTATTAATCACATGTATATTAAAACATACAGTGAAATGTGTCAGTTGCATTAACAACCAACACAATCTTAAGGATGTGCTGGGAGCAGCCTACAAGTGTCACCATACATTCCGGCATCAATATAGCATGATAACGTTACAGGGCAGAACAACACGAGTGACAACAAACCTGTACAGAACAAGCAACAAAACAGCAACAGCGAAACGAGCACTAGTCCTCCCTCCTAAGCACCTACCCCGCCCGCTCCTCCAACACAGGACAGGCCATCTCCAGCCTCCAGTGGACTCGTGGATCATAACTTGACTCTATTCCACCTGCCTTGGGCATGTGGCACCTTCAGCACTCTGGAGTGTTCGAGGAAAGTAAGTGGAATCAAGATGATGCAAACTGTTTTAAACATTTTAATAATATTGCCTTCTGAAAATAATATCTTAATATCTAACAAAATAATACTGTGACCTTCATAAGCATGTTTCACAGGCATGAACTCATAAAGATTACACATTGCTTTAATGTCTGAAATGCATAAGAGTGACTACAAGAATGTTGACCTTTGATCCATATTTGGCACTGGGTTTGAAAGGGTTAACTGACCAATGATAATTCCTCCTCCTTTGATATTACATTACGGTAGAACTGGTGGTGACTGCAGACACAGGCGGCTAATGGAGAGAGGAAGCCCATTTCCTCTAACGCGCTGAGCCTGCGGCGGTTGACGGATTGCCCTAAAGATTTATAGGAGTGAGGGAACCTCCGTGCCCTGACATCTTGTTTCCACTTAGAAAGGCATATGCCAAGGATAGGAAGCAATTAGGGAGGCAGGAGGGGAAGAGTGAGAGATCTGTGATGTTCCGCAGTGTGCTACATCGCAGTAGCTTTGACTGAGTTACTGACTCAAACCAAGCGCTGATCTGTGATAATTCAAACGCATCACCTTGTGTGCAGGTTTGTATGTTTGCAGAGTGTGATTTTTTTTTTCCTTTCTCATTCTGGTTTTCATGTCTCACACGCTCTCGTTCACTCACTCATTCACTCTCTCACTGTACTAGTAGTAATGCAATCACTTGAGTTGAGTCTGAAGGGATTGTCTGTTGGTGGGTCCTCGGGTGGCTGTAGAGGCTGATCCAGCATCCAGATATTCTGGTACAATATGGGCACAGTAAGTAGTGACTGTGGTTAGTGTTTGGGTCAGTCTCTCCTTTCGCAGTGGCTACTTGTTCTCTGCAGCGCAGGGGAGACCGTTCTCATGTAGCGCAGCTCCCTCTTGAACACAGAGTGTATCTACTGAGTGCAGTGTCTGCCCAGTTTTTAGATGTAATTTGAATTCCATCAGACTGATTTTGATATCTTTTCTTTGCCCACCAGGGGCTCGCTGACTTTCCTACGCTGGAGTTAGTGCATCTGTTCGTCCAGCTGATCCTCAGAATCTTTTATAAGGCTCTGGAAATTCCAGGGATTTCAGGGACCTGCTGTAGGTGGTCCTTGATTCAGTTCCATACAGTAATGTAGGAACTACGACTGCTCGGTAGACCAAAAGTTTGGTTTGGACCTGCAGGTCGTAGTCTTCTACTGCTCAGGCAGTGGTTGATCTCTGAGTCGATGCCTGCTTTTGAAGAGAGAATGCTGCCAAGATAGTGAAAGTGATCTACAAGGGCGATATCGTCAACCTTTGTGGAGGGCTGCTATGCAACCTGTGTCTTTTTTATATTCAAACAAGACCCTGGGCTCTATATGCCATGGCATCTAGCCACCTAGCACTCTAGGACTTTCTCTCTATCTTTATCTCTCTCACTCACTCACATTTTTCAGTCCCCTCAGCACAATTACCCCGCTAATGGCTTAAGCAAGAGACAACCCTGATAGGAATGTGGAAGAGTGTCACGATTTTGCAAGAGATGAATCAAAGTCAAAATAAAGTCAATTTATTATCGAAGTATATATATGTTACCATATACTATCTTGAGATTCATTTTCTTGCAAGCATTTACAGAAAAATAAAGAATTGCAATAGAATTTATAAAATATATATATATGGTAATGAACTGTTCCTGAACCTGGTGGTGTGGGACCTACGGCTCCTGTACCTCCTGCCAGATGGATGTAGCAAGAAGAGAGCTTGGCCTGGGTTGTGTGGTCTTTGATGATCACCCCTACTTTCTTGTGGCAGTACTGCTTGTAAGTGTGGTCATTGGCGGAGAAGTCTTTGCCTATAATGGACTGGGCTATATTTACCACTTTCTGTAGCCTTTATAGTGTTCTTTTTAATTATATATTGCAATGTTCTACTGCCACAATACAATATATTTCACAACATGTGCTGTGATATTAAATCTGATTCTGATTCTTTCCAATTCCTGGTCATTGGCGGGAGAATTTGAACTGTATCCATGTTTTCCAATATCCTTAGGAAAACCTCTGGGTGATGGAAATCAGTGGAATAATAGCAATATATGAGCTCAGCCTAGAGAAGGTGAAAGAATTCCCCGTAAGATTAGGAAAAATAGCCCTATAGTGCTAGCTTGCTATTGCACACCAAAGAGACTTCAGTGCTGGAGTCTAATTGAGGGTTTGTTCCTAGGGGTAAGGTGCAGCTTGGAAATTAATTAAAGGTTTTGGAATGTTTATACATTGAATCATATACTGGAATCTAATTGATGGTTTCAGATGGTCAGGATTGACATCTGCAAATTGTGCTTCTGACTCAGTTTATATTAGTATTTGATTTACACTATTAATCATTACTGGGGTATTAAATCCAGCAAAAAAATGTGCTGTTGTCTATTTAGCAGGAGTTTTGATGTCTATTAGTGTAATTACACACACAAAAATGACAAAATTGTGGGGAATGAGTGTTCCCTCAGTGCTCCCCTCATCTGCTCTTCTTGCGTCACTGAGTAACGCATTGGAGTATATCAAAGGTGCAGAGTACCCTCATCGGCCATTGTGGTGACTGTCTTGTGTTTTCATCTGCACGGACAGGAGAGATTGGTATCAAGTGTTACTTGTAATGTAACCAGTTAAAGAGCAATTTGGTGCTGGGAATGCTGCCCTCACAGGACTTTGTTATGAGGGTCTGCCTTTTAGGCACTTGAAGTGTCTTCACCCATAAAGTTTAAAAGGCAGAGAGGCTACAGTATCAGTCTGAATTGTGCCCTCAGGACCAGATGGGTTTTTTTTTTGAAGATTTTAGTGATTTGGATGCAGGTATTTAACATTTCAGGGCAGTTTGATGTTGAGCTTTATTTGTGATTGCTTTTGTATTTTTAAAGAATCCAATCATTTCCATCTTGAAGAAATGACCCCATTTACACTATCTCCTTTGGTTCCCTGAGAGCATACTATGCAACTCGGTCACTTTTTTAAAAACAATTTTTTTAGTCCTCATGCTTAAAACGTTACATTATTTTTTTTGTTCATGTTCAAGTCCCTCAACAACTTTATCCCTGTCTAGTAACCTCCTCCAGCGCTATTATATTCCAAACTCACAGCTCTCCTCCAAACCCATCTTTTAATGCATCTCTGATTTTGTTCATCATACTCCACTTTACTTAATCGCTCCATCTTTCTCTTCCTTTGACAAAATTCTTGACCACCTAACCCATTATTTATTTCAGAATTAGATTTATTGTCTCTGTCTTATGTGACCTGAAATCTGTTGTTTACAGCACCAGTACAGTGCAAAGAGATAAATAAACTATACATTTTTTTTAAAAATAGTGCTTAATAAAGGAGTAATGAGATAGTGTTCATGGCTTCGTGTGCTGTTCAGAAATCTGACAGCAGAAGGGAAGAAGTTGTTTCTAAATCGTTGAGTATGGTCTTCAAGCACCTGTGCCTCCTCCCTGATGCTAGTAATGAGAAGAGAGCATATTCTGGATGGCGAGGGTCCTTAATGATTGATACCACTTTTTTGAGGCACTACCTTTCGAAGATGCCCTCGATGGAGAGGAGGCTAGCACCCATGACAGAGCTGGCGGTGTCTACAAGTCTGTGCACACTCTCGCAATCCTGTGCGTTGGAGCCTCTGTACCAGGGTGTGATGCAGCCAGTCAGAGTGCTCCCCACAGCACGTTGGTGGAAATTGGCAGCTTAGGGTCAAATTTCATCTGACAACACTTCTATGAGTCATCTTAAAATGTTTTACACCATTCGAAAAGTCAAAGTTAAAGTCTGTCCCGAGCCTTGTGGCCCATCAGGAAGCTGCTATATAAAAGCAAGTTGTCAGTCTTATGAAGATGAAAAGGATCAGCAGTTTAGGCAGGTAGATTGAAAGAGTGATTATTTTCCTATTTGCAATTTTTTGATAGTATAGTATAGGAGTATGAA
Organism: Mobula hypostoma; assembly: GCF_963921235.1. Taxonomy (NCBI): domain Eukaryota; kingdom Metazoa; phylum Chordata; class Chondrichthyes; order Myliobatiformes; family Myliobatidae; genus Mobula; species Mobula hypostoma. Next base: position 15,878,437 of record NC_086115.1, on the reverse strand, counting down.
ACATTGAAACTGAGCCACATTTGGAAGCCAGGACAGGTGATTGGGTTGCCAATGCAGCAGCGAGTCAGAAAGAAATGAGGAAAGAATTTCAGATATTACTTTATAATACTTGAGGCTTGAGGGATTGTTAGTGTTTTTTTAATCCTGGTGGTGCCAGCACATGGAAGTATTCAGCATTATTTTTTTCTGATCTGCCTGTGCTGTAGGCACGCCTATTGCAAGTTGATCAAGGTGGTTGAAGCTGCTCCTGTTTTTCATATCTTCCCATTTTATTCTTAATTCTTTTTCATCCCTTGCCAGGCCTCTTCTTCAGCCCCAGCCCACACAAAGAGTTTGGGGAGATAGACATATTCTATTGATGGTAGTTTATAGCAAAGCCGGTGTCTGTTATGAGCAATTTTGGCAAAGACAGCAGAAGCAGATTGCATTGTAAATGGGATCAAGTTACAGTCGATGAGTATGATTGGTCGATTAGAGTCTAACAGGGCATTCACCTGCAGCACCTGCTGATTGCTGTCTTGTTTCTCTGCTGTCTCCTGCAGGCTTGCCTTCTGTGGGGATCCTCTTCATAGGGGTAGCATTGTTCAATAAGTATAGTGCAAGCTCCACTCCCACAGCAGCAGAACTAAATTAAATCTGCACTTTCCTGCTCGTTAACTGGTTCAGTCCAACTGCTGAAGCCCTCCGTTGTCAGGGTCAACAATGGCTGTTGCATCATAGCTGTCTATGTATACGCAAGCCACCGTGCGAGCCAGGGCAGGACGATATAGAGAGCAAGCTGTTGCCCGTGCAGCAGGCTCCCCCTCTCCATGCAGCTGATGAACCCAAAGGACCAATACTGTTTGGCACCAGTGACATTGCAGGAGTTGCTATTCAGTGTTGAACTCAGTATAGGACTGCCTTCGTGACTTCAGCTCCAGATTTTTTTTCGGAGTTTACTCCCGAAGCTTTACCTGTGAGTGGGTATAGCTACAAGGTAGTTGAGGTTTGAGATCACACACAAAATGCTGGAGGAACTCAGCAGACCAGGCAGCATCTATGGAAAAGAGTACAGTCGATGTTTCCGGCTGAAACCCTCCAGTGGGACCTGCTGAAGGGTCTTGGCTCGAAGCATCGACTATAGTCTTTTCCATAGATGCTGCCTGGCCTGCTGAGTTCCTCCAGCATTTTCTGTGTGTTGCTTGGGTTTCCAAAGTCAGCAGATTTTTCTCTTGTTTGTGAGGGTTGAGATCAGAGTTTTCCTTCTCTTCGATGAGCTGCCAACCACAGTTGATGAGCCCCTTCTGCCCAGAATGACTGATTTTAAGTAATCTGCTTCTGCCCCTTTCTTCTTTTGTCAATAGAACCTGTTCTGCTGGATTTAGTAGCTAAGCCACACATGAAGGCCAAGACCTGGACTTAGTTGTCAGAGGTTATTTGAGACGCACACGGTTGGGAGCATTTCATTGGTAGAGGGAACTTATCCCCACTACCCTGCCCATCCACCCCTCTATGCCAATTTTAAGGAACCAACATCCTACATACTGCCATATTTATGCAAATTTGTAACAGATCTGCATGGAACCTGAGCCAAGGTAGTGCACAGTGAGGATAATGTAGAGATAAGTATAGGATGCACATTATATACCCGGTTGTACGTTATATGCAGCATGATACAAAGAAGAGCTGGAAAGTCCAGGGCGCAATCCAGTTTGTGAATTCAGAACCATGGGTACACTGTGTATACGGAGTGACTAAAACAGGATCATACTCTGCGTGATATAGACGAGAATCACAAGGCATTTGGGTTATGTATGCATGGAACAAGAATGACTGGGCCTCCTGCATGTGAAAGTCTCTCCCTCTTTTGGCATGGACTTCCGTGTGCGCATGTGTTTCGCCTTGGCAGAACTAGATCATCGCTCCCACAGCGTATGGTGCCCAGTGTGTCCTGTTACTAATATGACTCAGTAAAAAGGTTTAATTATACTAATCCATCGTCGTTCTTGCTCCGTGCATTTATAACATTTGGCGATAAGGATCAAAACCAGAGTGGCCGTTCTACTCCAAACATCCCGTCCATTTTGGACTGCTGCCATGGCAAAACTGATCCCTGGAAGCCGGCTGCAATGGAAGACAACCTTGGATTACATTGAACTCTTACCAATTTTAACACCAGCAGCAAAGCCATTTACTCATACATTTGTAACTGTTTGTTATATATACAGGATGCTGAATGCAGGCAGAAGTATAGGGTCCACATTGTGTACCAGGAGTAAAGGATGTTTGTGAAATTCAAAGTCCATAGAAGATCTTATATGCAGAGGCTTATGGTGCATACGTATTATAGACTTTTAAACTGGGAAAAAATGAGTGGCAAGTCAGATCTGACAGGAGACACAAGTTTAGAAGGCTACAGAATAACTACTGGAAGTTCTCAACCAGCCCAGTTCCTTCAAACCAATTAGCAATCGTGTCGCTGACGTGTATTCCTTGCACCCATTTCCAGCAACTTGGTGTATGAGAACTGTTATATACATTTTTCCTTGGTCTCATGTTTTTCAGTACATTAGGCACAAGCCAACAGCAGCTAATCAAATCAAGTCAAGTTTAATTATCATTCAAACCATACATGGATACAGTCAAATGAGACAGCATTCCTCTGGGGCCAAGGTGTATAAAATAGCACACCAGAGAGAGAAAAAAATATGCATTGTTACAGAAGAAAACACATATATAGTCCAAGACAGTGAGTGACATGCAAATAGATGGTACATCTCCTGGCAGTCCAGCCTCTCATTCCACTGGTTGAACACTGGAGAGCCACACTGATGGGAGCGGCCAGCCCCCAACTGAGCACAGACGCTGCAGTACAGCATCTCCAGCGTCATCTCACCTGGACTGCAGCAGCAGGCAAGACTGCTTGAGCCTAGTCCTCTGTACAACTGAGGCCACGCTGCTGCCTCATCGCCTGTCTCACCACCAAACAAGTGAAACAGGCCTGCGGCATCTTATGCCGTCAATGTCCAACAGGGTCTTGCGATCGCAAGAGAAACATCCAAGTCACTCACTCACAGTTAGACTGCACGCTGCCTTCATGTACCAACTCTGTTGCCTTCGAGTAGCAGACAGCAACACGGTCTGCACCCAGGTCAGCTCCTCTGACCCTTCCCCAGCCTGGTTGCCAGCTTCACCCTTCTCCTAGCTGTCCACTGGCTTCACCTTCTCCGACTCGTCCGGCGGCTCTTTCGACACCCCAGCCGGTGGCTCTGAGCAATGAACAGAACACTTGAAACACATTTTAAAAAGAAAAGTACACCTTTGGTTGGCCCCCGATAGGCTGCTGCATTTGAGTGCACTGACATCTTATTGGAATCTAAATATGAATGGTTTCATTTCTCATCAGCAAGTAAAAGTTCTTCCATGGTCCACTGTCCTCTCTTAATAGATTCCTTCTTCACCCTTTGCTAGATTTGAAAGACAGATTCAATCTTTCAACCTCTTCCATAAATCACCTCCAAGCTTTCTTCATCCCCTGTCATCCACCCACCCACGTTCCCCTTCAATTGGCCTCATTTACCTCCTGCCAGCTTGTACTCCTTTTCCCCACACCTTATTCTGGTTTCTGCTCCCTTCCTCTCCAGTCCAGATGAAGAATCTCAGCCCAGAACGTTAACTATGTCCTTCCATAGATGCTGCCCGACCTGCTGAGTTTCTCCAGCATTTTGTGTGTGTTGGTCAAGATGGCCACAATCTGCAGAATCTCTTGTATTTATAGAATATTGCAGAATCTGTGTGTGGACTTCGATCTTTTCATGCAAATCTTCCCATTTTTGAGTGTTTCGTCTTGGTTTCTGACTGGTGTTATATGACTGTGGTATGAATATACTCTTGTGAGTTTTGTGTCCTTGAATAGTATGCAAGATGTAGGGGTTGTAGGAGTGTTGCCATGCCATCCTGTGGCTAGAGAGTAACATACAGTGAAATGTAGATTCCAGTTAATTGGGACACATTCAGGACCAGTACTTTTTGGCTCAATTAAATGGCTGCCCTAATTAGTTGAACTTTTGTGGAAATAATTAAAAAGATATTCAAAAGTCAAACTGAGTAACAAATTATGTATTTAACTAAAATACAGAACAAATTAGAACATTACTAATACTATTGCAGTACTATAAAACTGTGTATTAGTTCCTAATACTCATCAATGGAGGAATTCATCCATGTCACATTCTTTTGACTGTACGTGTACAAAATCAGCTGACACCCAGTGCAGATAATGGACTATCTTCATACAACGCTATCAATGATTACATCCTTCAGGTCATTTTCATTGTAAAATTCAAGATGATTGTTGAAACCTTAAAATTCTTCATAGTTCCTAACTTGATGAAGTAGAAAAATCATTTCATTTTCATTCCCAGCCATTTCAGGCATCTCTAAGCCGGAATGCTTAAAACTGTGGTGAACAAAACAATTCTGAATTGTTTTGCTGCTTATTTCTCCCCAACTGTGATAAAAATTGCAGTTTTTATAACACAAGCACACACAACTGACATTAAATAGGAACTTTTCAGCAACAGTTTTTTGCCCCAATTAAGCAACAGTGTCCCAAATAAACAAAGGGAAGCCCAGCTACTTTCTTGATTAGTTTTTGCTGTTTTAAGATTAACCCTGATTAGCCGATGGCCCAATTAACTGGAATCCACTGTATTCACTTTCAAGGATTCTACAACTTATGTTCTTAATATTATTTACTATTTATTTATTATTATTATTTGCTTTTTTTTTGTAATTGCACATTTTGTCATCTTTTGCACATTGGTTGTTTGTCCGTCTTCATGTGAGTGTTTAGTTGTTCGTTGATTCTATGATGTTTCTTTGTGCTTACTGAGAATGCCTGCTAGAAAATGAATCACTGGGTCGTATATGGTGACATATAACTGTACGTACTTTGATAATGAATTTACTTTGAATGTTACATTGGGTTTGTTCCATTCTGGATGTTATATTGTGCTAGATCTACCCGCTTTCTTCATGGTGACAATGCAGGAAAGAGGTTATTGGTTGCCATATGTACTTATCTGCTGACAGTTGGTTTCAATACGGTCCATATAACCAAATGTTAGGAGGTCAATACTCATGCACACATTTAACTTGGTGGACTGAAGGAATTTCTCCTCAACATCTTCTCTCTAGCTTAGTCAGTAGATGTGGGAAAATGTATACAATGAGAGAGAGAGAGAGAGAGAAAGAGTGGGAAAAGAAGAGGGGAAAGGGGGGTGGGTGCAGGGAGATCGAGAATCTTTGATTGAAGGGAATCCGTTAACTTGGAAACGGCGGGCTGGGTTTGGTCCTAACAATGTTGGTACTGTGGCAGATGCTGTCCCGCTAGGAATGGCTTTGTGTTTGTGTGACCTCTGGCAATAATTCCATGCCTCTGAGGTACCTCCAATAATGATGTCAAATGATTAGGTTACCGAAAATGTGAACAGTGGCAATAGGACGTGACATGTTCTAATGACTGCTGGACACAGTCTCAGGTCCGATGTACCTGTGCTGATATAACCTTTGCCACTATAATATCGCTTGTTCACAGAGTGCCTACTTACACAAAAAACCCTTTCCCTTCTTCAAAAGCTGACTTAATTGCGTTTTTTACTCTTTTTTTTCCCTCTCCATGCAGGGATCAGTGGGCTATAAATAATTTGAGTAATCGAGAGTAATAGGGTTGAGGGGGAGGAGAGGAGGGCAGGTTTGGGGAGGGGGGAGGATGAACTTTTCCTCTTTTGTATCCTGTGTCAGCGAGGGTCAGAGGTCAGGAGGCTTGCATATTCTATTAGGTCGAGTCGTAATCATTGGAACAAATGAGTTTACCCAACAGTGATTAAAGTGCCAGGGAAGCTCGGCAAGGCTGAATGTGTTTGACAAGCTCTCTGGTGAATAATGTGACAGGCCCCAGAGCCCGTCATTGCCAAATTGCTGTTGCTCTACAGAGATACTTGAAAATAAAACAAACTGGATGTGTTGACCTCACTCATTTGGCCTGCCTTTTCCCAGTGATACGAGGAACACACAAACACACCAGTTCTCTATGCATGTTTTAATTGTACAATCTATTTGTTGAACTTCTAAGGCCGGGGTACAAGTGACTGATCTCCACAAATCTCCACCTGATCCTGCACGATGGAGAGCATTCTAACTAGTTCCATCATTGTCTGGTATGGACGGGCCACTACACAGGATTGTAGAAAGCTGCAGAAGGTTACAAACTCAGCCGGCGCCATCTTGGGCACTAGGTTCCCCGGCGTCAAGGTCACCTTCAAAAGGTGATGCCTCTAAAAGTCAGCGTCCGTCATTAAGGAGCCCCATCATCCAGGATATGCCTCTTTGCATTGCTACAATCAAGGAGGAGGTACAGGAGCCTGAAGACCCACACTCAACATTTCAGGCAGGAACCACTTCTTCCCCACCACCATCAGATTTCTAAATGGATAATGAACCCATGAACACAAACACGAGGAAATCTGCAGATGCTGGAATTTCAAGCAACACACATAAAAGTTGCTGGTGAACGGAGCAGGCCAGGCAGCATCCCTGGGAAGAAGTACAGTGCCTGAAACATCAACTGTACATCTTCCTAGAGATGCTGCCTGGCCTGCTGCGTTCACCAATGAACCCATGAACATTACTTCACTATTTTTGCTCCCTCTTTGCACTACTTATTTAACTTAATTTCACCTATACGTACGGTAATTTACAGTTTTTTAAAATATTCTATCTGTTGCAAAACAACAAATTTCACGACATATGTCAGTGATATTGTACCTGTTTCTGAAATGTTGGTTGCACCTGTCACTCTCCAGAAAACTGCAGCTTAACTTCTAAAATCCAAGTGATAGGAATAATTTATTCGGTGCCTGCCATCACAGTTCAGGCACAGCCATGGAATCCAAGTCATAAACACAATAGGTTCTGCAGATGCTGGAAATCTAGAGAAACACACACAAAATACTAGTGGAACTCAGCAGGTCAGGCAACATTAATGGAGAGAAATAAAGAGCTGACATTTTGGACTGAGACCCTTCATCAAGACTGGAAAGGAAAGGGGAAGAAGTCAGCAATGTCAGCTTTTCAGCTGACTTTATTCCAAAGCCAGCTTTTCTTTATTCCTCTCCCTAGATGCTGCTGGGCTTGCTGTGTTCCTTCAGCTTTTTGTGTGTGTTACCATGACTGCCCAGTGTCCAGCTGGCACATATAGAAAGAAAGATAGTGCCTTCACAGCCTCAGTATGTACAAAAATATAAAAATAATTAACTGTATTTGTCACATGAAAAGGAAATATACAGTGAAATTGCGTCCTTTGTGTCGACAACCAGCATAGCCTGAGATGTGCTTGGGGACACGCTGCAAGAGTTACCATGTTTTCAGTGTGAACATAGTATGCCCACAACTTCCTAACTCTAACCCATACGTCTTTGGAAACCAGAGTGCCCAAAGAAACCATCATCAGGGAGCCCACCATCTAGGCCATGCTCTCTTTTCACTACTGCCATTGGAAAGAAGGTCCCACATCACCAGGTTCAGGACCAGTTGTTATCCTTCAACAATCAATATGCGTGGATAACTTTACTTATCTCAACACCGAACTAATTCCACAGCCTGTGGATTTTTAAGGACTGCACAATCATGTCTTTGGTATTATTTATTTATTTGTCTGCTTATCTATCTATCATTTGTGTGTGCACAGCTTTTTTTTTGTACATTGGTTGTTTTTCCCGTCTTTGCAGTTTTTCATTGATTCTGTTCAGTTTGTTTGTATCCACCATGAATGCCCACAAAAAATGACTCCCAGAATAGTAGTAAACAACAGGAATTCTGCAGATGCTGGAAATTCAAGCAACATACATCAAAGTTGCTGGTGAACGCAGCAGGCCAAGCAGCATCTATAGGAAGAGGCGCAGTCGACGTTTCAGGCCGAGACCCTTCGTCAGGACTTCGTCCTGACGAAGGGTCTCGGCCTGAAACGTCGACTGCGCCTCTTCCTATAGATGCTGCTTGGCCTGCTGCGTTCACCAGCAACTTTGATGTATGTTCCCAGAATAGTAGTGACATATTTGTACTTGATAATAAATTTACTTTGGACTTTGAACCCACAGAGACACTTTGAAAACATAGAAATCTGTTACTGACAGTGGTGGGAATTGAACCCTGATCTTACAATTGGCCCTGTTACGCTCACCACTATGGTATCAAACCCAATGAAGTACGACTTTATGGTAAAATTGAGCCATCATGTTATATGTAGCAGGCTCCCACAAACAACAATGTGATAATGATCAGATCATTGGCATTTTAGTTATTTATGAGATGAGTAATGGCCACGATACTAGAGAAAACTTCCCTGTTCTTCTTAAAATGGGCTGTTTTGAATCCATTTGAGGGGTGGACAGGTTTGTCCTTCATCAGACCCCGCAGAGGGAGTAACACACACAAAATGCCAGAGAAACTCAGCAAGTCAGGCAGCATCTATGGAAAGGAATAAACAGTTGACTTTTCAGCAGGAATGGGAATGTCACCTTAGATTTGTGCTCAATTCTCTGGACCTTCTGATGTGCAAATGCACCTGCAGCCTTCTAAGTTATTAATGCTCCTTCCTGGCCAATTGCCTTTGTCACATTCTGCATCCCTTTAAATCTGGGTCTGCTGGTCTTTGATAGGTTCATTAATGGATATTCTACCTGTTTACCCCATCTTAAACAGTCATGGGTCTACTGCAGTTCAGGTTGCTGAATGTATTGCCCTTAGTGGGGGTGATAGTAGAAGCATGCCACGGGGTGGGGGGGGAGAGTTGATGTAGATGTGGGGGAAGCAAGAGAAAATGGACTAATTTAGACTTGGTGTAAGCAGGCGGATAATGGTTGGCACAGATTTGATGGACCCTGAGTTTGTTTCTGTGCTCTATCTATTTAAACTGAATTAAATTCTATTTAAACAAAGCAAGACTATGACACTGTATTACAAAGGAATCTGGAGTACTAAGTATATGAAGAAGTAGATAGCTTTCAGGTAATGCAAGTACGTAGGAGCGCGCATAGAATATTAGCTTGTATTGCGAGGTGTATGCAAGGGGGAAAAGAGTAGGGAAGTTTTGATGCACCTTTGCAGAGTACTAGTGAGACTGCACCTGGAGTATTTCATACAGTTTTGCTCTCCATATTTAAGAAAGGACATCTCACACAAAAAGCTGTCTTCAGTCTTGATGAAGAGTCTCGGCTTGAAATCTTTACTGTTTATTCCCCTCCAGAGATGACTTGCTAAGCTCCTCCAGCGTTTTGTATGTGTTGCTCGGGTTTCCAGCATCTGCAGAATCTCTTGTGTTAAGAAAGTACATGCCTTCACTGGAGGCAATGGAGAGAAATGTTTCCAGGTTCACCCTAGGATGAAGGGGTTGATAGACGAAGAGATGTAGGGGCCTGTATATTAAATGATAGAAAAATAAGAGGTGATTTTTACCAAAATGTACCGAACTTGAGGAGGTTTGATATTACAGGGTGGATGCTAAGGGGTCTAAGGTGACAGATTTTAGTTTCAGTTCTGAAAGTTTCAGAAGAATATCTTTCCTAGTTTTGCTGGGGATTAGGAGGCACTTTTCTCAGAGGATTAAGAATCTTTGAATATATGTCCAGAGACTCTGTCTCAACAGCTCTTTTAGAAAGAGAATCCAAAGTGGAGGCTGATGGACAAGGAAGTTGACAACTTTTTCAGAGCAGGAAAGGGTTTTTTAGCTAGGACTGGATTATCCATGACCTTCATGAGGGATGGAGATTGACCAGTATTTGGATCAGTGAAGTTCAACTTAACCTTTCTTTTTTGTGAAGCTCAGGAACCCACCAGTCTTATTAACTATTTTCTCCACTTGCTCTGATTCTGAATGTGTTAAAGAATCAACCATGTTGTGTGTGACAAAGAGCTTTGTAATAGTCAGTTCCATGGTCCATGTTAAACTGGCTGAAGAGAGAGCAAATCAACAGACAATCACATCCAAACTTTGCTTTCCCAGGATCTCCACCTATTGGCATTATTAATGCCAGATCTACTTCTTTCCCACTAGTGGTAAAATTAATTCCTTACAAGTTGAGTGCCTATAGGTCTTGTTCACATCCACCGCGAGCAAAGCCCTTCCTACCATTGAGAACATCTACAAGGAGTGTTGTAACAGGAAAGCGGCGTCTATCATCAACGACTCCTACCATCCAGGCCATGCTCTCTTCTCACTGCTGTCATTGGGACGAAGGTACAGGAGCCTCAAACTCACACCACCAGGTTCTGGAACAGTTATTGCCCTCAACCATTAGGCTCTTGAACTAGTAGGGATAACTTCATTCAACATGTCCCACCACTAAAATGTTCCCACAACCAATGGACTCACTTCCAAGGACTCTTCATCTCATGTTCTCAATATTTATTGCTTATTTATTTATTTATTTATTTATTATTATTATTATTATTATTATTATTATTTTGTTTGTTTTTTGTATTTGGACAGTTTTTTGTCATTTGCACATTGATTGTTCATCTTGATGTGTACAGTTTTTCAGTGATTCTGTTTTGTTTCTGTTCATCAACTGTGAATGAATGAAAATGAATCTCAGGGTAGCATATGGTGACATATGTACTTTGATAATACATTTGCTTTGAACTTTGAACCTTGATTAATACCAGATCCATTTCTTTCCACTACTGATAAAATTAATTCCTTACACATTAACTGCATTACATGGCTGTAAGTCTTAATTTGATTTGACCCTTTAAGTCTAACTCTGTAAGCTGTGCTTAATTCACACTTGGCTTATAGAACTTACTACGATGAATATCAAATCACTTCATGAAGTTGTGAAGGATTCTTAGTGCTAGGCATGGAATCTGCTGCCATACTACTTAGAGAAGTTAAGGGGTGTATTGTATGTTGGCCTTTATTTGTCAGGGAACCAGTTTCAAGAGTTATGAGGTAATCTTGCAGCTCTATAAAAACCCTGTTGAGACCACACTTGGAGTTGTGTTCAGTTCTGGTCACCTCATTATAGAAAGGATGTGGAGGCTTTAGAGAGGGCACAGAGGAGATTTACCAGGATATTGCTTGGATTAGAAAGCATATCTTATGAGGAAAGGTTGAGTAAGCTTTTCTCTTTGGAACAAAGAAGGATGAGAGCTGACTTGATAGAGGGATATAAGGTGGTAAGAGACATAGATCAAGTGGACAACCAGTGTCTTTTTCTCCGGGATGGCAATGGCCCAGGGACAAAGAATTTAAGACAATGGTATTGGACAAAAGAAACTAAGAATATCTTTATTCTTGAGTAAGGGAATCCAGTCCTGATGAAGGGTTTCAGCCCAAAATGTTGACTGTTAATTCCCCTACATTGATGTTGTCTGACCTGCTGAGTTGTTCCAGCTTTTTATGTGTGTTGCTCTGGATTTCCAGCATCTACTGAATCTCTTGTGTTTAAGAAGGATAGTTGGCTAATCCAGGAGGTGATGTAGAATTTCTGACTGTTCCTGATGAAGGGACCCAAGGTTATCCAATATGCAGAGCAGTCATATGTTAAAGTAAATTTTTTTCCACATATGAATGAGTAACCCTAACTATAAAAAAAAGACTATGCAGTGAACCAACAAAATGAGTAAAGAATGAAGCTGTACAATTATAGTGATCCATTTGAAACACTAATACTATGCAATTGCATAATGTTAACCTGAATAAACAGACTCCAGACCATGATGCCTATCTGGCCGGTGGTGTAGTGGCAGCCACATCCTCCTTCGAGGCGAATGGTCCCGGGTTCGAATCTGGCCGGCTCCTTGCACGCTTTCCATCCGTGCTGGGTTGAGCGTCGGGCTAGCAACTTGGCCTCGTTAAAAAAGCAGAGACAAAGGTGCTACAGAAACGGCATGGTTGCCACCCGATGTACCACAAGGCGCGGAAAGGAACAACAGCAAGACAATGATGCCATGAATTGCCCTCAATTCTAAATAAAGAGTAAATCTGCAGAGAAAAAAAAAACACCAAGTAACCTTTGTGAGGGTGCACGTTACCCCCTTCGCACGTCTATTTTAAAAGCAAGTAACACATTTCAGGTGCTGGCTCGTGAGCCATTATTTCTGCCTGTACTTGTTCTGTTTGCCAATCAGCAAAGGAAGCTAATTAAGTCAGCCATGGATATCTCTGTCCAGTTATCAAAGGAAGGGTTTTTCATTGATCAAGAATTGTATAGAAGTTTGAACATTTTGGTCCTTTAGTACTAAAATAAGTTTCTGAGATTGAAAATTAGTCTTTGTCTGAGGCTTGAGGTGAGGAAACACAGTGAGAGGAATAAAACCTTGCTATGAAAGGTTGGGTTGGGGAGGGCTCAGTGTTGGTGGTCTGCTGGCCAATTTTAGTGTGGCAGGTTTTGTATGAATAGAAACTAAAAGCTATTAGTGTGTACGTGAGTGTGATGGTCCCCCAGGGGCAGAGTGAAAGAAGCTAGGTGGTGGGAACACAGCAGGTAGTGGCTGGAACTGGGGAGGGGGTCTTTCAGGTGATCCACAGCCTGTGTGGGACTGTGCAAACTGCTCCACCCCTGCATTGTGTTGTGTAATAAATGATTCTGGGCTTCAGTAGCCTGCTCAAGAGCAGTGTACCAACTGGAGAACAGCTGATTCCAATCTCTTCCCCCCTCCGAGCCCCTCCAGCGCACCTCCCCGCTCTTAACCCGGCATCCAGGCCCTGGTTTGGGTTAACCCATTACTTGTTGAACCTGCCTGCAGGATCTGCATAGATACTTTTATCTTCTTCGAGCATTACGGTTCTGACACTTTAATAACTTTCATAGTGCAGCTGATATTAGAGGTAAATGCTTCACTTGATACCATCCCTTCCCCTTCCGCTGGTGGGTCAGGTGGCCTTTCTTCTGAGCAGCTGAAACTTCTGACCGGGAGCATGTGGGGTGCAGGCTCTGGGTAAGACTGAGATGGATGAAGCAGGCCAGTGCCACGAGTATGAGTATTTCCATAATTGACCTCAGCATTTGTTTTAAAGGGTGGCACGATTAGTGCAACCCTATTACAGCAGCAGTAGTAAGATCGGGGTTCAATTCCCACTGCTGTATGAAAGGAGTTTGTACATTCTCCCTATGACTGCATGGGCTTCCTTTAGGTACTCCGGTGTCCTCCCACAGTCCGGTGGTGTACCGTTAGGGTTAGTGAGTTATGGCGATGGTGTGTTGGCGCTGGAAGCGTGGCGATACAATCCTTGCTGATTTGATTTAACACAAACGAAGCTTTTAGCTGTAATTTTGATGTACATGTGACAGATAAATATGATCTTCAAAGGGAACATTTGCTGAATTTCCAGCTTTATGTACAACAGTTCCTATTGCCAAACGTTATTGGGCTAAAGTGAGGAGCAGAGGTTTTCGCCATGCCTCCCCACATACATCCACTCCAAAACAAAAGTATAGAACCCAGGAAGTGATAAAGACACTATACCTTTTGAACGTTCTTGTTTGTTTTGTAAGTAGTTGTACTTTCTCTTTTCCAGTTCTGTCATGACTGGGACTGCTTGCTGTGGCCATGCCTCACCGTTACGGATTTGGGACCTTCAAAGGTAAGGAAACCGACTCCATGAGTCATGCAGCACAGCCTGTGTCCAGGTGTTACCACTGGGATCCTCTTTTTAGAGGGAGGAAAAGATTTGCACCCTTCTCAACTGTCAGTTCTTCATGTGTGCTTTGTAGTCAGTTAGACATCTCTAAAGTGTGGTTGCCGTAAGTTGCAAGCACGGTAGGCAGCTGCCAGAAAACAATATTGTTTAGAATCAGAATCAGAATCAGGTTTATTATCACCGGCATGTGACGTGAAACTTGTTAACCTAGCAGCAGCAGTTCAATGCAATACATAATCTAGCAGAGAAAAAAATAATAATAATAATAAATAAACAAGTAAATCAACTACAGTATACATATATTGAATAGATTAAAAACATGCAAAAACAGAAACACTATTTTTTTTTTAAATGTGAGATAGTGTCCAAAGATTCAATGTCCATTTAGGAATCGGATGGCAGAGGGAAAGAAGCTGTTCCTGAATCACTAAGTGTGTGCCTTCAGGCTTCTGTACCTCCTACCTGATGGTAACAGTGAGAAAAGGGCATGCCCTGTGTGCTGGAGGCCCTTAATAATGGACACTGCCTTTCTGAGACACCACTCCCTGAAGATGTCCTGGGTACTTTGTGGGCTAGTACCCAAGATGAAGCTGACTAGATTTACAACCTTCTGCAGCTTCTTTCGGTCCTGTGCAGTAGCCCCTCCATACCAGACAGTGATGCAGTCTGTCAGAATGCTCTCCACGGTACAACTATAGAAGTTTTCGAGTGCATTTGTTGACATGCCAAATCTCTTCAAACTCCTAATAAAGTATAGCCACTGTCTTGCCGCCTTTATAACTGCATAGATATGTTGGGACCAGGTTAGATCTGCAGAGATCTTGACACCCAGGAACTTGAAGCTGCTCACTCTGTTATCATGCCATCTGTTATTAGAGATATAAATATTTCTCACAACACTTGGGAGAACTCTCATTCTGCTCTTCAGAAATGTCTGCGATTATAATGTTGAACTCTGAGTCAAGAGGATCCTTCCGTTTAATACTTCATCTGAAAGATGGCTGCTCTGACAGAGCTGTTTTCCTTCACTTTTGCACCAAAGTGTCAGGCTAGTCTTTCTGTTCAACTCAGCAGTACAAATAAAAAAATAATACTAAGATTATGAGTCCTTGAAAGTGAGTCTGTACATTGTAGAATAAGTTCAGGGTTGTGGCAAGAGAAGTTATCCACACTAGTTCAGGGAGCTGATGGTTATAGGGTAATAACTATTCCTGAATTTGGTGGTGTGGCACCTAGGGCTTCTGTACTTAATCCCAATGATAGTAGCGAGAAAAGAGCATAGCCTGCCTGGGAGGTGGGGGGTCTTGGATGATGTCCAGTCCAAGCATAGAGTACACATCTATACTAACCCTATGTTCTACCCCTGATCTTTGATCTGTTTTGCCTTGGCGATTTGTGCTCATTTAGATGCTTCGTAACTGTTATGCAGGTTCCTGCCTCCACCACCAACTGGCTGTGCATTCCATATTCTCAAAACCCTCTGAGTGGGGGAAAAAAATCTTCCTTAGATTCTTATGCAACTTCCTACCCCTTAACTTAAATGTTTACCCATTGGTTTCAGACATCTCTGCAGTCGGGAAATATTCCTTACTGTTTACATGGTCTATGCCCCTTATAACTTTCTATACCTCAATCAAGTCTTCAATCCCCCTGCCCCCAACAAACATCCATCCTCCCCCACGCCAAAGAAAATAAACCCAGCCTCCCTCCTGTCTTTTTGTAAATTCTCATAAATCTCAGGCAAAAAAAAATCAGGTGTTATCTCCTTTGCACTCTATCCAGTGCAGTTATGAACTTCCTATTGTGTGGCAACCAGAACTCCAGACAATGCTCCGCCCATGTTCTTGCCTCCCCCTCTTATAATCCAAGCTCAGTCAGTAGAGGCAAGTATTCCTCGTGCTGCCTTCACCACTCTATCAGCCTCTTTCAGTGATGCTTGGACCTGTACACTCAAATTCCTCTGATCCACTCTGTTCTCTGCGGTCCTGCCATTCATTGTGTCAGGTATTATTAGTCATCCCTTGCACTTAGCAGGCTTAATTTCCATCTGCTCTGCTCTTCTTACCAGCCGATCAAAGTCATTGTTGTAGCCGGAGATCACCCTCAGGAATGACACACCAATTTTTGTGTCATCTACAAACTTATTAACCATATCTCAAAAAAGTAAGCTTTATTTGTCAGGTGTGCATGGAAACAGTGAAATGTGTCATTTGCATCAATGACCAATACAGTCCGAGGATGTTACGGGGACAGCCCGCAATTGTCACCATGCTTTTGGCACCTACATAGCATGCTCACAACTTCCTGAACCCTAACCCATACATCTTTAGAACGTGGGAGGAAACCGGAGCACCTGGAGGGAACCCACATGGGAAGAACGTACAAACTCCTTACAGGCAGTGGTGGGAATTGAACTCTCATCGCTGGCACTGTGAAGTGTTAATCTAACTGATATGCTAATGTGCCACCCCACAATCTCCCACATTTATATCCAGATCATAAACAGCAAGAATCTCAGCGGTAGCTTTGTGGTACACTTGGTCAGAGACTTCTAATTACAAAAATCGTGGGTATAGCTGATTTGATATGACATATTTCACTGTATATTTTGATGTACATGTGACCAGGAAAACTAATCTTTAAAAAAACCCTCCATTATCAGTCACTTCGTCTATTGCCAAAACAATTATTTTTGGCTCCAACTTGCCTTGCAGTGGGATAAGAACCCTCAAACTCCTAACAGAGACAAGAGTGCAACTTAGCCATGGCTGAAAACCCTCGTGGAGACTGAGGGAAGTGGATAATTCTGCACTATTTAGAGATGGTGGGGGACAGTGAGTGAGAGATAATGGTGATCAATCTTGGATATCAGCACAGTGAAGAAGGAGTGCTTTAGTGAAGAGGGCGACTGACCTGTAACTATTCCAGTGATGACCAGCTATCTGTTTCTGCTGAAGCTGCCCACTTGAGCAATGAATAAACACTCCATACAATTTTAAACTTAAAGAAAATTTATCGGGCACATTTCATTGTAGTGGCAAGATAGCTCAGTGCAGCTGGGCAGTCTGAGTCTGCCTGAGTAACAAAGCTGTATTAGTCAGGATTAGGAACAAGGACAGACAGGGTTTGAGTTTATCTAGTGAAGAGGCAAGCACGGGCAATTGAGAGATTAGTCTTGTCTAGTAGTTTAATTTCTCTTTTAACTGGCAATCGCTCTTCATTTGGTTGGCAGGTTGTGCGAGTGGTTTAGTGTCAAGCCTGCTGAGCAGGGCAAGAAGTAACAGATCTATTTGTAATAGACAGGTGTCAAGTTTAGGTGTTGTGTGAAGCTGCTCAAAGGCTGACAGATAATGTGGCCTTTTTTTCTCTTTCTTTGGTTTGGTTTTCTATGTTCTCCCACCACCTATCCATAAAACGCTCGCATCTCTTTCCTTCCTTGTTTTCACATCCTTTGTATATTTCTGCTTCTCAGCTCCATGCCCTCTTCTCATTACTGCCATCAGGGAGGAAGTAGCAGGAGCCTGAATACCCACACTCAATGTTTTAGGAGGTGTTTCTTCCACTCACTATCAGATTTTTGAACAGTCCCTTATTATTTGCAGCCCCCTTTTTGCACTATTTATTTACTACTTATGTTCCTTATTGGAGCTTATAGTAATTTTTATGTATTGCACTATACTGCTGCTGCAAAACAACAAACTTTGTGATATATTTCAGTGATATTAAACTTGGTTCTGATCTAGCATTTTGTTTTTCTTATATAGTGGATTCTGGTTAATTGGGACACATTGGAACCAATACATTTGACCTAATTAAGCGATTGCCCCAATTAGCTGAAGTTTCATGGAGATGGTTAAAAAGGTATAAAAAAGACAAACTACTGTTTAACTGAGTAACAGTTTATGTATTTAAGTGAAATACAGGACAAATTAGAACACGATCAATTCTGTTACAGTACTATAAAACTATGTAGTAGTTCCTAACAGTTATCAACAGAGGAATTCATATGCCATGTTCTTTTGATTGGCTAAAAGAACAAATTCAGTGCAGACAGCTGGTGCAGGTAGTGGACTGCCTTCAAACAATATTTCCGATGATTGCATCCTCCAAATCTTCACTTTCTGATTGTCGATGCCTTCAAATTCTTCATAGTTCCTAACTTAAATTGTTTCATTATCACTCCCAGCTGTTTCTGGCATCTCCAAACCTGAGTGCATGAAACTACAGTGAGCAAAACGGTTCTGAATTGTCTTGCTACTTATTTCTCACCAAATATCAGTGATAAAAATCACTGCTTTTTGAACATAAACACACACAATTGATGCTATTTTTTAAAAAACTGATCGCTTTACACTGCTTCATATTTTGTTTTATCTTCATTCTTTCATTCTTCGTGGTATTTCCTTCTCTTGCATCCTCTGTTCCTTTTAACAATCCCTTTGAAGGGTCTCAGTTTGAAACATTGGCTTTGCATAAGTGCTGCCAGACCTGCAGAGTTCCTCCAGCATTTTTGTGTGTTACTCTGGATTTCCAGCATCTGCAGAATCTCTTGTGTTCCTGTTTGCTTTCTGTGGAGAAGGGAGAAGATAAACCTTCTTGGCAATGGTTCTGTGAGCTGCAGTTTCCTGTGAGCCAGAAGTTTGAGGGTTCCTGGTCCAAAGACTTCACCTCATTATCTAGACTAATGCAGGGTGTTCTGTACAGAATGAAATTTGAGTTGATGTAAAAGATTCCCTGTTCCTGCACTGTTTTGAAGAGCAAGGGAGTTCTTCCAGGTTTCCAGGAATGTACCCCTCATTATCGTGTATTTATCACATGCTGATGTTGGGATCTTGCTGTGCAGAAAATGTTTAGTGTGTTTTCTACATTGCAGCAGATGGGTCTGGAGGACCTGAGTTATAGGGTGAGATTGAATAGGTTAAGACTTTATTCCCTATAGCATAGGGAAAAGAGGAGAGATTTGACAGAGGTACAGGTACACATTCCTTTATCCGAAATTCTGAAATCCAAAAAGCTCCAAAAATCGAAGTTTTTTTCGCCAACAGCTGACGTCACTCAGGTGTGACGTGGCAGCACTAGCAGAGGCCGCCAGACGTCAGTTGTGGCTCAGCGCTCGTACTGGTTACACGTGCATTTGCTGTTTGCTGATGTTTTGTGTTCACTGTTGACTTTGTGTTTAATTTCACTGTGAAAATGTCAAAAAGAGCTGCAGATACCCCTATGGGTAACAATGAGAAAAAGAGGAATCTTCTCTATCAATAACGCAGAAAGCGGAGTTATTGCAGAAGCTTGATCGTGGTGTGTCTGTGCGGCGTCTGACTGAAGAAAATAGTGTCAGAACTACCACGGTATATGATTTAAATAAACAGAAAGACAAAACTTCAGTAACTTATAGTGACAGTGACGTTCTACATTTATTCCAATAAGTCATTTACCATGTGTTTGATTCAGTTCGTTTGAAGCTGTATACTTTTATGTTTTATTGAATGTTTTTGTTGGAAATAAAATTTCTTCTTGTCATTATTCCCTAAACAATGCAGTATAACAATTATTTACATAGCATTTACATTGTATTAGGTATTATAAGTAATCTAGAGATGATTTAAAGTATACAGGAGGATGTGCGTAGGTTTGGTGCGCCGCTGGGTCCTAAAATCCACCGTACTGAGACAGGTTAAATAAGGGACTTGAGCATACGTGGTTTTTGGTATCGGGGGGGGGGGGGCTGAAATCCGAAAAATTCTGAATTCCAAAATGCAACTGGACCTGTGTACAAAATTGATGGGTATAGATAGGGTTAATACAAGCAGGTTTCTTCCATTGAGGTGAGGCTTGAACTAGAAGACATGGATCAAGGATGAAAGGTGAAATATATTAAGGGGAACATGAGGAGGAACATTGTCACTAAGATGGTGGTGAGAGTGCAGAATGAGCTGCCAGCAGAAGTGGATGTGGGTTTGTTTGCAGCATTTAAGAGAGGTTAGGATAGCTACACGAATGGGAGGGGTACGGAGGGCTATGGTGCAGATGCGGGTCAATGGGACTAGGCGAATAATAGTTCAACAAGCTAGATGGGCCAAAAGGCTGGTTCTGGGCTGTAGTGCTCTGAGAATCTGTGATTCTATGGACAGTGACTGTGCTTTTAAAATAGCACTCTGTTGGCTTATAATTGGATCTTCTGAAAGTGTTATAAAAGGAGCAACAGAAATCTATTTAAAACCTGAAATGCAAATTTTTTATTACTGTATGCAGTGGGTAAATGAGATATGGTTGGGAACTGTTTTCCTGTGACAGTAATGAGTAGCAGTCGGCAAACCAGTCCCTCGAACTTGCTTCATCAATCAGTACCATGATGATCATTTGCCTCAATTCCACACTCCATAATCTCCTTTTTATTTTCCCCAATTTGATTTCATGACTTTCTGGAGTAGAGAACTCTTAAAATTCACAACTCTGTGAGTGAAGAAATTTTCTCCCATCTTAATGGGAGTGGAAAAAGGATGCACCGTGGTTGACAAGAGAAGTCAAAGCCAAAGTTAAAGCTAAGGAGAGGGCATACAAGGAAGCAAAAATTAGTGGGAAGACAGAGGATTGGGAAGTCTTTAAAACCTTACAAAAGGAAACCAAGAAGGTCATTAAGAGAGAAAAGATTAACTATGAAAGGAAACTAGCAAATAATATCAAAGAGGATACTAAAAGCTTTTCAAGTATATAAAGAGTAAAAGACAGGTGAGAGTAGATATAGGACCGATAGAAAATGATACTGGAGAAATTGTAATGGGAGATGAGGAGATGGCAGAGGAACTGAACAAGTATTTTGCATCAGTCTTCACTGAGGAAGACAGCAGGATACCGGACACTCAAGGGTGGCAGGGAAGAGAAGTGTGCGCAGTCACAATTACGACAGAGAAAGTACTCAGGAAGCTGAATAGGCTAAAGATCGATAAATCTCCTGGACCAGATGGAATGCACCTCGTGTTCTGAAGGAAGTAGCTGTGGAGATTGCGGAGGCATTAGCGATGATCTTTCAAAAGTCGATAGATTCTGGCATGGTTCCAGAAGGCTGGAAGATTGCAAATGTCACTCCGCTATTTAAGAGGGGGGCAAGGAAGCAAAAAGGAAATTATAGACCTGTTAGCTTGACGTCGGTGGTTGGGAAGTTGTTGGAGTCGATTGTCAAGGATGAGGTTACAGAGTACCTGGAGGCATATGACAAGATAAGCAGAACTCAGCATGGATTCCTTAAAGGAAAACCCTGCCTGACAAACCTATTACAATTTTTTGAGGAAATTACCAGTAGGCTAGACAAGGGAGATGCAGTGGATGTTGTATATTTGGATTTTCAGAAGGCCTTTGACAAGGTGCCACACATGAGGCTACTTAACAAGATAAGAGCCCATGGAATTACAGGAAAGTTACATACGTGGATAGAGCGTTGGCTGATTGGCAGGAAACAGAGAGTGGGAATAAAGGGATCCTATTCTGGTAGGCTGCCGGTTACCAGTGGTGTTCCACAGGGATCAGTGTTGGGGCCGCTTCTTTTTACATTGTACATCAACGATTTGGATTATGGAATAGATGGCTTTGTGGCTAACTTTGCTGACGATACGAAGATAGGTGGAGGGGCCGTTAGTGCTGCGGAAACGGAGAGTCTGCAGAGAGACTTGGATAGATTGGAAGAATGGGCAGAGAAGTGGCAAATGAAGTACAATGTTGGAAAGTGTGTGGTTATGCACTTTGGCAGAAAAAATAAACGGGCAGACTATTATTTAAGTGGGGAAAGAATTCAAAGTTCTGAGATGCAACAGGACTTGGGAGTCCTCGTACAGGATTCCCTTAAAGTTAACCTCCAGGTTGAGTCGGTAGTGAAGAAGGCGAATGCAATGTTGGCATTCATTTCTAGAGGAATAGAGTATAGGAGCAGGGATGTGATGTTGAGGCTCTATAAGGCGCTGGTGAGACCTCACTTGGAGTACTGTGGGCAGTTTTGGTCTCCTTATTTAAGAAAGGATGTTCTGACGTTGGAGAGGCTACAGAGAAGATTCACTAGAATGATTCCGGGAATGAGAGGGTTACATATGAAGAACGTTTGTCCGCTCTTGGAATGTATTCCTTGGAGTTTAGAAGAATGAGGGGAGACCTCATAGAAACATTTCGAATGTTAAAAGGCATGGACAGAGTGGATGTGGCAAAGTTGTTTCCCATGATGGGGGAGTCTAGTACGAGAGGGCATGACTTCAGGATTGAAGGGCATAACAGAACAGAAATGCGAAAAAAATTTTTTAGTCAGAGGGTGGTGAATCTATGGAATTTGTTGCCATGGGCAGCAGTGGAGGCCAAGTCATTGGGTGTATTTAAGGCAGAGATTGATAGGTAACTGAGTAGCCAGGGCATCAAAGGTTATGGTGAGAAGGCGGGGCAGTGGGACTAAATAGGATGAAATGAATCAGCTCATGATAAAATGGCGGAGCAGACTCGATGGGCCGAATGGCCTACTTCTGCTCCTTTGCCTTATGGTCTTAATCTTGTGGCTGATAAACTTATCCTAAAACTTTATGTCCTAGTTGTAAACTTTCAATCAACAGAAACCACTAAATAAATTTTACCACACTCTTTGCACTATGTGGTCATCCCCATTGCCCATTTCCCATTCTGGCTCACCTCCCCTTTCCTCCTTCCTTCTCCTCACCTGCCAATCACCTCCCTCTGGTCACCCTCTTTCTTCCCTTTCTCCCATGGTCCACTCTCCTCTCCTATTAGATTTCTCCTTCTTCAGCCCTGTACTCTTCCACCTATCGCCTCCCAGCTTCTGACTTCATCCCACCTACTTTTCCAGTGACGGCGCCAGAGATTTTTTTCTTGATGGTGCTACAGTGATGGTGCTGAGGGATGTACCCTATGGTAATATGTATTCGTAAGGCCAGACGCGTGGCGTTCAAAAGTCAGTTTGAAGTGTTATGTGCCTACTATAAATGCCTCTGTTGATTCACAAGCAACAGCAACTGATAGATATAATATAGAAGTGAACTGTGACAGTGTCAACAGCATCAGAGACAACCCGGGCTACACAGAGCATAAACAAACAAACCAACAGAGCATCCGACCCACAGCGCACAACGTGAATCACACACCAATCCCGCAATCAGTGTCAAATGCGTGCTTTTCAACTGAAAAACACAACACTAACCCACAATGGCCAGTGCTATTCGCTTTACATAGACAGACAATGCCAAAAGATACACCATTATTAAATTCAAATAAGGCAAACAACAGATGCAAGGCTTCACCAGGAGTTGGACAAATCATACTCTGACCATGCAATACCTCAATTAATTCCGCTACTGAATTTAAAACAAAAATCAACAGAATCACCGCTTGGGAAGTCTAAGTAAAAACAGTAGGCTTAATAGCAGTAAATGTAATAGTTTAGGATTTGCAGGAAACATAAGGACTATGGGGTATCCACCACAAAATAATAATAATCAGCATTAGTCTTGGCCCAAATTTTTTAAAAAATCAACTGCACTCACCATTGACGTTTTCAGAGAAGCACAATCAGTCTGTTGTTGTGATTGGTGGTGAAAGCATCAATGATTTTCTGAATGTCAAGTACTTTGGTCCTCCGGCTGTTTATGACCAACAGGGCCAAGTTGCTGTTCCGAGCATCGCCGCTGCTATTCCTTAGGTAGTTTTTGAGGCGTCTGAGGCAAGACAAACTCTGTTTGCATGAGGCAGATGTCACAGGTAGAGTCACTGATATGCAGATTAGTTTGTATAAATCTATAAATGCATCGCGGTAGGGTCTCATTGGAGCTAGATATTCCACTGTGTCGTTCACTGTCTGTCCTTGCTAGAGACTCAACCACTGCTCTCATATACTCACGATTTTTTTGGACAATCTTTGCATGTCCTTTGTCAAGCATATTTCCCCATCTTGAACCGTCTTGTTTTCTCAATCTGAATTCGGCCCATGTCTCCATAGCAAACTTATGAGCTGCATTTACATGGTGGGTTTTGAAAGCTGTTGTAGCTTTCCGCCAGTTGCAGTAACTGGTGACAGTGAAGGTAGACTCAGAATGGAACCCATGTCCTCCACACAGGAAATGCCTGCATGCGAAGCAGAACGTAGTATCTTTCGTGATCGAATATTCTAGTCAGTCAAACCAGCCATGAATAAAACTCCTTTGCTGATTGCCAATCTGTTGCAAAGGGTACTTTTTCAATGCTGGCCAACGGGGTCCTTCCTCAGGCTGCTGGCTAACATCGCTAACAGTATTTCCACTAGCACTAAGAGCAGCTTCATCCACGTTCTCTTCTGAATCCCACTCCATTTCTTGTTCCTCTACTTCGCCCTCACACTCCTTCGATGAACTGCTGTTGTCCTCATCCCCGCTTACTCCTTTCTGCATGTCACTTTCAATTAAGACATGCTCAGGCTGAGACACCACTGATTCCTCTGGATGAGGTCGTTTTCTCACTAAAAATTGATCCATTTTTCACGCTGGCCAAAATAATGCACGTGCCGGGCCCACACTAGCTTGTAAAAGCACAATGCGTGTGTGTATGTGTGTGTGTGTGTGTCATCTGTTAGTCTCGCGAGACCATGGATCCGCGCCTGGGATGTATACTATCAATCTCTCACGTGAGTGAGAGTGAGTGACATCACCACCTTAAGTGATCTTAGATCAGCTTAGCTGATCTGAGTACAGCAACGGCAAGACATTGACAATGAACAAATAAGCAGAAGTGTAGAGTGGATCTGACAGAGTTTATAACTTTATTGCTGCGTGGGTGCTATGGTAATTGGGGGCGCTGTTTCACTAGATCACTGGAGAAACAAGCTGTATTCAAAACTATACAGAGAAAGCAAAGCAGCTGCAATTTGTATGTGAAATTTCAGTTAATTTCTTGGTGCTACGCTGGTGCTATTGCAATTTCTGCTGGGGCTGTAGCACCAACTAGCACCACCTTAGCGCCGCTCCTGTACTTTTCCCTCCTTCCACCTTCTTATTCTGTGTTGTTCCCCCTTCCTTTCCAGTCTTGATGAAGGATCTTGGCCTGAAGCGTCAACTATTTATTCCTCTCTGTAGATACTGACTGACCTGCTGAGTTCCTCTAGTATCTTGTGTGTGTTACTGTGGATTTCCAAACTCTGCAGAATTATTTGTGTTCAAAATTTACCCTTTTCACTCATGTACTTTTCATTGAAGTTGTTGAATTTTCTAAAGTCAAGATGGTATTTTTGGAAAAATTCAAGGCTCTGGTTGGTTTATTCATGTGGTCTGTCCAAGGTGGTAGCTGAGCAGCAACTGAGTTTGAAATAAGCAAATCTATCACTATCTATTGCTCTAATGTAAATGCATACAATGCTACTGCAAGATATCAATATTATCATCAACCTGTATATATACACACTCAGAAACGGGTAACACCCCAGTCTTGAGTATTGAAAAGAAAGAAAACTGCCAATAGCTCGTGTATGGTTGAACCACAATTTAATTTGAAAAAGTGTTTACAATCTAAATAAAATTCTTAAATGATTTTTGTATTTGGAATTATACATATCTGGGACCGAGTTCAAGAGTGGAATCTAATCAAGGAATTCAGGTGGTTCATTTACAGAATAGCAGATACCTGTGATCTAATCAAGAGGTTTAGGTAGTTTATATATTGAATTACAGATACCTGAGGTATAAGTTATTGCTGTGCATAGTTTGGTCAGTGAAGATAATGTAAGAATCTAGAAGTTTGGATTTATCTTTTTTTTTCCCCCCTCGTGGGGGCCAGATGGGCTGCTGTGAAACAGCTGTTTTGCTTTCATCCTTTTATCTTCTGTGTGTGTAATCATGTATGTTTTGTCAAAGTACAAAGTAGCCCTGGTACAGGTTTTACCTTTGTAAGCCATTGTGATGGCAAATGTCTTGTGTGTGATTGTGTGCGTTTTCTCCCACATATAGGGGCCACCTTGGCCTCCCCTTTTTTTGTATCTTCCATTATCTGAAGCTCTTTCTCTGCATGTCGTGCTATTGAAGCTCATGCCCGGGCTTGAAGTGCAGGTTCCCACCATTCAAGACAGATAGTCAGGTGTTCGGGAAAGGGAGAGCCCTTTGATGTAAGCCGCTGAAGTCGGCACCAATCAAGGAAAAAACACAAGCTGCATTGAGAGGCAACAGAATTTGCCTCAGACTGCAACAGCTGGACATGCCTGCAACCTAACAAAAATTGAGGAGAAAAAGAATCTGTTTATTTCTGTTGCTCCTTTCCCCCTTCTTCCTTCCTGGGGTGCTAGAGCGTGCCATTTTCACCAACATTCTGTTAGTCATGGCTGAGAATATATTGTGAATGTAGAGCTTCACCTCATCCTGGCAATAGCATATCCATGTTGATTTTGACTGATGGTACCTCGTCCAATTGAGCACAGTTCTGTTTAATCACCCTGTAGGTTTGCTGCAGTATTTTGCTGTTGACCCTACAAGGCTGCTTTATATTGATAAACATTGTGTTAGCTGAGGTGTTTGAAAAATACATCAAACGTAGGAAACACACCTTTACATTTTACCCGCTGGGCTGTTTATAACTAGAATAATGGACACCTGGTGGTGTGTTATAGTCTGGAATCTAATGTCCGGGTGGTTTATATGTAGAATAGTTGATACCAGAGTGCGAGTTACAGGGTAGAATGTAATTGAAGGGTTCAGGAGCTTCAATTATTGAATAACATACCTGCAAGTGAATTACAGGATGGAATCTAATAGAGGGACTCAGGTGGTTTCTGAATAGAAAAGCAGACTGGAATCAGGTCTGGATACCCATGTACACCCAGTCTCCATATCTGTGAAAGGTTAGGTACGCTTTGGAAATCAGTTTAGTGGAATTATGAAGTTGTGCTGTAAGAAAGATCAAGTAAGACTGGGTCTGTACTTACTGTAGTTTGGAAGGAGAGGTGTCCAGTAGAAGGTTCTGGGAGGGATTTACAGAAAATATTGTTTTCAGAGAGTCCAAAGTTATGTATTTATTTATTTATTTATTGTGATACAGTGTAGCATTGGTCCTTCCAGCCCTTCAAGCAGTCCCCCAGTGTAACCCTAGCCTAATCACGGGACAGTTTACAATGACCAGTTAACCTTCCAACCGGCACAATGTTGGACTGTGGTAAGAAACCGGAGCACCCAGAGGAAACCCGTGCAATCATGGGGAGGACGTACAAACCCCTTACAGATGGCAGCAGGAGTTTGACCCCTGTTGATGGTATTGTAAAGTGCTACCATGCTGCCCACGAATAGGGACGGGTGGTCTCAGTATAAAGATTTCGTCATTTAGCTTTCAGCTATGAGGACATTTATTTTATGCAGAACTTCGTAAAACTCCATAATTCCCCATCCCAGGGGGATGGATGTTTAGTTTTTTCATACATGAGATCCACCTGTTTTTCGGAAACTAGGGTATGAAAAAAGAATGGAATTAGGTGCACAATTAAGCCTGGTGTAACTGAATGGCAGAGCAGATTGGAGAGGCCTCTTCACCTATTTGCACTATCATGTTGTTGCATTTGTTTCCAGTTGAGAGCTACAGGGAATTCTTACTCTGAGTGTCAGATAGCTGGGAGTGAGCTAAAAGATGGAATCTAATCAAGCGGATTGGATATGTCATGAATAAGCAGATATCCAGGAATGAGCTAAATAGAGGAGAGCATTTTTTGTTCTGGTTCACTTCATTGCCCTCGTTGGGGGATTGTTTTCAATACAGTGCCAGCTTTAATATGGAGCTGATCAGTAGCTTGTGGTGTGACTGAGACTCCTTGATGTTGCATGGTCTCCAAGGTGGGATCTTTTGATGTGATTTCACCCTCATCCTAGGTGAACAACTTTGTATTTTTTTTTTCTTTGCCAAACTGGAAGTTTGCCTTCTCTTTATCTACTGAAAGATTTGCACAGATGAGGTGGGGAACCACATCAAAGGAGACATCTCGTTAATGACCGCAGAGGTTCGGAAGTGTGTAGAGCATCCTGGCTGGAAGCCAAAATTCAGGCAGTGCAGGGTGCTGCAATCTCTCACAACACTGACCGCTCAAAGCCCCCTCTGACTGGAGTTCTGTCCAGGTCAGGCTAGTGAAACGACAGTTTCTTCTCAGCCCAACCTGGACTTTGACAAGATTGGACATTAGAGGTTGGTCCAGGGTGCGTCAGCAGGCAAAACTGGTTCAGTATTAGAAGGCAGAGGATGGTACTGGACAATTGTTTTTCAGACTGGAGGCCCGTGACCAGTTGTGTGGCATGGTGATTAGTATTGGGTCCTATATTGTTTGTCGTGTATGTTAGTGATTTGGATGAGAATGGAGATAGCATGATTAGTAAGTTTGCAGGTAACCCTAAAATTGGTGCCATAGTGGACAGTGAGGATGACCTTAGGTTGCAGTAGGGTATAGGTCAACTGGGAAAGTGGGCAAGGGAACGACAGAAGGAATGAGTACAAAGTGATGCATTTTGGGAAATTAAACCCAGGTAGGGCATGCACAGTGAATGGTAGGACCCCGGGGTATATTGTTGAATAGAAAGACCCTGGGGTACAAGTGCATAATATTCTGAAAATGGGAACACAGGTAGAAAGGGTAGTGAAAAAGACATATGGCATGTATGCCTTCATCTGATAATTCTCTGAATATCAAAGCTGGGGCATCATGTTATGTTTGTACAAACATTGCATAGGCTGCATTTAGAATATTGCATGTGCTGGTTAGACTATGAAGATTAGCCTTGCATGTATACATCAAAACATGGACACGTACAATGAAATGTGTTGTTTGCATCAACAACCAGCACAGCCTGAGAATGTGCTGGGGGCAGCCCGCAACATAGCACACCCACAACTTGTGTCTTTGGAATGGGGGAGGAAATTAGAGCTTGTAGAGGGAACCCACGCAGTCACGAGGAGAAGGTACAAATTCCTTACTGTCCCCGATAACATTTGATTGGACAGCATGGCTGTATTTTGTGTGTAACTGATATTGTTGCTACCAGTGTTTCCACTGTCCTTAACTCATCTTAGTTCTGAATTAGGAAAGTTAGTTTCTGACTTTAAAAGTCTTCTAAAGAGATTGAACCCTCGCAAGGCAGAAGGTCCCGATGGAGAACCTGGTAAGGCTCTGAAAACCTATGCCAACCAACTAGTGGGAGTATTCAAGGACATTTTCAACCTCTCACTGCTACGAACAGAAGTTCCCACTTGCTTCAAAAAGGCAACAGTTATACCAGTGCCAAAGAAAAATAATGTGGGCTGCCTTAACAAATATCACCTGGTAGCACTCATATTGACAGTGATGAAATGCTTTGAGGGGTTGGTTATGACTAGACTTAACTCCTGCCTCAGCAAGGACCTGGACTCATTGCAATTCGCATATCACCACAATAGGTCAACGGCAGATGCAATCTCAATGGCTCTCCACACAGCTTTAGACTACCTGGACAACACAAACACCTACGTCAGGGTGCTGTTCATCGACTAATTTATTAAATGCTCAGCATTTAATACCATCATTCCCACGATCCTGATTGAGAAATTGCAGAACCTGGGCCTCTGTATCTCCCTCTGCAATTGGATCCTCAACTTCCTAACCGGAAGACCACAGTCTGTGCGGATTGGTGATAACATATCCTCCTCGCTGACGATCAACACTGGCGCACCTTAGGGGTGTGAGCTTAGCCCACTGCTCTGCTCTCTATATACCCATGACTGTGTGACTAGGCATAGCTCAAGTACCATCTATAAATTTGCTGACGATACAACCATTGTTAGTAGAATCTCAGGTGGTGACGAGAGGGCGTACAGGAGTGAGATATGCCAACTAGTGGAGTGGTGCCACAGCAACAACCTGGCACTCAACGCCAGTAAGACGAAAGAGCTGATTGTGGACTTCAGGAAGGGTAAGACGAAGGAACACATACCAATCCTCACAGAGGGATCAGAAGTGGAGAAAGTCAGCTTCAAGTTCCTGGGTGTCAAGATCTCTGAGGATCTAACCTGGTCCCAACATATTGATGTAGTCGTAAAGAAAGCTATACTTTTTTAGGAGTTTGAAGAGATTTGGTATGTCAACAAATACACTCAAAAACTTCTATAGTTGTACCGTAGAGAGCATTCTGACAGACTGCATCACTGTCTGGTATGGAGGGGTACTGCACAGGACCAAAAGAAACTGCAGAGGGTTGTAAATCTAGTCAGCTCCATCTTGGGCACTAGCCTACAAAGTACCCAGGACATCTTCAGGGAACGGTGTCTCAGAAAGGCTGCGTCCATTATTAAGGCCGTCCAGCACCCAGGGCATGCCTTTTTCTCACTGTTACCATCAGGTAGGAGGCACAGAAGCCTGAAGATACACACTCAGTGATTCAGGAACAGCTTCTTCCCCTCTGCCATCCAATTCCTAAATGGACATTGAAGCTTTGGACATTACCTCACTTTTTTTAATATACAGTATTTCTGTTTTTGCACATTTTAAAAAATCTATTCAATATACATAATTGATTTACTTGTTTATTTATTACGTTTTATTTTATTTATTATTTATTTTTCTACTAGATTATGTATTGCATTGAACTGCTGCTGCTAAGTTAACAAATTTCACATCACATGCTGGTGATAATAAACCTGATTCTGATTATGATTCTGATATCCTGTTTTCTGCCATGCTGCAGCTGGAATTTAAAGTATAATTGTGGCAAATAAAATGTTAAGTTTGCTGTCAGAGAAATGGGGATGGCAAGTTGAACATTGAGCAGTTCAGCACAGTACAGACCCTTCGGCCACGATGTCATGCTGACCCATATAAACCTACTCCATGATCAATCTAATCCTTCCCTCCTACACAGCCCAAAACCCTTAATCCTTCTTGCATCCATTTGCCTGAGTCTTTTAAATTTCCCTATTATATCAGCCACCCCCACCTGGAATAGTGCATTCCAGGCCCCCACCACTCTCTAGGTAAAAACTACCTCTGACATCTCCTTAAGTGTTCCTCTACTCACCTTAACTGGATGTCCTCTGGTATTGGCCAGTGCCACCATGAGAAAAAGGCACTGGCTCTCCATCCTATCTATGCCTCTTATTATCTTATACACCTCTATCGAGTCTTCTCTCATCCTCCATTGACCAAAAGAGAAAAGCCCTAGCTTATTCAACCTTACTCATAGGCATGTTTGCTAATCCAGGCAGCACCTGGTAAATCTCCTCTGTGCCGTCTGTAAAGTTTCCACATCATTCCTATAATGTGGCGACCAGAACTGAACACAATACCCCAGGCAACACACATCAAAGTTGCTGGTGAACGCAGCAGGCCAGGCAGCATCTGTAGGAAGAGGTGCAGTCGACGTTTCAGGCCGAGACCCTTTGTTAGGACTAACTGAAGGAAGAGTGAGTAAGGGATTTGAAAGTTGGAGGGGGAGGGGGAGATCCAAAATGATAGGAGAGCTGGACAGGTGATAGGCAAAAGGGATACGAGAGGATCATGGGACAGGAGGTCCGGGAAGAAAGACGGTGGGGGGGGGGAGGGACCCAGAGGATGAGCAAGAGGTATATTCAGAGGGACAGAGGGAGAAAAAGGAGAGTGAGAGAAAGAATGTGTGCATAAAAATAAGTAACAGATGGGGTACGAGGGGGAGGTGGGGCCTTAGCGGAAGCCAGAGAAGTCGATATTTCATTCTAGGACGAGGGAGATGTCTTCTTTTTTTAAAGAAAGGGGCTTCCCTTTCTCCAC
Organism: Mobula hypostoma; assembly: GCF_963921235.1. Classification (NCBI taxonomy): domain Eukaryota; kingdom Metazoa; phylum Chordata; class Chondrichthyes; order Myliobatiformes; family Myliobatidae; genus Mobula; species Mobula hypostoma. The sequence goes on along the minus strand of NC_086115.1, from coordinate 15,847,004 downwards.
TATCAACTCTGCTCTTAAACGTATCTCCCCCATTTCACGTACATCTGCTCTCACTCCATCCTCCCGCCACTCCACTAGGAATAGGGTTCCCCTGGTCCTCACCTACCACCCCACCAGCCTCCGGGTCCAACATATTATTCTCCGTAACTTCTGCCACCTCCAACGGGATCCCACCACTAAGCACATCTTTCCCTCCCCCCCCTCTCTGCATTCCGCAGGGATCGCTCCCTACACAACTCCCTTGTCCATTCGTCCCCCCCATCCCTCCCCACTGATCTCCCTCCTGGCACTTATCCGTGTAAGCGGAACAAGTGCTACACATGTCCTTACACTTCCTCCCTTACCACCATTCAAGGCCCCAAACAGTCCTTCCAGGTGAGGCATCACTTCACCTGTGAGTCGACTGGGGTGATATACTGCGTCCGGTGCTCCCGATGTGGCCTTTTATATATTGGTGAGACCCGACGCAGACTGGGAGACCGCTTTGCTGAACATCTACGCTCTGTCCGCCAGAGAAAGCAGGATCTCCCAGTGGCCACACATTTTAATTCCACATCCCATTCCCATTCTGACATGTCTATCCACGGCCTCCTCTACTGTAAAGATGAAGCCACACTCAGGTTGGAGGAACAACACCTTATATTCCGTCTGGGTAGCCTCCAACCTGATGGCATGAACATTGACTTCTCTAACTTCCGCTAGGCCCCACCTCCCCCTCGTACCCCATCTGTTACTCTTTTTTATGCACACATTCTTTCTCTCACTCTCCTTTTTCTCCCTCTGTCCCTCTGAATATACCTCTTGCTCATCCTCTGGGTCCCCCCCCCCCCCGTCTTTCTTCCCGGACCTCCTGTCCCATGATCCTCTCGTATCCCTTTTGCCTATCACCTGTCCAGCTCTCCTATCATTTTGGATCTCCCCCTCCCCCTCCAACTTTCAAATCCCTTACTCACTCTTCCTTCAGTTAGTCCTGACGAAGGGTCTCGGCCTGAAACGTCGACTGCACCTCTTCCTACAGATGCTGCCTGGCCTGCTGCGTTCACCAGCAACTTTGATGTGTGTTGCTTGAATTTCCAGCATCTGCAGAATTCCTGTTGTTTACAATACCCCAGGTGTGGTCTAAACAAAGTTTTATAGAGCTGCAACATTACCTCCCGGCTCTTGAGTTTAATCCCCCAAATAATGAAGGCCAACACACCAAGCACCTTCTTAACCACCCTATCAACTTGTGCAGCAACTTTGAGGGATCTGTGGATCTCGACCCCAAGATCCCCCTGTTCCTCCACACTGCTAAGAGTCCTGCCATTGACTTGTATTCCACCTTCCATGTTCTAGTTAATCAGGTAAGAGCATGCAGCTTGTGTTGTCCTTTTAAATTATCAAGTAACTGGCTTGATCAATTTACAAACAGTGTGTCGAGCATGAGATGAGAGCTCCAATGTGACCCAGCACTAAAAATACAAAGGTGGTCTGTGAGTAGTGATGGGACAGTTGCTGTTAGGGATCTACCTTATACCTACATGTTTATTACACAGTCAAAGGAAGAAGGACTTGCGTTTCTTTAGTGCTTTTCAATTTCTTAGGATCTCCCAGAGTACTTTAAGATGAATGAAATACTTCATTAAGTATCATGCTGGGCATTGAGACAATCAGTTTGCAACAGAAGATCCAAGAAGTAGTAGCAAGATAAATGGGCTAAACCTGTCCCAAGTAATGTTGATTAAGGGATAAATATGCTCAGCCATTGGGAAGAACTTCTCCTTTTTTTCATTTAATCTATTGTCTTAGGATCTTGTACATCCATCATAGTAAGCAGAGTAATGTTAATGTCTCATTCTTAAAATGCCACCTCAACATTCAGCACCCCAAGGGTATTGCACTTGTTGCCCAGTCTAGGTCATTTGCTCAGTTCTATTGGCTTTTAACCCACAACTTACCAATTTACAGTTGAGAGAGTGCTGTCCAGTTTTGACAGTACTCTCTGATGCCAGTTAGAATATCAAAAAAAAGGAGATATAAAAATAGTTTCTGAATAATCTGTGGGAATGTGAAGTTTGTGTATGTTTAGCTTCAAAGGGCAGCTGAGGTAAAGAGGAGTAGGTGTGAAGTATTACTTTGACATCTAAACATTCTTTGATGTGTTTTTGTTCTATTTTTGTCCTATTTTTATAACTGTTGATTTCTTTAGAAGAAGTGAAGGAGAGTGGGAATCTTTCGTTAGTTTCATACCCTGTTCTCTGTTTCTTGCTATTGGTTTTCCTTTTCAACTTCCTCACACTCTGCGCAGTGGCATAGATTCCTTGGCAGGGTTTCCATCACTGTGGGACTTTAAATTGTAGGAAGCTCCCATGGATGGCACATTTTGGCATGTGATTATCTTCCCCAAAAGTCAATTCATCGCTGGTTTAACTACAACTAGAGATGATGAGTCTCATTTGAAATTTTCTAGACTGAGATTGACATGTTGGGAATGAAAAATGAAGTGCAGATCAAGTATAGTTTAATTGCAAAACTCCTGTCTATTTCTCTTTCATCCTCACTTGTTTCTTTCTCTTCACTTCTGGTCAACATTCACCTGCTGCCTTGGATTTTCTCAATTCCTAAATTCAAGTTTTGCTTCAGTGCCTTATTCACATCCCTTTTTGGCATCCTGTGTTTTATTTAAATATTCTCCCTTTTTAGATTTAAAAATGTTGATTCTACTTGAGATAATGGAGCATTGAGTAATTCTGGCTTCTTCCCACTACCTTTCCAGTGCTGGTGAAAGATTGCGGCCAGAAACATTGGTTCTTCATTCCTCTCCACAGATGCTGCCCCACCTGTTGAGTTCTTCCAGCATTTTGTGTGTGTTACTCTGGATTTCCAGTTTCTGTTTAATCTCTTGTGTTTATAAATGGAGTGCAGATCAGATATGGTCTAACTAATTACAAAAACTCCTCTCAATTGTGTTTGTAATTTCTCTTCTTCGCCCTCACATTGTTTTGTCTCCCTATTTCTGCTCAGCATTTATCTGCTGTCTTGGATTTTCACAATTCCTCAACCCCATATTTGCTTCAGTGCCTTATCCCCATGCCTTCTCGGCACCCTGTGTGTTATGTAAATGTCTCCCTTTTAGATTTAAAAACTTGTGTCATTGTTGTGCTGCAGCTGAAGTAGTGGAACAATGACCTTCTACCTTCCCACCACCCATCCTGGCCTTAATGAGTTAAACCAAGCCCACCCCCTCCCCACTACCCGTTAAGGCCCTTACTTTTCTCTTTAATGCTGCGGAGACCAGCTAAGATCACTACAACGCTGTGACCAAAGTTGTGTTGCTATGCAGCCAGCAATTAAAGGCAAGCAGCACTGAAAAATCTACCCACAGTCTTACTGCACTTGCAGCGCGCCTCATCTTCCTCCAGCCGGGCCATATTGTGTGTTCCTGAAGGATTGGAGTGGCGTAGAGGGGAGCTTTAGGGTCCCTTGCCTGTAACAAGGGGGTTGGGGGAAGCGGCTTTTGCTTTAGTGCTGGGTGGCCTGATGGAAGGCTGGCTGTATTGTGCTTTGGCACATTGCAACCACTGGTAGCAACAGATGGTCAATAAGGAGAGGGTACAGTGCCATCTCTGTTTGTTTTTGCAAGAGTAACGGGAGTCACAGGTCATTGTCTTTGCCCCTCGACTGCCCCAGTTACAGGGGGTGGCTGTTTCTCATAGCTGTGCGACATGACCGTTTGCACACACAAACTTAACCTTTACAAGAGGGGTTAAAGTAGAAGAGAGAAAAGGCACAGCAGTACCCAGCGGCTCTGCGGAGGGGAGCAGAGGAATCTGGGCTTTGTAAAGGAAGGTAAAAGAAATCCTGATGCGCTACAGGCATCTCCAGTCAAGTGAGTATTTCTATAAGAAAGCAAAGCGAGGAGAACTCCCCTCCTCCAGGTTTTCCACCCAGACACATTGTATTTGCTCCAGATGACTGAATGTTTAGTTTAAAACTTCATTTTTTAAGTTCAGTAAATTTTACTTTTGTTTTAATCTTTGTTCCCCTCTTTACAAATTTTCTCCTCTGCCCCTGAACCACCACCTCACTAAAGAAGTTCCTCCTCATCTCTCTTCTCAAGGGATGTCTTTGTACTCTGAGGCTGCGCCCTCTGGTCCTAGACTCCCCCACACCCGTATTAATCAAGAACCAATCAACCTCTGGTTTAAATATACCCGATGACTTGGCCTCCACTGCCGTCTGTGGTGAAGTATACTCGATGGGCTGAATGGCCTAGTTCTGCTCCATGCCTCATGGTCTTCTCATTAACTCTGTTGTGTTCAATAACAAGCAAATAGCTTGGATGCGATTTCTCCCAACAGGTGTGATCCTAGATGCAGGATTCTGGACATCATAACATAACTGAGAATCTCTGAACCACCTGTTTGCACGTTCTCACACTTGGTCGTACACAAGTGTGACTCTTTTCTCACTTCAGTCCCATAAATACACTCTGAGAGCGGGGATAATCTCATCCCCTTCTCCACTCCCTTCCAACCTTACCTCAGTGCAGGGAACAATTTCTAAAATGCCTACCACTCTTCCGGCTAAGTTGGCAATGGCAGGAGGCCCAGTCTGAGACCATTTTAAATATCCTTCCTCGCTTTCAGGTGGCCTGTTCTACCATTTTTACCATTCTTGATAGCACATCGTCACCCTGCTATATGACTCTTGTTAATCCGTTAATGTACAAAATTGCAGTAAGCACAGAGCAAGGAGTTAACCTTTTAATCAGTAGGTCAAATTGCTTCCTAATTCTGCAAATACCCCACAACATAAACTGTCTGACAACTTCCTAAATGCATTGTACAAAGAGGTCTGTAATTAAAGGATGGTTTCCAATGTCAGTCTGATCCTCTCACATTTCGGATCATGTATGAGCTGGAGGACGACATTCAGCCCTCGAGCCAGATTCTCCACGCAGAGTTCATCAGTGATCTTCACTTCAGGCTTCAAATTCTTTGTGTTAAATAATGAATTGGTCCCAAACTTTATTTATTTGATGTGAATTTTAAACTTTTCACACACTTTCAATTGACCTGGCTCTTATTTTAAAGTTGACTTGACAGAGGTGATAGATGGAGTGGACAGTCAAAGATTTTTTCCCCAGGATGGAAATGGCTAATACAAAGGGGCATAACTTTAATGTATTTGGAGGAAAATATAGGAAGGATGTTAGAGGCAGGTTTTTTACACACGGAGTGGTAGGTGCATGGAACACACTGCCAGGTGTGGTGGTAGAGGAAGATACCATTAGAGACATTTACGAAACTCTTAGATGGGCACGTGAATGAAACAAAAATAAAGGGATATGTGGGAGGGGTTAGGTTGATCTTAGAATAGGTTAAAGGGTAGGCACAACATTGTGAGCTGAAGGGCCTGTACTGTGCTGTATCTTTCTATGTTATATTCCCCACATCGCCTTCCCTTTGTCGAAGATGTGATTATGAAAGATGCAAGTTCAATACCAGTAGCTGTGTAATTTAAATTTAGTCAATTAAACAAAGCTGAAGAAAGTACTGCATAATGTTGGTATGTGGGAAATAAATGGTTGATGGGCATGCGAGAGAGAGTAAGTTGCGGGCATGCCGAGCAATAAGGAAAGGGAAATTGGTGTCGGTGGGATTGTTCTGTCAGCTGCTGACATGCACTCAAGGGGCTGAATCACCTCCTGTGTTGTAATAAGTGCAAAAATCTGTAATGGCAAGCAGGAGGCTGCTGGGCTGTTACAATCTGTTGTCTGTCCTTCGTCTTCCTTATGTCCTCACTTCATGAGATAATCAGAGATGGAGGAGAAACACCAGCCTTGAAGCATGAAAGGGAAAAGGTGATGTTCTTCTCACCAATGCTCACTTCCAAAGTTCATTCTATATCACAAGATCCTGCTGATTTTTGGATTACTAATGATTTCTAACCATGTAGATGAAGTTTGTGATACCTGTTTGTGTCGGTTACTCCCTTAAAGTAGTAAATTGGCACAAGGCAGGAAGATTATTTTTTAAAAATCAATGTCGTCAAAGGAATTTTCCCCACTGGTATATAAAAAACACAACAGTTTGTCACCTCTTTGAGTCGGTGATGAAATGTCTGAAGATATTATGGTGTCAGTCTGATAGTCAGGTTGGACAATGTACAATAAAATTCAACTATGGACCAAGATTCTGCCAGCATTAGTCCAGACCCAAGTGTTTATCAGAAATGATATCCCCCCCACCATCCCCCACCCCCTCCCTCCGTTCTGTACTTCCTGGGCCCTGTACCTGACTGACATTCCCACCTCTGCCCCACAGCCTCCGGAAAAGAGAGAGATTTGCACTCTCAGAATCACAACCAGGTTTATTGTCACTGACATACGCTGTGAGATGCGCTATTTTGTGACAGCAGTACGGTACAATACCTAAAAATTGCTATTAATTACAATAAAAATATTTATTTTTAAAAAGAGCTAAAAGAGCAACATAGTGAGGTAGTGTTCAAGGACCATTCAGAAGTCTGATGGCGGAGGGGAACAAGCTGTTCCTAAAGCACTGAATGTATGACTTCGGACTTCCCTACCTCTCATTGATGGGAGCAATGAGAAGAGGATTTGTCCTGGGTGGTGGGGATCCTTCACGATGGACGACACCTTCGTATTCCAAAGCATATGCAATGAAATAATTCCTTTAAAAGTGAAGCTACTGGTGTAAGATTAATTCACACAGGGCAAGATTATGCAAACGCCAATAAGAGAAATGACCAGATAATCTGAGCTAGTAACTGACAGATTAGTTAGAGCCTCAGTCTAATATCTTATGTGAAAGACAACCATGTAGAGAAGTAAATCCCAGCATGTCCAAGAAACTGGCGTGGTAGTGGAAGAATAATTCTGATTTTTAAGCAGGTTTTCCTAGACGACTACCAGTGTGAATCTGATTGAACAAGAATTCCTGAGCATTTGCAAATGGAACCAGAGCCACTGATCGTGGTTTACAGAGGAAAATATATTTACAATCAAAGGTCCCCTGTTCAGTAAGCAGAGTTTAATGATGAATTGAAACATCTGCAGGACCAGCACAGGCTGGGGGAAAGGGTTAAACAATGTGCCTCTTTGTTCTCTGTGTAGCAGGCATGTGAATTTTCCCACTCACAAATGGGAAGATACCCCCCACAAACTATGATTCCCACTTGTATTTGTTGAAACATTTTTTTCCACAAACCTGGTATCGAATATGGGTTTTCTTTGCCATTGCTCCTCTGGAACTTTTGAGATGGGAGCAGTCACCCTGTAAGTAAACTCGCCAGTTAGCTCTGAGGTAGACTCTTCCCTTTTGCTTCTATGTTTCTTTACCAGCAATTCTCCATGTGGAAGTCACAACCCCCTCCAACCAACACAGTGTGTGCAGGCCAACATCAGCCATTCTTGCCCTGATGTCTTTTAATTTCCCTATAGGCTTTGCATTAGAAAATATCATCCAGTTTTCACCCTGTACACCCTCACTTTCTCTGTTAATGTTGCAAACCCTCACGTGGGTATAGACACTAGTCATTGACCTGAAAGATTGAGGAATTGAAAGCAATAAACTTATGCAAAAGAAATAAGGCCTGGGGTAGATTAGCCATGATTATTATTGAGGGGTAGGCTTAAGGGGCCGAGTGGCCTACTCATATTTTCTGATGTTGTCCAACAGTCATTTGTTAGGGAATTGCATTTGACAGATATTGACAATTTTATTCATTCACGAGTCAGTCTTCGTTATCTATTGCTAGTTAAAGAAACATTTTCATTAGTGTATCTGGAGTCATACGTAAGTCAGACTTTAATGAATTAAATGAGTTTTTATGACAATTCAGCAACTTCATTGTCACCATTAGTCATGGTGGCTTTTTAGATTCCTGTTTTATTTTATAATTTTGTGACTTGAATTTCTTAGCCACCACGGGAAGACTGTGTCGTCAAACCATTGACGACTTGTATGGCTTAATTTACTAGTTTTGTAGCATTGCATATTATGCCATTAAGAATTTATATTGAATTTCATGGAAGATCAAGTCCTGGCACCTTTCACATTAAAACATATTTGTTTGGGGGAGGTTGTGAAACTCTGTCATGGACGGTCCCAAGCCCGGCTGCAAAAGGAGGAGGAGGGTTGGGCATGGGACTAGCAACCCCTCTCGTAAAAACCCTGGGAGAGCAACGTACACCAAGAAGAGGGGCTTCATGTGGGAAACCTTGAAAGACTAGCCCAGGACAGAGAACTCTGGTGAGCTGCTGTTGGCGGCCTATGCCCTAGTAGGGGTGATGGTCTTAGGAAGAAGAAGACCAGCTCCAATTGTTTTTTTTTTATTCATTGGATGGAAAGATTGTTGTAGGTTAAATACAAGGATCTGGAAAGACTTCCTCAACTCTTGGGTGATGGTGAGGGGCAACATTAAGGTCTTAATGGATGAGGATACATTTAGTTTCCTCAATTTGCCAAACTCCTGTCAGGGTTGGTGCTTGGCGATGAACCAACTTGGCGATGGAGGAAAAATTCTTCACTCAGGGTAGTGATAATGTGGAATAAACTGCCAGCGGAAATGGTGGATACAGGTTTGATTTTAACTTTGAAGAGAAGTTTGGATAAACACATGGATCGGAGTAGTATAGAGGGCTATGGTCCAGGGACTAAGCAGAATAATAGTTTTGCATGGAGCAGTTGGGCCAATGAGCCTGTTTCCATGCTGTATGACTCTATGAGTGATATACACCCGCATGATGAGATAGGGGCTTGGGGCTGACTCATGGCTTCATTGGATGTCACCAAGTGTGACTATTTCTGACTTGTACTGGATTATAGATTACAACAGTTGTATCTTCCATTTATTTTCCATTTTTTAATATCTTTCTGGCGATGCAGGAAACAAGGTTATTGAGAAAAGTAGTGCTGAAATAAAAGATGAGCTGTGAAGTTACTGAACTGTGGAATGGTCAGCAGGCATTGTGTCTGCTTCTGCTCCAGTTCTAAACTTGTGCTTGCCAACATCAATGTCCATAGCATGGACGCTAACTGACCTTGCTCAGCCTGTGCTGGTCAAAGTTTCCACACCACATTGTCATCTTCTGGGCAGCTTCATCTTTAAATGGTCACAGAATATTAACATGAAGTCCACCCTCACCACAAGTAAATTGGAGTGGGTAATGTCGGACAGTACCATATGATGTTACTGTATGTTTTAGTGATCACTGTGTGATGACTTAATAGCTCAACGTCCGGGGAAAAAATGGTTCTCTACAAGAGCTTCTGAGTCAAATAAGTCTGAATAAATCTCTGACATGATCCTTAAGTGTCAGCTCATAATATAATCACTGATACTTCCTGTTCTATTTAATTAAATGTACATGTTATTCAAGGTCTTTGTGTTTCTCAAAAGTCTAGAACAATGTGGAATTTATGCAAAAAAACAGACCATTCCATAGGTCTATGGCTCTTTAACCTTCATCTGTTCTACATCCTATATTACTTCAGCTAGGTCTACTGAATATCTTTTAGTCTTCATTGACTTAAACAGTCCTAAAGGAGTGATTGCATGTTCTCACACTTATCTGGGTGTACTTTCTCCTGAATTCACGTGCTGTATTTACTAATGGGAGAATCACAGGAATAAAGAATCGACGTTTCTGGCTGAGACCCTTCATCAAGACCAAAGCATTGACTCTTTATTGCTTTCCATAGATGCTACCTGACCTGCTGAGTTCCTCCAGCACTTAATGTGTTTTACTCTAGCTCTTTTGCATTCTTTCCCTCACTCTCACTCTCATTTGCTTGCTCTCTTCCTCACTCTTGTTCTTTATTATCTTTACCCTTGCTCACGTTATTATGCACTTTTTCCTTCTCTGTCCCTCTCAGGCTCTGTGCCTCTCACATACTGTCCACGTCTCCCTCCTGTGAATAATCTTGTTTGTGATTTCCCCTTGCTTAAGCCAAACCTTCATTGTCCGAGCTCTCCTAATGGGGAAATCCAGACTCGAACCCTCAAAACACTGCCCACACTGCACCTTGCATGTGTCTGTACACATAGGGCAGAGGAAACTGTGCAGATACTGTCAGACACAGGATTGTTTTGAAAGGTGTGTGTGTGTGTGGCACAAAGCGTTTGAGACATTGTTACTGAAGAACAAAATAAAAAAAACGATTCTTGCAGTGAGAGTGTTTTGTTGAAATTGTTAAGGTATCAAATTTCTGTCTTCCCTAGACTTTCTCTCTCACAACTTTTCTTTTTAAAGAAATATCAAACACCAAAATGACTGGATGCATTCAACTTTCATCTGGGACTTTTAATATCCTCCCAGCTGGTATGACTGGGACAACATGAGGGCACCTCACAGCAAGGGTGGTGTGGAGCACCTGGCCAGCCAAGTGTCTCCTCACTCAGTCTCCATCCAACCTGCCGCTCTCACGTTTGGGGAAAACAGTTCATGTAAACACCTGATTCCATGGTTATCCAAGAAACAGTGCATTAGAATCAGGTTTATTATAGGTTTATGTCGTGAAAATTGTTGTTTTGTGATGCTGCAATACATAAAAATTAATTTAAATTACAATAAGAATATATAAAATGTGCAATAAGAGAGTAAAATAGTGAGGTAGTCTTGATGCATTCATGGGGCATTCAGAAATCTGATGGTGGTGGGAAGAAGCTGTTCCTAAAACATTAAATGTGTGACTTCAGGCTCCTGTACCTGCTCCCCGATGGTAGTAGTGAGAGGAGGGCATGTCCTGAATGGTGGGGGTCACTTGTGATAGATGGCCCCTTCTTGAGGCTTCGCCTTTGAAGATGTCCTCGATGGTAGGGAGGCCAGTGCCTATGATGGAGCTGGCTGAGTTTACAACTTTTTGCAGCTTTCTCTAATCCTGTACCTTGGATGTCCAAACCAGATAGTGATGCAACCAGTTAAAATGCTCTCCATAGTACAGCAATAGAAATTAGCAAGCCTTTGGTAACATACTAAATCTCATCAAACTCCTAATGTTGGCATGCCTTTGTGATTGCATCAATATGTTGGTCTCAGGGTAGATCTTCAGAGATGTTGACACCCAAGAACTTGAAGCTGCTCATCCTTTCTACTGCTGATCCCTCTGACGACTGCTGTGTGTTCTCCTGACTTCCCGTTCATGAAATTCACAGTCCATTCCTCGATCTTGCTGACCCTGAGTGCAAGGTTATTATGCAACACCACATAACCAGCTGAAGAACAGTGGAGGGTCTTCTCGCTGTCTGTTAGTGGTGGGACTGCTGTGTGCCTTGTCATGTGAATGGGTGATACAGTAGTGTAGTGGTTAGCACAATCGCTTTACAGCACCAGTGATCACCGATCGGGGTTTGATTCCTACCACTGTAAAGGGTTTGTACGTTCTTCCCATGACCACGTAGGTTTCCTCCGGGTGCTCCAGTTCCTCCCGCAGTCCAAAGGCATATGGTTAGAATTAGTAAGTTGTGGGCATGCTGTGTTGATGCCAAAAGCACGGTGACACTTGTGGTTGCCCCTACCACAACCTTGCATGATGTTAGTCATGATGTAAATGATGCACTTCAATGTGTTTTGATATTTCAATGTACATGTGTACAAATACAGCTGCTCTTTATCAAAGAGTATTGTACATGCTAGCATTGTGCTAGCATACGAGGGGTGATTGATAAATTCGTGGCCTAAGGTAGAAGGAGTCAGTTTTAGAAAACTGAGCACATTTATTTTTCCTACATTTACACACTTAGTCCAGCAGTCGTGGAGCATACGGATCCCTTCTTCATAGAAGTCGGTGTCTTGGACCTCCAGAAAGTGGTCTACAGCAGGGGTGATTGATAAGTTCGTGGCCTAGGTTAGAAGGCGATGAGTTATTAACTTCAAACTTCCTGCATTTTCACTCAAAGAGTTGAACTGCGCATGCATATAACGAGAGTGGTGTAACTCATCTCCTTCTACCTTAGGCCAGGAACTTATCAATCACCCCTGCTATGGACCACTTGGAGGTCCAAGACTCTCTTGTTACATGCACGTGCAGTTCAACTCTTTGAGTGATAATGCAGGAAGTTTGAAGTTAATAACATCTCCTTCTACCTTAGGCCACGAATTTATCAATCACCCCTGCTGTGGACCACTTCTACAAGGAAGGGATCCGTATGCTCCACGACAGCTGGACTAAGTGTGTAAATGTAGGAGGGCACTATGTTGAAAAATAAATGTGCTAGGTTTTCTAACATTGACTCCTTCTACCTTAGGCCACGAACTTATCAATCACCCCTTGTACATGCAGGACTTGTATACCCAGTAATCCACTGTGTATTAGAAAATAAATTTTTAAATGTTATATGCCATAATACACTGCATTATAAAGTCATGATATTATATAGCATAGAAACCATGACCATATGCAGACCATCCTGCCTATTAACTGCCAATCTCACACATACATTAATTCCATATCCATCTATTCCCTTGTCATTCTGGTACCTGTCCAGCTGCCTCTTAAATGTTGTTACTATTCCTGCCTCCACCACCTCCTCAGGCAGCTTATTCCTGATACCAGTTACTTCTTATGTTTTAATAAAAATACATGTCAGATTCCCTTAAACCTATGTTCTCTAGTTTTAGATACCCTTACCATGGGAAAAAGACATTGGCTATCCAACCTACCTATACCTCTCATAAATCTATATATCTCTGCTATGTCACCTCTCAGCCACTTTTGCTCCAGGGAAAGGAGACCCAGACAATTAAATTTCTTTTTGAAGCTCAAGCCAACCAACCTAGTTCAAATACTGTTGTTTTACAATATAAACAATAGTATTAAAATGTTAATTCTTACACTGTTAAAATATTAATTCTTAGTAACATAATGTGTTCTTTTATGTAGGTGTTTTGTCTATTAAAGATCAACTTTATTTGTCAGCTATACATCAAAATTTACAGAGAAATGCAGCGCCATGCTTCTGGCACCAACATAACATGTCCACAACTCACTGACACTAACCCGTACGTCTTTGGGACGAGGAAAGCCGGAGCACCCGGAGGAAATGCACAAGGTCACGAGGAAAATAGACATAAACCTTACAGGTAGCGGCGGGAATCGAACTCCTGATCTGTGATCACTGGCACTTTAGTGCTAACCGCCACACTAAAGAAATCTCTCCAAAAACAGTCTGCATTGATGTATACTACATACAGCTATGCTGTACTATATACGGCTTCTGTGGCTCCCAATAATAGTGCTAGTTTCAAATTCTTAAACAGTGCTTCAATTGTTCTAGTCAAGGAGTTAATTTACCAAAGCCTTGCAAGTACAGTATTACTGAACTCTTAGGCATAATTACTTTGACAGATACTCCTGCAGCTAGTATTATTTAATGTATATACAATCAGTCTGTGTGTGTATGGCCACACTTGAACATTGTGTGTTTTATAGGATTGCTTTTATATTTATATTTACTGTGTTCCTTATGCCTGTTGTGTTTATTTTTATGCTACATCAGAGCCAGTGTTACAACCACTTCATTCTCCTTTACACTCATGTACTGAAGAATGGGAATAAATAATCTTGAATTTTGAATCTTAGTTTGACGAATACATTTTCCTCTCTGAGATTTAAAACTCTGTTCTGCTCCTTATTGTGGGACTTTCCATTGCTGCCTAGTGTAATGCTGTCTGAACTGCACTGACTTGGGCTAATGCCACAGTCCTCAGTCCGTGGCTGACAAGATAGCTGCTTCATCTCCTCAGCAGGCAGTGAAGGTGAAGGGTGGACAGAGCGTTTATTCTTCCTCATAATATCATGACTGGAATTTGGACCTTCTGCCCTGCAACCATGTGTGCTGCTCACTAACTGAGGCATGGGACCATTCCCATTGAATCAAGATTCAGAAGTGGAGGCATGCAAAACCTCTTCATAGAGAGTTCACAAAGATTCTGGAATTCACAATGGGTTGTGGTTGAGATAAAAACTCACAAAGTTGCTTTAGAGAAGTAGATAAGGGAGAAGGCGTCGAATATGAAGCATATTGGTCCCCTAATCTGAGGAAAGACATCCTTGCCATAGAGGGAGTACAAAGAAGTTTCACCAGATTGTTTCCTGGGATGTCAGGACTTTCATATGATGAAAGACTGGATCGACTAGGCTTATATTCGTTGGAATTCAGAAGATTGAGGGGGGATCTTATTGAGACGTATAAAATCCTAAAGGGATTGGACAGGCTAGACGCAGGAAGATTGTTCCCGATGTTGGGGAAGTCCAGAACAAGGGGTCACAGTTTGAGGATAAAGGGGAAGCCTTTTAGGACTGAGATCAGGAAAAACTTCTTCACACAGAGAGTGGTGAATCTGTGGAATTCTCTGCCACAGGAAACAGTTGAGGCCAGTTCATTGGCTATATTTAAGAGGGAGTTAGATGTGGCCCTTGTGGCTAAAGGGATCAGTGGGTATGGAGGGAAGGCTGGTACAGGGTTCTGAGTTGGATGATCAGCCATGATCATACTGAATGGCGGTGCAGATTCGAAGGGCCGAATAGCCTGCTCCTGCACCTATTTTCTATGTTTCTATATAGAACAGATTGGGCCAAAGTGGCTACCTGTGTTTCTGATACACTGGGTACATGCAGTTCAAAGTTCATTTACTCTTCAAAGTTTGTATACTTTGTACAACATTGAGAGTCATCTCCTTACAGGCAGCCACAAAACAAAGAAACCCAATAGAACCAATTAAAACAAAGACCATCAAATTCCCAATGTGCAGAAAACAAAATTGTGCAAACAATAAAACTAAGCAAATGATATTCAGAACTGAAACTCACTAAAGTGAGCTCACAGCCATAAAGCCAGTCATCACTGCAGCCGATCCATGAGCCGTTAGTTGCTGGCCGCAGTCTCACTTCAGCACAGAGACGAGTAAACCTCCCGGAGCGGCGAGCTAACACTGGCCTGGACACCCTGACCTTTTCGATCTGGCCCGGCGCATAAATTGGCCAATTAGCTGGTGTTCCTCAATCTCGGACCCAGGCCCTGCTACTTCGATGCACTCTCAGGCCTGGGCCCCATCGCCTCGATTCGACTGGCTGTACCTGACATTTCCAATCTGGCCCAGCACTTAAATCAGTCAGACCTCAGCTTGTTCCTCACTCTCAGGCCCAGGACCCGCTGCCTCTACTTCGCTTCTCCTCGGTCCTGCCACTTCAAATCCACTCCCACAGGCAAGCATCAGCTCATTCCCTGCTCCCGAGCCCTGCCACCTTGATTCGGCCTGTACGTGCCATGCTGCAAACATACTGCACCTTCAAGACTTCAGTTCACACTGCAAAACTGCCAAGTCGTGCAGGCAGTTCAAAAGCTCGAATCTGAAAAGGAAGTTAGAGCCTATTGATTGCAGAGATTGTTTTTGACAAAACATGTGATCAATAAAGTAATTAATAGTTGTATTTGATGCCAGCAAGTCAACACTGTGCTTTACCAAGGTCATCTTAAACAGGAGCGTCCCATTTGTGAGACATCTCACCAGTTGCTTTTCTTTCCAAATACAATTTAGCATGAAATAGACAATGATATAATAAATCAGGTGGATTTTAAGGAGCATCCTACAGGAGGACTGGTAGAGAGGCAGAAATGTTTATGGAGAAAATTCCTGGCTTTGACTTTGATAGTTCAATGCATGGCTGCTGAAGAAAGAACAATCACATTTGTGCATTATTAAAATAATCAGAATTAGGAGACATTAGGTGATGTTACAGACAACTTTAGTGCTGGAGGAGAAATTCTCCTCACCATTTTTGGGTGTCTCTTATGCATTCTCCCTCCCTCTCCCCCCCCTCACCTCTTCCCAATTCCTGCCTCCCCCACCCTCTCACTTTCTCCCTCTGTTCCCCATCTCTCTTTTTTCCTCATCTCTGTCATTTCCCCATGTCTCTTCCTCTCCCCCTCTCCTCCTCTCTCTTCTCCATCTCCCCTTTCCCCCTCTTCCCCATCTCTCTGCCTCTTTCCCTCTCTCCCTCTCTCTCTCCCTCCTCGTTTTAAGATGTTCATGCAGTGATGGAGATTGACGCAGCATCGATTGCCCTAGGCGTTTGTGCAGTCCTGTCTGTTTGTGTGTTTAATCACAGAATAAGTGTCTCTAAGTGATGCTGGTTGTGGGGTTTTTTTTGATGTTCAAAGTGTTGACTGAGGATTCTTTTCCTTTGATTCTCCTTTATCAAGTTCCATCTGGTTTTGCAGAGAGCGCAGCCACCGGCTGGTGTGATAAGAGATTGCCCCAGTCCCAGTACAGTGCATGGAGCAGAGCCCCAGTACAGAGCTGGAGACCTACGGCATACTCACATACACCGTTACTCATTGTTCTGGGACCTAGTTTCAAGCATGGAAATGTTCAGTAAAATGTTCCTCCTTCAGTCTTGTGTGAAATGGGTTTGTGCTTGCTTCAGAGTTTTGGATTAGGTAGGGATAAGGCTACTGGTACATTACCATATTAAAGAAAAATCATCTGACCTTACCTGGGAAGAACCTGTCCATCGACATGAGAAGGACATTTATCATCAGCTCTACTGGCCCAATTCCTTTCTGTCATGAACTCCTGTGCCTACACCCCCCCCCCCACCTTGTCACAGCACCATTGCCCAGGCACTCCAGTGTGTCAAAGAGAGGGCAGTTCCCTCACAGCACCAGTGGCTCTGGTGTGATCCTCATCTCTTCTGCTCTGTGTGTAAAGATTGCACATCCTCCCTGTGACTGAGCAGGTTTCTGTTGGTAAGTTCATTGGCGACAGTGGGTAGTGATAGGAGAATTGGGGGAAGCTAATGGACACATGAGAGAGAATCGATTAAAACTAATGGGGGAATGGTATGAAAGGGATTACTCGGAGAACCAGCATAGATTAATGGGCCGAATGGTTTTACTTTGTGCCATGAGGAACTGTTAGGCATCGGAACTTAATGCCAGGAGACAGAGCTACCTCATGTTTTGCCCAGTGCTTCTCTCCCTTGCAGGCCTGGCAACCTGTATCCCCTATAAAACAAGCCTTCTTGAGTCCTGAGCCAGTGTGGAAGGAACCACAATCAAATCATGAACAAATAGTCACGAATTAAGGGGCATAACAGTTAGTGTAATACGTTACAGCCCCAGCAACCAGGATTCAATTCTTGTCTGTCAGGAGTTGTAAGTATTCCCCTTGACCCCATGGATTTTCTCCGGGTGCTCCACTGCCCTCCCACATTCCACTGAGATGCAGGTTAGTAAGTGATAGGCCACTGTTACTGTGCAGTTTATCAAAATGAAATTGGAGCAATACAGAATGCTGTAGAACACAGCAAGATGTTAGGATCTGCATTCTGCTGCCCAAATGGGCAGTGGAAACAGATTTAACGGGCCTTTCAGCAGTGAATTGGACTATTGGGGGATCAGATCTCCATATTAAGGAGAAGGAGTAAGGATGTGGGACCATTCAGGGGGGATGGAACGGCGGGGGGGGGGGAGTTGCCATGGAATTATCAAAGTATGATAGAGTGAATCCTCCTCCTGTGATAGGTATATCACTTTGCATAAGGTCTCTTTCCTGTTCCACTCTTTCATATTCATCCTTCTCCATCCCTTTGCCCTTCTGCCCTTCCCTACACCCTTGACAATTCTTTCTCATTATGCTAGGTACTGATTTTGGTCGACTTCAAAAGCCAACTTACTGCACGTCAGACAGCAACTATAGAGAGGGATAAACAGTCAACATGTTGGGCTTAAACCCTTCATCAGTCCTGATGAATTGCCTCGGCTTAAAACAGCAACTGTTTATTTCTTTCCACAGACGCTGCCTGACCTGCTGACTTCTCCAGCATTTTGTGTGTTCCTGAAGATTTCCAATATCTGAAAAACATCACCTTATGCTTAGAGTAAATGTCTTCAACTGTCATTACCAGCCCTTTTGCAACTTTTGAACTGAGGAGCAGCGCCCTTGTTTCTGCAATCTGAGTTAATAGACAATAGGTGCAGGAGCAGGCCATTTGGCCCTTCGAGCCAGCACCGCCATTCACTATGATCATAGCTGATCATCCACAATCAGTATCCAGTTCCTGCCTTATCCCCATAACCTTTGATTCCACTATCTTTAAGAGCTCTATCCATCTCTTTCTTGAAAGCATCCAGAGACTGAGCCTCCACAGCCTTCTGGGGCAGAGCATTCCATATATCCACCACTCTCTGGGTGAAAATGAGTTCTCGTCATTTGCCAACCTTCTAGCTGACGCTGGAGAGTTCAGACAACTTGCATGTACACATTCTTGCTACTATTGCCTGATATGGAAACACCAATGCCCTTGACTGGAAAAGCCAACAAAAAGTAGTGGATAGGGTCCTCCCCACCATTGAGCACAAAAACATGGAACACTGTCACAGGAAAGCAGCATCCATCATCAGAAACCCCCACCATCCAGGCCATGCTTTCTTCTTGCTGCCATCAGGAAGGAGGTACAGGAGCCTCAGAACCCATACCACCAGGTTCAGGAACAGTTATGACCCCTCAACCATCAGCCCCTTGAACCAGAGGGGTTAACATCACTCAACTTCACTCATCCCAACACCGTCATGTTCCTTTAACCTATGGACTCACTTTCAAGGAATCTCCATCTCAAGTTCTCAATATTTATTGCTTAATTATTTATTACTATTATTATTTTGCTTGGCTTTTATTTGTTTCTTTGTATTTACTGTGAATGCTCACAAGAAAGCAAATCTCAGGTTTTCATATGGTGACATATAGTGTATGTACTTCGATTATAAATTTACTTTGAAGTTTGAATTTAGCTGGTCAACTCTGGGAAACACTGTGGAAAAACCAAGATAGTTCATTATTTATTTAGTTTATAATAAATCACACCTCTAAACTCCTTCACATTAACACCAGATTCCATACAAATATATATTTATGTCCATCCACTGAAATTAATGTCTTGATCCTGCCTCCAAAAACTGTGGTTTGGTGAGGACGGCATGGTTATGGTAACTGTGCGAGCTTGATGTTACTATCTATTCTGCAGACATGGGTAGCACAGTAGGGTAGCGGTCGGCATAATGATATTACAGATCGGGGTTCAATATCTACCGCTGTCTGTAAGGAGTTTGCATGCTCTCCCCGTGACCAAGTGGGTGTCCTCTGAGTGCTCGTGTTTCCTCCAACACCCCAAAGACATAAGATTAGGATTAGTAAATGGTGAGCGTGCTATGTTTGTGCCAGAAATGTTGTGGAATCAGCACGCTCCTCGCTGATTTGATTGATGCAAACAAAGCATTTCACTGTATGTTTTGATATTTTGATCTAAAACTTTCTATCCCACTTTCTCCCTGAAAATGGCTTCATGACCAAAGTTCTGGTCATCCACCTCAAAGTTCTCATGTTTGACGCCCCAAAATGCTACATATGAAGATTCAGAGAATTTTACCTATGAGAAATAATTACCCGGGATTATCTTCTTTGAACCAGAAGAGAGGTTTGAGACCTGTAAAACTGCAATATTGAAGATGTATAAAATTGATGTATTAGATATATTTAATTGAGATGTATAAAATTCTGAGATGAAGTGAATCAGAATTGGGTTTGTTATGTCATGAAATTTGTTGTTTTCTGCCAGCCATACAGTCAAGACATTAAATTACTTTAAATTTTTAAAAAAATGAACAGCGCAAAAGACAAAAAATGAGGAGGTGTTCATAGGTTCTTGGACCATTTCAACATCTGATGGCAGAAGAGAGAAAGCTGTTCTTCAAACATTGAGCATGTGTCTTCAGGCTCCCATACCACCTCCATGATGGTAGTAAGGTAAAAAGGGCATGTCCCAAGGGGTGAGGGCCCTTCATGATGGGTGCCACCTTCTTGAGGCACAGCCTCGTCATGATGTCCTGCATAGCAGGGAGGGTTATGCCTGTGAATGGCTGAGTCTGCAAATCTCTGCAGCCTCTTATAATCCAATGCATTGGAACTCCATAGGAGGCAAGTCAGGCAACTCCATAGCAACCAGTCAGACTACTCCCCACGGGTCTTCTGTAGAAACTTGCAGGAATATTTCGTGATTTACCAAACCTCCTCAAACTCCTAATGAAATAGAGCAGCTTGTCTGCCTTCTTTGTGATTGCATCAATGTGGATGGGGAACGTCATGAGGGGAGAAGTTCCTGAGATGAGGATTGTGAAAGGAGACCTCTGAACCTCAGGGAGATAGGCATGCTTAGAACACAGAACAGTACAGTACTGGACAGGCTCTTCAGTGCACAATGTTGTGCGGACCTTAGAACATTAAACAGTACTGGACAGGCCCTTCTGTCAACAACGATGCACTGATCAAACGATTATCCTTAGGCAGATCAGAAATGAGATAGAAATTTTGGTGATAGGGAAGTTGACGGTTACTGGAGCAGAAAGGGACATGGAGATGAGTTTAGCTGTAGGTTTATTGAGTGGCAGAGTGCCTGTCAGGGGCCAAGTGACTGATTCCTGTGCATGTTTTTGTCCTAATTAGCATGCTGTAATTTCTGTTGCATCCCGTTGGTAGCTGCACGTTCAGGTGTGAGGCACTAAATTCTGCCACTCCATCACCAAACATCCCCACTCTCTCTCTCCTTTTGCCTCGTCAAAAGCTCTGACCAAGTTCCTGATGTGGCTCTCCTGTCCAACTGAGACATTTTACTGCACTGAGATCTCCTGTCCCTTTGAGTGAAGCGGGGAAGGTAGGGTTAAAAATTTGACTCAAATTCAGATTTATCTATCACGTGTACATCAAAACACAGTGAAATTCACCCTTTGTGTAAACAACCAACATAACCTAAGGGTATGCTGGGAACAACTTGCAAGTGTCGTCACACATTCCAGCACAAACATAGCATGCCCACAGAACTACAACAACAAAACAAAACCACGGCAGCAAAACAAGCCTCTCTCACTCACACACACACACACACACACACACACACACACACACACACACACAGGCCTCCAACTCCAGGACAGGCTGCCTCTGGGCATCCAGCCTCCAGTGGACTCACTGACTCACAGACATCTGCACTCGCCAACGTCAGTCTTCAGCCTTCAGCATCGACCCTAAGAATTGCCAGTGATAGGACACCGAACATCAGGCCTCACTTTGGCCTCGCAAGGATCTCCGACCTTGGGACTCACCGATCTAGGAGTTCACTGGCCCTCATGCCTCCTGCCCACACAGACATCCGATGCCAGAACCTGTTGACCAGTGAGGACTGGCTGGCTTGGGAAATCACCAACCCTTGTCCACAGGGCTCACTGACCGTGCTTGCAGCCTCAACATCCCGCAGGGATCACTGGCCTTCAACCCCGGAGTACTCCAACCTGGATTCTTGCCTGAATCCCCCCTCATTCCTGTCCCTAAACCCCTAACCTGACCCCTAACTAACTCCTCACTCTGTCCCCAAAATCATCCCTATGAATAAAGCGGGGAAGGAAGGGTTAAAATCTTGATTCTGGTGGGTTTTGGGTCACCTCCAGAGTTGAGAATCTGCGACACAATAACACTCCACTCCAGGTTAATGTCAAGGATTAGTCAAACTACTTGACGATAAAGCTTGTCAAGGGATGCTTACAAGAGGCTGTTGCTAGGGTCGGCCTAGCTGCTTTAGCTGGTTGCCGGGGGCAAGGTATCGAGATGCAATGTAGTCATGCACAGTCATGGCCAAGGGGAGAACTGAACATTGACAAAGAAATTGTTACTCTAAATAATCTGCCCTTTGCAAAGCGAGTGAGGAGCAGGTCTACCCCAGCGTGTGGCTAGCTGTGATCAGAGGAGTGTAGTTAGTCTCTGCTTGGCCTGTGTTGGGCCGCTCCGTTAGATCTCCAGCACTTTGCTTCAACTAATAAACTCCTTTTGCGAACCGTTCCCCCGGACAAAGGTGTGTATTTATTTTTGAACATTGCCTGGCCTTTATTCTCTGCTCTGCTCCACTTTTGGTGTGGTCTCCATCTTAATAAAGTCTGACCCTGCCGATATACCAGGTCAGTCAGATTAAATAGTCACTATTTTCTTTTCTCACCCTGTGCAGCAGGCTTTCTCTTTAGACTGTTTGCAAACTTTTATCAGTGTCATTCACCATCGCCCTGTAACATGTCTTCCTTCAGTCAGCCTAACCTAAGGATGTGCCCCCAGCCATCCTCAAACTGTGTTGATTGTTAACACAAATGATGCATTTCACTGTGTGTTTCGATGTACATGTAATAAATAATCTTGAAACAACCTATCACCTGTGGCTGTTTATGACTTTCCATAGATGCTACCTGACCTGCTGAGTTCCTCCAGCGTTTTGCGTTTGGCTGGAATTGAACCCTGTTACACTAGCCACTGGCATCCGTGAGGAGTTACACATCACTCACTGAGTTCAGAATATCGTGGGCCAGGGTTAGCATTTATCGAGCTTTGGGGAATGGCCAGTCCTGCAGTTGGGGAACTGTCCATGTGTGAGTGTGGGAGGGAGGAATGGGCCCTGTTTTGTTGTGTGCTGTGTTGTAGTGCTGAACATTGTGGGAATGCTGTGTTGGTGCCAGAATGTGTGGTGACCACTGCAGGCTGCCCCCAGCACATCCTTAAATTGTGTTGGTCATTAAACAACACGTGTTTTGAGGTACACATGATAAATAATCTATTGAGATACAGCACCTCCCGAGTTAACCCTAACCTAATAATGGGACAATTTACAATGACTAATTAACCTGCCAACCAGTACATCTTTGGACTGTGGGAGGAAACCGGAGCACCCGGAGGAAACCCACGTAGTCACGGGGAGAACGTACAGACTCCTTACAGGCAGCGGAGGGAATTGACCCCAGGTTGCTGGTACTGTAAAGCATTGTGTTAATCACAATGCTGCTGTGCTGCCCACAGTAAATAATCTTGAATCCTGATACAATCCATCACATGTGCCCTCCCTCAGCCACAGGTGATGGGCAACACACACAAAATGCTGGAGGAACTCAGCAGGTCGGGCAGCATCTATGGCAAAGAGTACAGTCGACGTTTAGGGCCGAGACCCTTCAGGACTTGCAAGGAAGAGGGAAGATTCCAGAATAAGAAGGTGGGGGTTGGTGGGGAGGAGAAGTACAAGCTGGCAGGTGAGAGGTGAATTTCACAGAGGGGAAGCAGTGAGAGGGTATATCTGACTTCCCATCGAAGAGAAGATTTTAAACACTTCATGGTTGGCGTGCTTTGAAGACTTGCAATGGAGCAGCAAATCATAAACGTCCATGAGTCTACTGCTCTCCCCTCCAAGCTACACTCAGACCTGACATGGAAATCTGTCACTGTTCCTTCTGGTGCAGAATTGTGGAACCCCCTCCCCACCAGCGCCGTGGGAGCAGCTTCACCAGCAGGCTGAGAAGGCAGATGGAGGAAGGGTGATTATGAATGGGAAAGAAACGCTGGCCTTGCTCAGTGACATCCATATCCTGTTCATGAATCAGACTAATTCAACACAAGAGATTCTGCAGATGCTGGAAGTCCAGAGAAGCACACACAAAATGCAGGAGGAACTCAACAGGTCAGGCGGCATCCAGGAAAAGCAATAGACAGACACAGGTGGCGGGTTGCTTCAAGATCTCCAGGATCCGTTTATTTATCACCTGTACATAGAAACACAGTGAAATGCATCGTTTGCATTAACAACCAACACACCCGAGGATGTGCTGGGGGCAGCCCGCAAGTGTCACCACAGGTTCCAGTACCACAGTGTTCAGCAGAATAACACAGAACAAGCGCCCGCACAAACAGTGTTTCAACTGCAGAACAGCGTCCAGTCTCCAGTCTTCGGCCATCGGGGTGCTTGATAAATGCTACCCCCGTGTTATGAACTGAGTGAGTGATGTGATGTGATTTCTCAGTAATGTGGTAGGAGCAGCACGGTAGTGTAACACCTCACAGTGCCAGTGACCAGGGTTCATTTCCTGCCGGAGTTTGTTTGTTCTCCCCATGACTGTGTGTGTTTCCTACATCCTCAAACTGTGTTTGACATTGATGCAGCTGATGCATTTCACAATGTTTCAATGTGCAAATGACAGATGAACTTAATCTTCGTCCTTGTCTGTGCTGATGAAGGGCCTCTGGCTGAAACGTCAACTGCTTATTCCTCTCTGTAGGTGCTGCCCGACCTGCTGAGCACCTCCAGCATTTTGTGCAGGTGTTGTTCTGGATTTCTAGCATCTGCAGAATCTCTTGTGTTTATAATCCTTGTCTTTATTTAGTTCTTGACATGTGTCAATGAGACTAGAAAGAGGATCAAATGGAAGAACCACAGTTACTGTCCTTGTTGCACAGATGGCTAATGTGATGAATGAATTGATATGTTCAATATAGTGGAAGTTTTCAGTATAGGTATTTAATAGCTGAGTTTATATTAATTGGTAAAATAAACCCAAGCTGCATCATGGTCAGCATAGACATTTTGGGCTGAGGGGCTGTCCCAATGGTGTATTGTTCTATTACTATGTAGTAGAGGATCAGATCAGTTTCTTTGTTGTTGGGGAATCTTGCTGTGCACAGACTGAGTCTCACCATTCCTAGACTTCCCATACTGTCTCAGAAAAGTCTTCTCTGGCTGTAATATCCTGAGTTAAAATGCCCGACTTTCTTTCCGAGTGCCCTTAGCATATAACCTCCTGATCTCTTTCAGCGGGCAGCTGGAGACCAGCCTGGGGTCCGACTTTCGAAGGGGAGCTGGAGTCTTGGACATTGTGTATGAGAGCCCCTCGGTGGTGCTGACCTGTGGGTACGACGCCTACATCAGGCAGTGGGATGTGAGGGCCAGCACCAGGTAAGAACCTCATCTCCTCTCTGCCCCCAGCCATTTGCATCCATTCACAAATTGGTGCTTTTCTCCTGGTGATTCATGGCCACAGCCAATATTGCCAGTGTGGAATATGTGACTATTCCCAAACAGGAATAAATAGAGTGTAGTTAAGAGAGTGTGAACTGGGTCGGAGAACAGGGTAAAGGAGGGAATATGGACGGTAGCGGAATTGCGGAGAGAATATGGGGTGGTGATGGTGTAAGCAATTGTGATATGAGGCAGTGACAGTGTACAGGAGTGCAAGACGGACAGTGAATGTTTAAGGGATGGTGACGTTAGGTAGTGTGATGTGGGGCGTTGATGTAAGAGAGAAGGTACATGGTATTGGTGGTGTAAGAAGGGGATATGAGTGGTGACGGTGTAAGGGAGGGACATGGGATGGTGACGGTGTAAGGGAGGGTCATGGGGTGGTGATGGTGTAAGGGAGGGATATGGAGTGGTGACGGTGTAAGGGAGGTGATATGGGGTTGTGACGGTGTAAGGGAGGGATATGGGGTTGTGACAGTGTAATAGAGGTGATATGGGGTTGTGATGGTGTAAGGGAGGGATATGGGGTGGTGACGGAGTAAGAGAGGTGATATGGGGTCGTGATTGTGTAAGGGAGGGATATGGGGTTGTGACGGTGTAAGGGAAGGATATGGGGTGATGACGGTGTTAGGGAGGGAATTGGGTGGTGATGGTGTAAGGGAAGGATATGGGGTCGTGACGATGTAAGGGAGGGATACGGGGTGGTGATGGTGTAAGTGAGGTGAAACGGGGTTGTGACAGTGTAAGGGAAGTGATATGGGGTTGTGACGGTGTAATAGAGGTGATATGGGGTCGTGATTGTGTAAGGGAGGTGATATGGGGTGGTGACAGAGTAAGGGAGGTGATATGGGGTCGTGATTGTGTAAGGGAGGTGATATGGGATGGTGACAGTGTAAGGGAGGAGTATGGGATGGTGACGGAGTAAGGGAGGTGATATGGGGTCGTGATTGTGTAAGGGAGGAGTATGGGATGGTGACGGTGTAAGGGAGGTGATATGGGGTGGTGACGGTGTAAGGGAGGTGATATGGGGTGGTGACAGTGTAAGGGAGGGATATGGGGTTATGACAGTGTAAGTGAGGTGAAATGGGGTTGTGATGGTGTAAGGGAGGGATATGGGGTGGTGACGGTGTTAGGGAGGGAATTGGGTGGTTCAAGCTATCTTTAAAAATCCTATCTAAACATGAAGAACAGATTTTGAAACTATCAGGTTATTGATTCTTGATTATTCTGACTGAGGGTAAAAAGGAATTGTGAACAGTGACTGGGAGTGTAAAGGAATTGTGAACAGTGACTGGGAGTTGAAAGGTAGCTGTATAACTAGGGACAATTGGGAGGCCACCTGTGTTACTGCTTTAGTGATCCTGGCACTATGCGAGCTGTGGTTGTGCTTGTTAGCGTTGTGATTCTTTCTGTTCATGGGATACTGTTGCCACCTGGTGGTAGTGCACAAATGGGTGGAAATTCAGATTCCAGTTCAGACTCATTTATTTTTCACAAATACGTTGAAACGTACAATGAAATATGTCATTTGCATTAATAATGAACAGAACCAAAGGATATGCTGATGACACGCAGGTATCACCACACTTTCCAGCACCAACATAGTATGCCCACAATTTTCAGTGTAAAGTTCTCAGCTCATCAGTTTTTGGTTCTACAATCTGTAAAGTTCTACAATGTGTAAAACTAATCAAAGCTGTAACTTGGTATATTGGTTGGCTTCTGTTTTCCACTGAATGTAACGTGTGTTGACCAAGTCAGACTGGGATTTTGCAGCAGTTCATTAGGACCACCCTGATACCTTCCACCACCGAGGACAAGAGCACCCTGAGCCTGGGAACACGACCCCTACCCTGAGGACACAGGACAAATTATATCAGGAGGCCAGCAGCTCCTCACTGTGATTATGATTGCTCCACACTGACCTGAACTCCTCTTCCATACCACTTTCCCACATCCCTCAATTCCTCCATCCCTCCAACATTGTGTTGATTTTCATCGGGGTATTGAGTTCAAGAGCAGCAAGGTAATGTTGCAGCTCTATAAAACCCCGGTCAGACTGCAATTGGAATATTGCGTTCCGGTCTGGTCACTTCATTATAGGAAGGATGTGTGGAAGCTGTAGAGAGTGCGTGCAGATTTACCAGGATGCTACCTGGATTAGAGAGCATGTCTTATGAGAATAAGTTGAGCAAGTGAGGGCTTTTCCCTCTGGATTGAAGGAGGATGAGAGGTGACTTTATAGAGGAGTAGAAGAAGATAAGAGGCAAATATAGACTGGACATGTGATTGGAAGAAAGTATAGAGGGGATATTAGAGGTAAGTTCTTTTCACAGAGGGTAGTAGGTGTCTGGAATGCCCTGCCAGGTGGTGGTAGTAGAAGCAGATACATTAAGGACATTTAAGGGACTCTTAGATAGGCACATAGATGATAGAATAATGGAGGGGTATGTGGGAGGGAAGGGTTAGATTAGCACAGCCTCACAGGCTGAAGGGCCTGTACTGTACTGTAATATTCTGTGTTCTTAAAAAATGAGACTAGTCATTGAGAAAATGCAGAAAGGTTCACAAGACTTATTCCTTAGATGGCAGGGATAGTATGAGAGGATGGGTCCTTGATCTGTAATCAGATGTACATGTAAGATTGAGAAGAAATACAGTGGACAGGAACAGAAGTCTAACAGAGTTAGACAGGCTGATATCGGGGTGGTTCAGAGTAGAATTGTCTGTTGCAGAAGTTCTGAAATATATTTAAGAATACAAGAGATTTCACAACACAAAAGATCTCAAAGGGTTCGGGAAGAGATGGGGATGAGATGGAGGAACAGGTTGTGGGACTAAATGGCCTCCCCTGCACCTGTTTGCTGTGTCTGTGTTTGGTAGAAATAACAGAAATACTGTCTTCTTTTTAAATGTTAAGGGATTGTGATGTTGATGTTGAAAGGGAGCCGGGTGTAGTAGTACAATCACTGAAGACCAGCATACAGGTGTAGCAAGCAGTTAGGAAGATAAATGGTGTGGGCCTTCACTGCAAGAGTAAAGCCGTTTTACTGCAGTTATACAAGGCCCTGATGAGGCTGCACCTGGAATGTTGTGCACAGTTTTATTTACCTAAAAAATTATGTAATTACTGTAGAATGACTCACCAAACTGGTTCCTGGGATGTCAGCCTTATAATATGAAGGTAGGTTGAGTAGATTAAACCTTTTCTCAGAGTTCAGGAGAATAAAAATTGACATTTAAACTAACAAAATTAGATTATGAGAACACTCAGTCCTCGTTTATTGTCATTTAGAAATGCATGCATGCGTTAAGAAATGATACAATGTTCCTCCAGAGTGATATCACAGAAAATCAGGACAAATTCACACTGACAGAACCACATAATTATAACATATAGTTAAAGCAGTGCAAAGCAATACCATAACTTGATAAAGAACAGACCATGGGCACGGTAAAAAAAAGTCTCAAAGTTCCGAGTCGATCGACCCCTGAGTCCCCGATAGCAGGCAGCAAAAGGAGAAACTCCCTGCCATAAACCTCCAGGCACCGACAACTGCCGATGCATTGGAAGCACCTGACCACAGCTGACACTGAGTCCATCCATCCGAAAACTTCGAGCCTCCGACCAGCCCCTCCGATACAGCCTCCTGAGCGCCATCCTCTGCTGAGCGCCTTCGAACTCGCTCCAGCCGCCGAAATAAGCAAAGCCGAGGATTCGGGGCCTTACCCTCCGGAGATTCCGGACCCCACAGTAACAGCGGCAGCGAAGCGGGCATTTCAGAAATTTCACCAGATGTTCCTCTGTACTGTCACGTCTGTCTCCATCAAATCAGAATTGTGCTTGGTCCCCTACTTGACAGATTACAGATATCATTCACCGGAGTGGCTGCGCGCGCTGTGTCGCACCGCCATCTTCTCCTCCTCTTAAAGAGGACTGTGAGGATAGATGTAGGAAGGAGATTTCACTAGGAAATCTTCAACTTGAAGTCATGTATCCAAATGGACTGGTTTCTTCACAAAGTGTGGTGATTCTGAGGAATTCTCTAGTTGGAAGCCTGTGGACTCTCAGTCACTAAGTATACTCAAGAAAGATGACCGATTTTTAGACAGAAAGGAAATCCAAGGATATGAGGTTGATGCAGGAAGTGACAGAGTGATCAGCCATGATTTTATTGAATGACAGCAGCGTGAGGGGCTGAATGACCTTATCCTGTTTATTTCTGATCTAACCTCCCTTGAGTGCTGTATTTTTTTTTTTGAGATTTGAATTTGAGGTCCTTATCTCTCTGTTTGGTGGATGTAGTCAATAGAGTTACTCCCATTGTCTTGGCCAATATTTACCCCTTAACCCTCAGGTTAAGGGGTCACCATCACATTGTTTGCAAAGAGATCTTACATTGGACACTTTGACATTTATGCTTCCTGAATATTACAGTAACTACATTTCAGAAAAATTTAACTGTATATGTAACGCACTGTAAGGTTTCACTGCTAATGTAATGGTTTTTTTGTAATGTTCACTGCTGAAGTAACGGTTTCTCTGTAGCAGCAATGTTTGGGTTATGGCTGGAGATAACAGGATTGTGGCTGCATGTTAGCCAATCAGGATTTTGTTGCCCTGTCTTGTGAATCTGGAAGCAGTTGATTATGCGGGCTTTTGCCAGAGGGGGGGAGAGAGAGAGAGATGAAGAGAGAAGACGTGAGTGGAGAGATTTGATAGACCACCGGACGGGGTGGACTTAGAGCGAGGGTCCGAAGGGCAGCGAAGATTGGAGGAGGTCAATGGGGACCGATCAGCCTGTGAATGAGCTCCAACTTTGTGCACAGACTGTTTAATAAGATTTGGGCCCTTTTTCTTTTATATTTCATTTCTCTACTAACCGTATAGTCAAAGTAAGAGTTATAAAGCTTAATCGTTTAATCGCACATTATGTACTGTTTGTTATTTCGGGGTACTGATTTGTAACAGGGGACGCATCACGCAGCATCCACCCAATCGAGATTTCTTAAGTTTGGCTGGGCAGGGGTTATCACTCCCTATATTAAGCCGCTAGGCGAAGCTAGTGTTACAATTGTGGGGGCTACATTCAGAATTGATTCCGTTGGATGCTGTGTGATTACCCTGAGCAATGAACCAGTGGGGCAGATATTTGTACTCCGGATGAATTGTGAATTCGCCTGTTAAGTACTGCTAAAGTTGCAATTGTGAGCAGAGGTTTGATAAAATGGCGGGCGCAGCTCTCGTTTTAATGCAGACCAGCGCTGAGGTAGCTGGGGGCAGAGATTTCAAAGACAGGGTTCTATCATTTCTGAGGAGTGAGGGGAAAGAGTGGTCGGATTTGGAATGTCTAATTTGTCCATGTCCCCCAGTGAAGAGTGAGAATTCTGAGGTAGTATCCACCCTTACTTCTCTGGCGAATAAATGGAAAAATCAGAGTCAAGTCCCAGCTATGGCAGGCTCCACCTATGTTCTGGAATAATGCCCACCCCTAAAGGGGAGGAGGAGTATGAGACGTGGGCAGAACGGGCCTCTCAGTTGTTAGATGAGTGGCAGTGCTCGGATGATGAAAAGCGACAGAGATTGGTTGAAAGTTTCAATGGTCGGGCCGCTGACGTCAGAACTGTCAGGTTAAATTATCCCGTAGTGACAGCTGTCAATTATCTGCAAGCACTGGACAATGCTTTTGGTCCGACTGGAAGGCCCATAGAGCTCCTGGTGGGGGTTCAAAACGTGCGTTAAGAGAAGGGGGAGAAGCCTTCTGCTTATATTTTTCGGCTAGAGAGGCAGCTAAATTGCTTGTGGCGCAGAGGGGTCATTCAGGCGGCTGAGGTGGATCAGTTAAGAATGGACCAGATGACCGGGGCACCCAGTCCCATGACCAGATTGCGTGGGGTCTCCGACAGTCTCATAAGACGCGCCCCCCTCCACCTTTTGTTGAGCTGATCAGAGAGGTATGGAAAGAGGAGAACGTGGTGGAGGCGCGGGAGGACCCCGTCAGCAGGGTACAGTCCTCGATAGTAGTCCCCTGCGGTGAAGTGACCACAGATTGCCTACCCTGGGGAGCGGTAGAGGAGATTGCAGCAGAGTTGAGAAGGGAGATACGTCGGCTGTTATCAGTGAGTGTGACCCCCCATATGATGGAGCTGATGGGGGGGCAGATCCCCCAAGGGGACGAACAATGTGGAGGGCTGCTGGCAGCAGGTGTCACGCCAGAAGGAGAGTGAGCCCCTGGATACCTCAGCAGGGAGAGTCGTTGGGAAAACTGAGTGGAGAGCCGGTGAGGGAACGGCCTGGTGTCTGGGGGAACACGGTCCCAGCAATGTACCAAGGAACTCCCGAAAGCAAAAGGCCCAATTCCTGAAGGCTTAGTGGGACCATGCTCCAGTGTGTCGCAACGGACAGAGGGTATTTATGCTAAAGCCATACTCGACACTGGGTTGCAAGTCACGTTGCTGTACCGTTCGTTTTACAACCCGTATCTGAAGCATTTACCCTTGACACCATTCAGTGCACTGGAGACCTGGGCTCTCAGGGCCAGTGATTATCCATACGAAGGTTATTTGTCAATGAAACTGCAGTTCTCGGAGGCTGATGTGGGAGTGTCTGAGACTCTTGATACTTTAGCGCTGGTTTGTCCGGACCCTGTTGAGACGGGTAGCGTTTCAGTTCTGGTGGGGACCAACACCCCTCTTGTGAAGAGGCTCATGGAGGCCTGCCAGGAGAAGGCTGGTGAGAGCTTTTTGGGGACATTGTCCGTGCACCCGGGGTTTCGAGCTGCTTTTGAGGAAGTGCGTGGCAGCATTGGGCCGGATACTGAATTTAGACAAGGGACTGTGTGGTTCACCCAGTCAAAGCCAATGGTGGTACGGCCCAGGGAAGTAGTGAGAGTGATGGGGACCCCCAGATTTCCCAGAGTTCCTGAAGGCCAAGCCCTCTTAGTGGATGCTCCGGAAGACCATGAGGGGGAGTCGGGATTTCTTGCTGGGCTACTGGTGAGGCCCGGACTGCAGAAGCCCCCGGTTGTACAGGGGAACTGGATGGCAGTGATCGTCAGGAACACTACGAAGAGGGAGGTCACCTTCAAGTGGGGGATGTCTTTGGCACATTTGTTCCCAGTGACGGTAATGTCTAGTGCCCCTGTGAGGCACGCCGGGGAGAAACGATTGGAAAAGGGGGAAAGTTGACCGTTGAGTCATTCAACTTCGGGTACTCACCGGTGCCGCCGGATTGGAAGAGGAGGCTGGTAGAGATGATGTTGAAGCTGGAAGGTGTCTTTTCCGTTGGCGAGTTTGACGTGGGTTGCTCCAAGAGCACTCGTCACACTATCCGGATGACCGAGATACCCCGTTTAGAGAGAGGTCGCGGCGACTGGCCCCTGCCGACGTGGAATACGTGTGGCAGCATTTGTGTAAGTTGAAGGAAGCTAGGATCATCACTGAGTCCAGAAGCCCCTATGCATCCCCAGTAGTAGTGGCCCGGAAGAAGAACGGGAAGGTACGCATATGTGTGGACTATAGGACTCTGAACAGGTGCACCGTCCCTGACCAGTATACGGTCCCGAGGGTGGAAAACATGCTAGCTTGTCTGAGTGGTGCGAAGTGGTTCAGTGTGCTGGATTTGAGAAGTGACTGTTACCAGATCCCAATGAGTGAGGCTGACAAAGAGAAGATGGCATTTATATGTCCCCTGGGATTCTTCCAGTTTGAAAGGATGCCCCAGGGCATATCGGGAGCCCCTACAACCTTCCAGTGGGTCATGGAGAAGATGGTGGGGGATGTAAACTGGCTTGAGGTGTTGGTGTATTTGGATGACCTCATAGTGTTTGGATCCACCTTGGAAGAACATGAAGCAAGACTACTGAAGGTGCTCAGCCGCCTGAAAGCTGGAGGGTTAAAACTTTCCCTGGACAAGTGCCAGTTCTGCCAAACGTTCGTTAGCTATGTCGGACACATAATCTCATGATATGGAGTAGTAACAGACCCGGCTAAGGTAGAAACAGTGACCACTTGGCCAAGGCCCCAGACTGTGGGCACTCTGTGCTCGTTCCTTGGGTTCTGTGGTTATTATTGGAGATACATGAAAGGCTACGCCAAAGTGAGTCACCCCTTGAATCAGCTCCTGTGTGGTTACCCTCCCTTGGGGAAGAAAGGGAGGGGAAATAAAGGACAGGAGGGTGGAGAATATCTAAACCCGTTGGACCCTTTGGACAGAGGTGGGATGTAAAATGTGAGGAGGGTTTTCAGTCGCTGAAGGAGTTGCTGACCCAGGCGCCGGTGCTGGCTTTTGCGGACCCCCGATGGCCGTATGTACTGCACACAGATGCCAGCCGAAAGGGTTTAGGGGACGTCCTGTATCAGGATCAGGACACCAGGTTGAGGCCTGTGGTGTTTGTCACCCTCCAAGAGAAACTATCCCACGCACAAGTTGGAATTCCTGGCATTGAAATGGGCAGTGGTGGATAAGCTGAGTGACTATCTGTACGGGGCCAAGTTTGAGGTGAGGACGGACAACAACCCTCTAACTTATATCCTGACCTCGGCGAAATTGGATGCCATCGGCCGTCGGTGGTTGGCAGCGTTGTCTGCCTATGATTTCAGCCTGAAGTACCGGCCGGGGAGCCAGAAGGTTGATGCTGATGCTTTGTCCCGACGGGCGTATGAGGGACTGGTCAGGGACAAGGCGTGGGAGAGCATTCCTGCCCCGGGGGTGAAGGCCATGTGTCAGTTTGCCATCACCGTGAAGGCAGAGGAAAAGGAGAGGCCGGATCGAGCAGTGGATCAATTGGGGGCTTCTGATGACACCGTACCCCAAATTTACTGTAACCTGACTGCTCCGAAGACAAATCAGCTGCCAGAATTGAGTTCTGGGGAAGTGTCAGCTACTCAGCGAGATGATCCAGGCACTGGCACTATTTGGTCTGCAGTTGAAAAGGGAGACATGGCTCAGGTGGAGAAGACAGAACACGCATCGGTGCCTCCATTACTGAAAGAATGTCCTCGGTTGGAGTTGAAGAACCAGATCTTATACCGATCTGGACCGACCTCAGCGTTGCCAGCTGGTTCTGCCCGAGAAGTATCGGAGAATTGCATTGAGTCACTTCATGATGGTTCTGGACATTTGGGGGTGGAAAAGACCTATGGATTGCTCAGAGACCAGTTTTAATGGCCCCAAATGAAGTCGGAGGTTGAAGAATACTGCAAGTTGTGCATTCGCTGCATATGGAGGAAGACACTGCCTACGCGGGCAGCTCCTTTGTCCCAGTTGCAGAGTGCAGGGCCCCTGGACCTGGTGCGTATGAATTTCCTGCCCATAGAACCCAATGCCAGCAACATGGCGAATGTCTTAGTCATCACGGACCACCACACCAGATATGCTCAGGCTTTTCCTACCAAGGACCAGAGGGTGACTACGGTGGCAAAAGTGTTATGGGAGAAGTATTTTGTTTATTATGGCCTTCCCAGGCGGATACATAGTGACCAGGGTCGGGACTTTGAGAGCAGACTCATCTATGAGTTAATGGGCATGCTTGGGGTTGAGAAGTCGAGGACCACGCCCTATCATCCGCAGGGCGATCCCCAGCCTGAGAGGTTTGATTGGACCTTGCTAGACATGCTCGGGACCCTGGAGATCAGCAAGAAGAGCAGGTGGAGTCAACATATTGGGCATCAGGTTCATTTTTACAACTGTACATGAAATGAAGCTACTGGATACTCGCCATATTATCTGATGTTCGGGTGCGAGGTAAGGTTGCCCATTGACCTTTGTTTTGGAACTGACGAGGGTGACTTACCACCGAAGCCTTATCTGAAGTATGTGTCTGATATGAGGAGAGAGCTGAAAAGGGCTTAGGAATTGGCTGGGGTCGCGGCCACCAAGCAGAATCGAGGAAATAAGAGGAGGTATGATCAAAAAGTGAGGTTCTCCCAACTCCTGCCAGGAGACCGAGTCCTCATAAGGAATTTGGGGCTACCTGGAAAGCACAAGTTGGCTGACCACTGGGCAGCCACACCCTATGTGGTGGAGAGTCAGATGCCAAACCTACCAGTTTTCCGGGTGAAACCAGAGGAGGGGAATGGGCCTGTCAAGATTCTCCATTGGAACCACCTGTTGCCCCGGGTCAAGAGGTGCAGGTAGACCCAGAGCCCAACCTGGAGCCTACACCTAGTAAGAGGACTCTGCGAAAACACGGGGCAACTGCAGGGCCCACGGCAGGAGAGGCTGGGCTGGGCCCCGCCCATGAGAGGGATACTGATTCGGAGGATGATGATCTGGATGTGTGATACATGCTGCCTTTTGTTAGCTCCCCACTGATTGAGGAAGAGACTCCTGGCCCTTTTCCCACTGAGTCAGGTGAAGCTGGGGGGGTGGGTGCTATCTGTGGGCAGCCTGGGTTACAGCAGGACACTGAAGGAGAGGAAGCAGGGCCTGGGCACGGGACAGAGCTCTCCGAGTTGCAGGGGGACACGAGTGATAGATCGGGGCAGGACTCGCCAACTAGGCCCGAAATATCCCCAGTAGCGTCTGAGCCAGAAGAGTTAGGTGAGGAGGTACGGCGATCTCAGAGAATTAGGAGATCACCGGATAGGTTGGCCTATGTAGCACATGGGGAACAGGGCATGACCTCTATTGTTTTGGGGAGCTATGTCACTGCCTTTTGCACCTGGGTTGGGCTTTATGTTTTGCAGGAAGGGTTGGCGAACTATCTCAACGTCATGAGGACATGACTAAATTTGGTGGGGGGAAAGTGTAATGCATTGTAAGGTTTTGCTGCTAATGTAATGGTTTTTTTGTAATGTTCACTGCTTAAGTAACAGTTTCTCTGTAGCAGCAATGTTTGGGTTATGGCTGGAGATAACAGGATTGTGGCTGCATGTTAGCCAATCAGGATTTTGTTGCCCTGCCTTGTGAATCTGGAAGCAGTTGATTTTGCGGGCTTTTGCCAAAGGGAGAGAAAGAGAGAGATGAGGAGAGAAGACGCAAGTGGAGAGATTTGATAGACCGCCGGACGGGGTGGACTTGGAGCGAGGGTCTGAAGGGCAGCGATGATCAGAGGAGGTCGAGGGGGACCGATCGGCCTGTGAGTGAGCTCCAACTTTGTGCACAGACTGTTTAATAAGATTTGGGCCTTTTTTCTTTTATATTTCGTTTCTCTACTAACCATATAGTCAAAGTAAGAGTTATAAAGCTTAATCGTTTAATCGCATATTGTGTACTGTTTATTATTTTGGGGTACTGATTTGTAACAGGAGACACATCGCGCAGCATCCACCCAATCAAGGTTTCTTAATTTTGGCTGGGCAAGGGGTTATCACCCCCTATATTAAGCCGATAGGTGAAGCGAGTGTTACATATAGATTGTGAAAGGTGCATTAAGATGTCAGGTATTCTGTGTTGGAGACACAAGAGATTGTAGATGTTGGAATCTGGAGTAACACAAAAAATTCTGGAGGAATTCAGCAGGTCAGGCAGCATCCTGTAGAGAGAAATGGACAGTTAACATTTCAGGTTGAAGTGTTTCATCAGTTAACTGTCCATTTCTCTCTGCGGATGCTGCCTAACCTGTTGCTGAGTTCTTTCTGTGCCTTTTGTGTTGCTACTTATTCTGTCTTGTATTCTTACAAAGTTCCTTACTATATCAGTACCATCTTTGTATTCTTTCAAAACCTCTTTCCTTGTAGAGTGAACCATCTCTAAATAATAGAGTTGTCTTGTAAAGAAGTTGGGAGGCTGGGTTGATACTCAGAAACTTGGGAGAATGGGTGATGATTTTATTTAAAATTTTTTTGTGTCATGGAAGAAGTATGGTTTCAGAATCAGGATGAGTCGTGAGGAGAAATTACTTTTTTGATGGTTGCGAATGTGAAATTCTCTACCCAGGGAGAAATTTATCTAAAATTGATGTGGACAGATGTTGTTATTACAGGGAATCCTGAGCAGTAGGGCTTGGTGAAGCAAAAGTTAAGTCAGTTGAAAACACACTGATTGGTAGAGCAGGTTGGAGAGGCCAGATGGCCAACTTCCCTTATTTCATTTATATTCCTAAACTTTTGTTTCTCACCATCACCTGTACTGTCTGTCTTCCCCACATCATCCCACTTCCCCTTTCCTGTCTGCCTCCCAGGCGCTCCCATAGGTAGTTATGGTTGGTGAGTACAGTGGATGTTTATGGGCCATGTGCAACTTCTGGGATTGACAATGCTATCAGTGCTGTTTTCGGTGCTTGGTGTGATGCTGCCTCTGGTCCAGCCTTTTGTGTGCTCGTTTCCAGGCGCTGTGTGATGGAGTGGGAAGAACCACATGATAGCGCCCTCTACTGCTTGCAGACCGATGGAAACTTCATGATTGCCAGCGGCTCCTCACACTACGGCGTTGTCCGTCTCTGGGACAAGAGACAGTCAAAGACTCTCCAGGTATGTTGGGTGACCACTCCCGCCCTATGGATACCAGTTGTCGTTGCCTCATCAGAAGCACTCTGCTGGTGGTGCCAAGGTGGTTTGATGGGTTTTGTTGTCTTGCCTCAAACTGGGAAGAATTTGGGTTCAATCACATTGTAGATACACAAAGGCACAATGCAGAATGCTGCTCCAAGGAAGCACCCAACCTCCAGAGGCACTGCTCTTCAATTCATCGTTAAAGCAAATGCATAATTCTCTCAGTGAACAGGACGATTCACCTCACTCTCCCTGAGAAGAGGTCATTCAACTTTCCCTCCTGACCTCGTCATGTTTTTTCTCCCCGGAGTAACTCCTCAGTATCATAAAGATAAAGAAAGATTAGAGATTAGTTTTATTTGTCACATGTACATTGAAACATACAGCGAAATACGTTGTTTGCAAAGATTGTGTTGGGGGAAGCCACAAGTGTTGCTGTGCTCCTGGCAGCAATATAACATGCCCACAACTTACATTTTTAGGATGCAGCAAGAAACCCATGCAGTCATGGGGAGAGCGTAAAAAGTCCTTAGAGAGAGCGGCAGGGATCAACTCCAATCTTGCAGTTGGTGCTGTAATAGCATTATATTACGAAGCCTCCCCACTTTGTGTGGGAGCTTACTGTGCTCAATGGGCTGCCGCTGGTCCTGTACAACGAGGAACATTTCACTGGCGAGAGAGTCATTACATGTCCATGCAATTGCACTTGCTGACTATGGCAAAGTTGAACTTAAATCTAAACTCTCTGGCCCATCTTTTCACTGAACCAGTGTGCTACTTTCTGAGTGATGCACATCACTTGTGTAAACCAATGTCTCCTCTGTTCGTGGGTCACAGCGGTGTGGAAAATATAGCACAGAAAGAGGCCATTTGCCTCCTCTTCTGTGCAAGTCACTCCACATTTCACAAGTCTCCTTCCAATTATACATCATTAGGAACAAAATGCCACTTAGCCCACCAAGCCTGATCTATGATGGTTAGTTATAACCTTAGTTCTCAAAATTCAAAGTAAATTTATTATCAAAGTATGTATACATTAACCATGTACCACATTGAGATTCATTTCCTTGCAGGCATTTACAGGGGGATAAAGAAAGTAATAGAACTTTCAAAAAACTATACATAAACAAGGATTAACAAGATACCGAGAACGTGAGTTGTAGAGTCTGTAGGTTGTAGAATCAGTTTGGAGTTGAGTTAAGATGAGTGAAGTTATCCATGCCAGTTCAGGAGTCTGATGATGTGAGACTTAAGGCTCCTATACCTCCTGCCCAATGGTAATAGCGAGGTCATGGCTTGGACGGTGGGGGTCTTAGATGATGGATGCTGTTTTCTTGTGGCAGTGCACCATGTAAATGTGCTCAATGGTGGGAAGGCCTTTGCCTGGGATGGACTAGGCTGTATCCACTACTCTCTAGACTTTTCTGTTCCTGGGCATTGGTGTTCCCAACCAGCTGTGTAACAACTAGTTAGGGTACTCTTCATTGTGTATCTCTCTATTAAAATTCGTCAAAATTTTAGGTGACATGCGAATCTATGCAAACTTCTAAGAGAAAGTAAGGGTGCTGTCATGACTTACGATGACAGTTACGTGCTGGTCCCAGGACAGATCCTCTATGTCAATGCCAAGGAATTTCTGTCTACGCTCAGTAACTCTTGTCTCCCCCCTCATTGATCAGGGATGTCTTCCTCTGACAAATATTCCAAATTTGCTTCAGAAAATTGCAAAGACTCCATGACCAATTTAAGCAAATGTTTGACCTTTTACACAGTGACCCTAGTTCTAGATTCTGCCAGAGGAGGAAACAACCTCTGCACACCCAGCCTGAAGACATTCAGGGTTTTGTTACCTCCCATTCCTTTCTTCCCTATTGGTTTTCTCAGCTTTCCTCTGCTTCTTCTTATGGGAACCAGTTGCAGACTCACCAGTCTCCAGAATTTTCTTGCACCCTTTCTAACATTTGTTTGTGACAATATTTTTAAGGCCACTGGATCCCCCTTAAGTCAGAACATCAAAATCCTTTTCATGAACTCTTCTTCCTCTTAAAGCTCATCCTCAATCAATCCTTTAGCCTTGCTGAATACGGTTCATTCAGTCCTTGACAGCTCTGGCAAGAAAGCGATTTTCAGTCCGGAAAGGCTTCCCTTCAGAGTGTAGCCACTTCAACAGCCTCTGTTAATGAGGGTGGTGGGGAGAGGTTGGAATCTTGGATATGAGCATGGCTATAGGATCCAGGGTGCTACAGACTGCCCCCCGCGCCCGCATTCAGTCGATGTAATTGTCACAGGCAGACTGGACAATGGAGAGTTTCTCAGTGTATTCGACTTTCTGTTCCTGGTCTATGGTGTCACAGCAACACACAGCCCAGCACAAAAACAGGTGATAGCATAGAATTCCTGTTTCTTTAGGCATTTCTTCACATAACTCCGTTCCATGGGTGTCTTGAGTTAAAAACAGGTTGTGAATGTCAGACTATCAAATATTTCTCTCTGGCACCCTAACCTTACTGCTGTTGTAACATGACAGAGCTGTCACTGAATTCCCTGTCAGGATGATCTATACTGGGTGGATCGATAATCAATTCAGCTCGAGTTCAGCCACTGAAGTTTAAGTGAATCGTATGTACATGCATCAAGACTTCCTGGCAGGTGGCTCTGCATCTGTAGCTATGCTACATCACTGGTCTCCATCAGGCCCCGTGATGCTGGGAATCCCACCCCCATGAGGATTCTGAACCTGCAGATTTGGAGGCAAAGGTGAAGATTTTTTTAATGAGCAAGTCTGCATTTTAATTAACTTTCAAATGAGGGTGGTGGGGAGAGGTCTTACAAAGTTCTGGATTTCACAGTAGTTTTCCAGGTTGGGACTTGGTCACATCAAAGACCTCACTGCCTTACCACAGTCACAAAGCAAGATCCACCCTCAGGATCTGGGCACGCTGGGAACAGGACATAAGAGCCATGAATCCTGAACAGGATCCAGCACGATCTGACCCAGTGCCACCGGCTCACTCAGCAGACTCTGCTCCTGTGAAGAATCTCAGGACATTGAGGCTGGATAATTACTTGTTAAATCAGGACACCTTGCATTTCCTGGGTCCAGGCAAACTTCTGCTGCCCTAATAGCAACTGTATATAAATAGCAACTAAGCTAAGTTTGTGAGCTAACCGACTTGTTCTTCCACCCCCTCCAGATGTTCTTCCTGTCTTGCCCCAGCAGCAGCCCTGTGTACTGCCTGCGATTCACTACCTCGCACCTCTATGCTGCCTTAGCCCATGCACTTTATACACTGGATTTTACATCTGCGGACTCATGGCTTGCAAAATAAATGGCACTTGGCATAACGTGAGACATCTCTGGATTGGCGCTTCTGAAGTCAACAGGTATCCAGCATACTTGGCAGATGAGATGGAAACCATGCCTTCACCCATCTAACTCAGCAGTCCCTTTAAAAATTCACCTCTTGTGGCTTTTTTTTAAATATAAAGAGAAAGAGGTCTTTATTTCCAATAAATTTTATATGATTTGTGAATAAGTGTTGCACAAAATGTCATCTGTAACTGCATTTGTGTATGTACAGAAGCTGCCAAGGGCTGTAACAATGTTCTGATGTTTGCAAGCATTTTTATAAATAAAGCCTTGCATTTCGAAATAACACGGCCTTGTCTCAGACATGACACTGTTTCACAGGGAGCTGTTGTAATGCAAATCTATCAATAAATTTATCAACAATTCTGTTACCCACGTCACTGCACTTTACACTTTAAAGCACTTTTTATAATGCTGTTTACATTGTAACTACAAGCTGGTATTTATGCATATTTATTCCATTACTGTACTTTAATCTCTAACTTTATATTTTAAATTTTTTTTATTCAATATAACTTGAATGTTGTTGTTTTTGTTGCACGACACACCCTGACCAACACACTGCAGCAAATTCCTAATACATGTGAATGTATATGATAAATAAAGTTAATTACTTATTTGTACAACAGTTACAGAGCTGGGCAGAGTAACCCAGCAAACAACTGACTTGAAATTGTGGAGTGGTTTGAGGGCTCAGGAGATGAATGCTGTGACCATATCCAACATTGATGCAACTAATCACAGATCAGAAATGGCTGGTGTGAGGGGGTGGTTTATGGTGATTGAGGTGGCGGGGGGGGGGATGTCAGGGGTAGGTTTTTCTTTAATATATAGGTGGGATCATGGAACACCCTGCCAGGAATGGAAACATATACATTAGAGATATGTAGGAGACTCAGATAGGCACATGGCTGAGAGTAAAACAGAGAGCTATAGAGGGAAGGGTAAGATTGGCTGTGAAGTAGGATAAAATGTTGTCTGAAGGGCCTATACTGTTCTACGTTCTACAATCCGATGCAAAGGTCCTCTGCATTAGAAACGTAACTGAATGTTCTAATACAGTGCTGAAAAGTGGATTTGGAATGGCAGGCCCAACTACAAGAGGTAGAATGCCAGTGGGTGCTGTGGTCATTGTGTTTTACACTCCACATCTCCATCCTCAGCCACTTTCATCTTCTTCAGTTCTTGCACCACCTCCTGCTCCAGCTTCAGGATTGCAGTCGGCTTCTGATACTGATGAGAGGGAAGGAAAATACCCAGTTAATGCATTTAAAATTAACCCCCAACCACCACGTCTCTTCAGTTGCTTTTAAGCTACCAACTCACCCTCAATCATGCCCAACTTCATTCC
Source organism: Mobula hypostoma (assembly GCF_963921235.1). NCBI lineage: Eukaryota > Metazoa > Chordata > Chondrichthyes > Myliobatiformes > Myliobatidae > Mobula > Mobula hypostoma. The sequence goes on along the minus strand of NC_086115.1, from coordinate 15,804,970 downwards.
CTCAGGCTGGACACAGAAACTGTAGCCTGAGGTCTACCTTTCAAAGACATGTGGACAATAATCTGCTGGAGGATCCCAGTGGGTCAAGCAGCATCGGGGAGGGGTAAAGGAATCATCGATATCTTGGGTTTAAATGAGAACCGAGAGTGGATTGGGGAGATGGTCAAGGGCTGGAGATGAGTGGTGGACTGAGGAGCAGTGATGGATTGAGGCAGGTAGGGGAGGGGTGGAGTTAGGAGACAGAGGCAGCTGGGTGATAGATGGAGGCAAACCAATAAAGGAAAGCAGACAGGGTGGCATGCTGGCATAGCAGAGCACAATACTGTTAACAGTGCCAACAACCTGGGTTCAACTCCTGCCACTGCCTGTAGAGAGTTTGTATGTTCTCCTGTGAACCTGGGTCACTGGCACTGTCACAGCGTTAGGCTAGTCACTATGCTGCCAAATGGAATGGCTTTCAACTCTAAACTAGTCCTGATCTATCCACCTGTATCAAATCATATTTCAACCTGTCTGCTCCAAGGAAAACACAGAACATAGAATTATGTTCTATATTTCTACAGGACATAACAGGCCTTTTGGCCCACAATGTTATGCTAACCTTATAACCTACCCTAAGATCAGGGTTAGGCCTGAGGAGCACAGTTTCACAGGTCTAATCGAGGAGCTGAAATCCCTCATCCCCATAATTATTCCAGTAAATATTTACTGGGCCTTCATATCGTTCCCAAGTCAGAATGACCAGGATTGGACAGTGTCCTCCATTCACGATCTAACTGAATCTCTCGCTACTCGTTTTCCATTTCCACGAGTTCACAGAGCTAACAGACTTGAACTATGCCTGACATGGAATGATTTAAATATCTAAAGCAGCTGAGCCCCTGCCGTCTCAGAGAGAGCTGTATGGAAAGTGTAATGTGCTCACTGTGATGATGAGGGTGTTGTTGGCATGTGTGAAGCTGAGTGCAGAACTGTCCAGAGGGAGGCAGCAGCGGTCCATATCAGGAATGTTGAACTTCTTGAAATACCTGGAATCAGAAAGAGTCCATTAGCAACAAAAAACCTGCATCTATACAAGTGTGACACAAGTGTTCAAAGAACAAATACGGATTGTATCTGATAGCACCAAATAACATGAATTACTGTAAATATATATATTATCGTTAAATAAGTAATGCAAAAATGGAAATTAAAAAGCATTGAGGTAGTGTTCATGGGTTCAATGTCTATTCAGAAATCGGATGGTAAAGGGGAAGAAGCTATTCCTGAATCATTGAGTGTGTGCCTTCACGTTTCTGTACCTCCTTCCTGATGACAGTAATGAAAAGGGGGCATGACCTGGGTGATGGAGGTCATTAATAATGGACACAGCCTCTTTGAGGCATCATTCCTTGAAGATGTCCTCGATACTATGGAGGCTAGTGCCATTGATGGAGATGACTAAGTTTGCAACTCTCTGCAGCTTACTTTGATCCTAGGCAGTAGCCCTCACCCCCCAGTACCAGACAGTGATCCAGCCAGTTACAATGCTCTCCAAGGTATATCTGTAGAATCAGTTCTTTGGTCTTATTGACATTGAGTGCAAGTTGTTGCTTCAACACTACTCAATTAGCTGAGTTCCCCAAGATATCCTAATGTATTTCACAGCAATTGTTTCTGAATTAAGTCATTTAAGAAATTTAGGAGCAGCTAACTCGTACATTGAAAACCTTCTGCTAAGAGGACAGGAAGTTGACCAGATTGTCTGCAGTGAACTGGATACTGGAGTAGCTTAGACTTGATTCTGTGGGTACCATAGTGTCAGGCTCCGATAGCTGCTGGAATCTGGAGCACTAATCACTCATGAGTCATGGTATAAATAACTGCTTACAGCCTTCTTGTCCACTGAATGGAGAATTTACAAGAGTGCTGCCAACACTTGAGGGCCTGAGTTATAGGGAGGAGTTCAGTGGGCTCGGGCTGCAAGTCTGAGGAGTCTCCTTATAGAATGTGGATAAATCATGACGGGCATATGCAGGGTGAATGTACACACTTTTTCCTGGGGAGCAGGTGCTAAAAAGAAGATGACATCGGTTTAAGGCGAGAGGTGAAAAATTTTAAAAGGACCTGAGAAGAAATTTCTTCATACAGAGATGGGTGTGCATTTAGAACTGCTTGAGACTGGTATATTTACATTTAGAAATACATGAATAGGAAAGGTTTAGAGCAGGTATTCCCAACCTTTTTTATGCCCTGGACCAATACCATTAAGCAAGTGGTCCGTGGACCCCAGGTTGAAAACCCCTGGTTTAGAGGGACATGGGCCAAGCACTGTCAAATAGAACTGGCTTGGTGGGCACCATGGCCGGTATAGGCAAGATGGACCAAAGGACTTTCTTCAATGCTACACAACCATGACAGTTGATTCTACACTCAGTGGCTACTTTAACTAGGTTTAGGAGTGGAACCCAGTGCAAGTTTTTCTGCTGCTGTAACCCATCCACTTCAAGGTTCATAGGTGTTGTTCTGCACACCACTGTTGTAACATATTTGTTTGAGTTACTGTCACCTTCTTGTCAGCTTGAACAGTCTGGACATTCTCCTCTGACCTCTCTCAATAACAAGGTGTTTTCACCCACAGACCTGCCACTCATGAGGTTGTTTTTAATCTTCCACACTACTCTCTAAGCTCTAGAGACTTGTGCATGAAAATCCCCAAAATCAGCAATTTCTGAGATAGTCGAACCACCCTGTCTGGTACCAACAATTATTCCACAGTCAAAGTCAAATTCTTCCCTATACTGATGTTTGGTCTGAATAACAACTGAACCTGCATGTCTGCAAGTTTCTGTGCATTGAATTGCTGCCATATGATTGGCTAGTTCAATATTTGCATTAACAAGCAGGTCTACAGGTGTATCTAATAAAGTGATCAGTGCGTGTATATCGTGAAACTTCTTTTGCAGTAACGGTGCAACACATTAAAAAGTTACTATGTCACCAGAAGTCACAATAAGAAATAAAAAATAAATAAACAAATAGTGCCTAAACAGAGCAAAATAGTGAAGTGGTGTATATGGTTCATGGACTGTTGTTGGGGAACAGTTTCGTCAGGATACGGATCTCCCAGTCACAACTCTATCTGCTTATTTGGTGCATTGGTGATGATAACCAAATGGAAGAATGAGATCAGGTGCAGAAATGTGCACAGTATGTTGGGCAGCATGCAGGTTGTTATTTAGTGTTAAAAGCAGAAGCAGGTGCCAGCCATTTGGCCCCTTGTACCTGCCACACTATTCAATCAGATAAAATCAATCTGATCCCGACGTCAGTGCTACTTTTCTGTTTAGTCAATATCCCTTGACCATCCCACCCCCAAAAACATCTGAAAATATGCCTTCAGTGTACTTGGCCACTACTCTACAGACAGAATTCAGAATCACAATCAGCTTTATTATCACACTTAGTGGCCACTTTATTAGGTACCTGCTGAAGCCCATCCACACGTGTACTCAGAGATACTCTTCTGCACAACACTGATGTAACACACACCTTCTCAACACTTCTGCCTTCCTGTCAGCTTGAACCAGTCTGGCCATTTTCCTCTGACTTCGCTCATTACTAAGGCATTTTTGCCCATAGAACTGCCACGCTGATGGGATGCTTTTCGTTTCTCGCACCATTCTCTGTAAACTCTGGAGGCTTGTGTGTGAAAATTCCAGCAGATTAACAGTGTCTGGGATACTCAAACCACCACTTCTTGTCCAACAATCATTCCACGATCAAAGTCATTTAGATCACATTCCTTCCCCAATCTGATGTTTTTTCTGAACAACTGAAACTCCATTGATGTTGCCCTCAACTACATCTCCATGTCTTGGACATCCATCTTCCTGCTGCCTTAACAGTGATAGAGGTCCTCTTCTTTACCTACCACCCATCAGTTTCCCCATGTAGTACATCATCCTCCGCAACTTCTGCCATCTCTGAAAGGATCCCACCAGTAAACTTATCTTTACCTCCCCCCATCACTCTACGATTTCCACAGGGATCGCTCTCTCTGTGATTCCCTTATCCATTTGTTTCTCAACTAACCTCCCTACCAACATTTATCCCCACAAGAGGCCGAAGTGCCTCACCAGCCCATTGACCTCCTTCCTCGCCTCCATTCAGGTTTCCAAACAGTCCTTCCAGGTGAGGCAACACTTCACCTGCTGGGGTTGTCTATTGTTTCAGGTGCATCCAAAGTGGCCTCCTCTACATAGGTGAGACCCGTCGTAAATTGGGGGACCACTCCATCGAGCACCTTCATTCCATCCACCAAAAGTGGAACTTCCCAGAGGGCAAATGTTTTAATTCTGAATCCCATTCCTGTTCTGACACGTGGGTCCACCTTCCCCTCATGTGTCAAGATGAAGCCACCGTCATGGTGGAGACCACCACCTTATATTCCGTCTGGGTGGCCTCCAACCTGATGGCATGAATATTGATTTCTCCTTCCCGAAAAAAATTCCCTCTCCTTTCCCTCTTCTTCTATTCCCCACTCTGGCCGCCCACCTCTTTTAACCTGCCTATAATCTCCCCCCGGGTCCTCTCCTCCTTCCCTTTCTCCTATGGCCCACTCTCCTCTCCTATCAGATTTATTTTTCTCCAGCCCTTTATCATTCCAATCCACCTAGCTTCAACTATCATCTTCTAGCTTTCCTTCTCCCCACCCCCTACCTTTTTATTCTGGTGTCTTCCCCCTTCCTTTTCAGTCCTGAAAAAGGGTCTCGGCCCGAAATGTCAATTGTTTATTCACTTCTATTGATGCTGCCTGATCAGCTGAGCTCCTCCAGCATATTGTGTGTATACTTTACATTACATTTGGGTAGTCTCCAACCAAATGGCATGAATACTGATTTCTCCTTGCAGTAAAAAAAATTCCCTCCCCTTTCTTGTACCTTTTCTCACCTGCCCATCACCTCCCTCAGTGCCCCTCCCCCCTCCTTCCCTTTCTCCCAAGGTCTAGTTTCCTCTCCTATCAGATTCCTTCATCTCCAACCCTTTATCTTTCCCACCAACAATATCCTTCTAACTTGTCCCCCTTCCCCTCTCCCCATCTTTTTACTCTGGTGTCTTCCCCTTCCTTTCTAGACCTTTTGAAGGGTCTCAGCCAAAATGTCAACTGTTCATTCATTTCCATAGATGCTGCTTGACCTGCTGAGTTCCTCCAGCATTTTGTGTCTGTTGCTTTGGATTTCCAGCATCTGCAGGATTTATTGTGTAACTGAACCTCTTAGAGATGTCTACGTGTTTTTATGCATTGAGTTGCAGCCACTTGATTAGCCATTTTATAAGGTACCTAATCAGCCAACCTTGCTATCCCACACATAGTGAGTGCTAAAAAGAGGAGACACCCTTGGCATGGACATAAGATGGATTGCAACACCACAGAAGAAAACTGGCTCAACCAATTTATGCCTGAACCATAGACTGATTACTTTTTGTTAGATGTCCTCACAATACAATGTCGCTCATCTGGGTCAACGGTAACGCTGTACACATTTTTGGGGTACGGTAGATTTCGAATCCTCCACTGGAAGCAGGTCTTTGTGTCCTTTCTTGTGAATATTGGCTGCATTGATTTAAAAACACAAATAAGTTACTGGAATTGGTTTATTATTGTCACATGCATCAATGTACAATGAAAAGCTTGCATAACTGTTGATACAGATCAAATTATTACACAGTGCATCATGGCAGAACAAAGTAAAACAGTAACTGTGGAATAAAGTGCAACAGCCGCAGAAAAAGTTTTAGGAAGTTTCCACATTTGTAAAATATTGACTTTAAAACAACGTAATCTGCAGTTCAGAAGAATGACAGGCAAGTGATATTACCAAAATACAATATTTTGAGAGGGGATTAACAGATACTGATGCCTTCCCTGGGGGGACTCTCAAACCAAAGGACATGGTTTCAGGATAAAAGGCCAACTACTTAAGATGAAGTCAAAAAGGAATTATTTTTCAGTTAAGGAGCTGTGAATCTTAAAAATTCTCCATCTTTGAGTTGTGGGCGTCACCAGTTACTCGAACCAAGATGGAAAGGTTTCTGGACTACTATGAAATCCGAAGTTACAAGGCTCAGGAGGAAAGTGGAACCCAGTGAAGTAGACTCAAGGGACAAATGATTTTTGTTTCTGTTTAAGTCAGCGAGCAATGGGTGGTTATCAACAGACAAAAGTCAGGTAGTTTCTGTAAATTTATGAATGCCTGCCCTCTCCTTGTAGACAGGTATTCCTAATCTTACAGAAACTACCCGACTACCCTTGTACCACAGGTACACCCGCATAAATAAACGTGAAATGCTTTGGCAGAGTCATTGAAAGCACTTACTCTACGTGCACTTACATTGCTGCTGCTCTCCTGTATCAGGGGCTGCTCGACGCTCCCGACAGCTCGAGAGTATGCTTCCCCCACCTCGAACTGCCACTGTCCAGGGGATCTCAGCGTGGTCTTCTGCTTCCACTTTCTAACTACAAGCAAAGGTCTTAAAGTGAAAGGAAATGCAACATTCTACGGAAGCCATTAGAAAATGTGCAGTAAAACATGGGCTATGCATATACAGGCTCTGTATGTATTCCGTAGTGCCCTAATCTGGATTGAATATGGTGTCTGAGTTTAGTTCTGTAATGAAGTGTTACTGAGCAGACAGGAACAAAGGTAACTATTGAGACAGTGACAGCCTCTATGACATCACTCCTGTAACCACAACACCACAGCACAGTCACATAGCTGACAGGACCAGCTGTAAGATCGGGGTTCAATCCCCACTGCTGTCTGTAAGGAGTTTCTACATTCACCCCATGGCCACGTGGGTTTTCTCCAAGTGCCCCTGTTTCCTCCCACATTCAAAAGACGTACAGGTCAGTATATTCGCAAACACGAGGAAATCTGCAGATGCTGGAATTTCAAGCAACACACATCAAAGTTGCTGGTGAACGCAGCAGGCCAGGCAGCATCTCTAGGAAGAGGTACAGTCAATGTTTCGGGCCAAGACCCTTCGTCAGGACTAACTGAAAGAAGAGATGGTAAGAGATTTGAAAGTGGGGGGGAGAGGGGGAGATCCAAAATGATAGGAGAAGACAGGAGGGGGAGGGATGGAGCCAAGAGCTGGACAGGTGATAGGCAAAAGGGATATGAGAGGATCATGGGACAGGAGGCCTAGAGAGAAAGAAAAGGGGCAAGGGGTATAGTGAGAGGGACAGAGGGAGAAAAAGGAGAGAGAGAAAAAGAATCTGTGTATATAAATAAATAAAGGATGGGGCACGAAGGGGAGGTGGTATAAACAAATAACGGATGGGATACAAGGGGGAGTAATACTGACTTCTCAAACTTCCACTAATGCCAACATTGACTTCTCAAACTTCCGCTAATGCCCTACCTCCCCCTCGTACCCCATCCGTTATTTATTTTTATACACACATTCTTTTTCTCTCTCTCCTTTTTCTCCCTCTGTCCCTCTCACTATACCCCTTGCCCATCCTCTGGGCTTCCCCCCTCCCCCTTTTCCTTCTCCCTAGGCCTCCTGTCCCATGATCCTCTCATATCCCTTTTGCCAATCACCTGTCCAGCTCTTGGCTCCATCCCTCCCCCTCCTGTCTTCTCCTATCATTTTGGATCTCCCCCTCCCCCTCCCACTTTCAAATCTCTTACTAGCTCTTCTTTCAGTTAGTCCCGACGAAGGGTCTCGGCCCAAAACATCGACTGTACCTCTTCCTAGAGATGCTGCCTGGCCTGCTGCATTCACCAGCAACTTTTGTGTCTCTACATCCACTCTAGGCCTTTCAATATTTGATAGGTTTCAGTAAGATTCCCCACTCATTCTTCTAAATTCAGCAAGTACCGGCCTACAGCCATCAAATGCTCCTCTTATATTAACCCTTTTATTCCCGTGATCATTCTTGTGACCTCCTCAGTACCCTCTCAAATGCCAGCACATCCTTTCTTAGATGAGCAAGCAGGTCTCACCAAAATACTTTTCCATTTCTGTACTAGAATGTGCAGTAGTTGATAATGGGAGTACTTTGAAAAATAGAGAACTGGTATAACAAGGGGAAAGAATTAAGAGTAATTCTCTATTTTAAGAACCACAAACAATATACAGTTTAAAACAATACATAGACTCCATTATTCCAAAAAAAGTTGCACAGTTTCAACCCTGATGTTTCACCAGTTTGTAATAGATGTAAATCTGTGAACAGTAACTTGTCACATTCATTCTGGTCATGTTGTAAGCTTCATGCATACTGGAAAAGTATTTTTCACTGTTTCTCTGAGGCTTTTGGGAAGCGGTGGGAACCAGACCCGCTCATAGCCATCCTTGGAGCAACAACCCTATCTTCAGCCAATATGTATGAAAAAATGGCTGTATTGTTTGGAATGGTGATTGCTAAGAAGTTAATCCTGCAAATGTGGAAAATGGACTCTGTGCCTACGTATGAACTGTGGCTGAGGGAACTGGCAAATACTTTACATTTGGAGAAACTGAGACTATGTAATGAGGACAGAGGGACATGTTTGAAAGGATATGGGGCCCTGTATTGGATTTTCTCACGGGTGAGGACTGAGGTTTTTTGGTGTGGTGCACCTCTGCCGTGTATGTTTACTTTTGCCTTTATATTTTTCTCCCTTTTGCTGCTCAATATTTAACTTGATTTTGTTAAGGTTGTGGTTTTTGTGGATGTGCTGTATTTTTGTTGTTGTTTTTGTAATAAAAAAAAATAAAAAGAATATATAAAAAAAAAGAACCACAAACAAGAGAAAATCTGCAGGTGCTGGAAATCAAAGTAACACACACAAAATGTTGGAGGAACTCAGCAGGCCCAGCAGCATCTATGGAAAAGAGGAAACAGTTGACAGTTCAGGCCGAGACGTTTCTTCAGGTGAGTGCACTTCAGTGATGGGATGAGTGAGGTTATCCCCTCTGGTTCAATGTCCTGATGGCTCAGCGATAATAACCGTTGCTGAACCTGGTGCTGTAAGAGTATCCTGGGTGAGTAATTGGAGTGCCCTGAACACACAATACGCTCCACAAGGAGAAAGTACTTTTCCAGTAATTAACCTACTACTACGTCGACTCAGGCCTTGGGGGCCGGCGTCGGGCACGATGACGGACTCTCCCTCATCAGGAATTAAAAGGGTACCTCAAGTGAGGATCAAGTGTTCTAGGTGTTGTCGAGCTTGACGCAGCACATATTCAGATTCATTTACCTCACGTGCATCGAAACACACAGTGAAATGGGCCGTTTGTGTTAACAACAACACAGCCTAAGGAGGTGCTGGGGCAGGGCACACAGGTCACCACACATTCCGGTACCAACATAACATACCCACAGTGCTGGACAGAACAACACAAGCAGCAACAAAAGCAAAACAAGCCCCATTCCTTACACACAACCCCCCCCCCAAGGACACACACACACACCCCCCCAAGGACACACACACACACACACACACCCACCCAAGGACAGGCAGACAAGTGGAGAGTGTTCCATCAGATGCTTAACTGGTACCTTGCAGATGGTGGGAAGTCTGCAGAGTACCAAGAGGTCATCACAAGATTTGACCTGACCTGCCGTGTTCTGGCTGCAGTCACGGGGCCAGTCCTGCTCAGTTTCTGGTGACCCACCATAGGTGATAGGAGAGAGGGAGATGGCAGTGTCAATGAATGTCATTGAACACTGGCTGGCACTTGCATGATACAGATGTTACTTGTTAATAATAAAACATACTAAGCTAGCTAGTTACCAGAGGAAATTAACAGTTAACTTCAAATTCTCACCTTTGAGCTCGTCACTGCAAACTTCATACTCTTCCACCATTTCGGCACCATCAGGAAATATGTAATGTACTTTCCTCCGACCTGGGTTTGCAGGGACAGTCAGGTACAGATTCAGCAGTCAGTAACAATCAGCACCACTGGCATCTTTATTTTCACAAGCTTAGGGTAGACTATCAGCGCTACAGAATAAGCCTTAGCTGGGTTCTGGCCAACTCCAGAAAACTCACCAATCCCAATTTATCAACATACCACACGTGTAATGATCTGATCTGAATGGGCAGTTTGCAAGACAAGCTTTTCACTGTATCTTGGTACATGTGACAATATTAAACCGATTCCATTTATCTCCACACCATGCCCATCTTGTTCTGGCACCAGCAGTGTTAAAGCCTTAAGACACAGGAGCAGAATTAGGCCACTCTGTACATCGAGTCTGCTCCACCATTCCATCATGACTAATTTTTTATCCCTCTCAACCCCATTTACTGCCTTCTCCCCATAGCCTTTGACATCCTAATTAAGAACCTATCAACCTCGACTTTAAATATACCCAATAACTTCTCCACAGCCATCTGTAGGAATAAGTTCCACAGATACACCACCCTCTGGCTAAAGAACCTCCTCCTCATCTCTGTGCTAAATGAACATCCCTCTATTCTGAAGCTGTGCCCACTTGTCCTAGGCTCACCCAATATAGGGAACATCCTCTCCACCCAGGCCTTTCAATATTTGATAGTTTTCAATGAGATCTCCCCTCATTCTTCTAAGCTCCATTCTCTTCCTTATATCTGCACAATATCCTCCCCCTACACTAAACTCTCTCCACAGCATGTCACAGAAACCCACCTGGTTCATTGATAAACAAAATTCTTCAACCCTTATCTCATCTATACATGACTCCCGGCCCTGAAATGTCACTGGCTCTTAAATGAATTCCATTGGTTGGTTGGTGGTATCCGTTAGTCTCGCGAGACCATGGATCTGCGCCCGGAAAGTCTTGCTTCTGTGCCATCACGGTGAGGTGATGCTGGAGTGTCCTCTCCAGGGTGCAGGCCTGGGCAAGGTTGAATGAAAGACCAGCGGTTGCCCATGCTGCAAGTCTCCCCTCTCCACGCCATCAATGTTGTCCAAGGGAAGGGAAAAGGCCGATGCAGTTTGGCACCGGTGTCGTCGCAGGAGTTGCAAGAACGAGGTTGAAGGCAACGTCGGACTGCCTTAGGGACTCCAGCTCCGGATTTGTCTTCAGGGTTTACTCCCGAAGCCTTTCCCACGAGTGGGTATGGCCGCAAGACAGCGGAGGTTTGAAATCAGAGTTTTCCCTCTCTTAGGTGGACTGCCTTCCCAGGCTGACGAGCTCCATCAACCTGAATGCACCCCAAACTCACTGAAATTTAGAGAAATGCAGGGAGATCTCATTTAAACCTACTCAATGTTGAAAGGACGAGATAGGGTGGATGTGGAGATGATGTTTCCTACGGTGGGGGTATCCAGAACTAGAGGGCACAGCCTCAAAATTGAGGGTCGACCCTTTAGAACAGAGGTAACGAGGAATTTTTTTTAGCCAAACAGTAGTAAATCTGGAACGCTCTGCCACAGACTGTGGCAGAGGCCAAATCCGTGCATATATTTAAGGCGGAAGTTGATCGTTTCCCGATCGGTCAAGGGCATCAAAGGATATGGCGAGAAGGCAGGTGTGTGGAGTTGAGTGGGATCTGGGATCAGCCACGATGGAATGGCAGAGCAGACTCGATGGGCTGAATGGCCTAATTCTGCTCCTGTGTCTTATGGTCTATAATGTTCTGCTAAACATTATGAGTATGGTGTGTTGGCGCCAGAATGTGTAACAACACCTGCACACTCTTAGGTTCTGTACTGTAGCAGTTAGTGCTAACGACCCGGGTTGAATTCCTCCACTGTCTGTCACGAGTTCGTATGTTCGCCCAATGAACACGTGGGCTTCTTCCGAGTGCTCCAGCTTCCTCCCACAGTCCAAAGATGTACAAGTTAGGGTTAGTAAGTTGTGGGTGTGCTACATTACCACTGGAAGCATGGCGATTTCCCTAGATTGCTGCTCTTTGAAACAAAATAGCTGTTGATGTACATGTGTAACCCTCTCACCGTAGGCTCGTAACGAATTAGCTGTTACTGCGAATGCAAACTATAAGCAACATAACTCTACACTGCATGAGGAATAACAGTGCAAAGGCCATTTCCAATAAATAAGCTGTTCTGGGGTAAATACGATTCGGGTAAACACGAACATAAAAGCATGAATGTCCCTTTAAGGGAAAATGAGGCTATCACTCGTATGAACACTGACCCACCTGTGCAAGTCTACCGTTCGCCAGAAAGCAATAATTTAGCTCACACCAGAATAAACTTAAATTTAAATTGTATTGACATAATATTTTAAACTATAACAAACAAAACAAATGATTATGTGCAAACTTAGCCTAAGTTTGCACAGAATCATTTAAGCTCATTGTTGCATTATCAGCACCCGCCCCCATCTCCCCCGTACACACCCCTCGCCCCCGGGCTTCCCCACTGCTCCCTCTCCGCTCACCTTCCCGAACCATCGCTGTTTTCTCCGCCGCCCTCAGACAGCCGAGCCAATTCCCCGCCGCCATCGCGCCCGGCCGCTGCTCCGTTTCCACGGCAACGGCGCCGCGCTGATCCCCGACCCCTGACCCCTCACACCTGAACCTCGCCCCCTGCACTGATTTCCTTAAACGTTGCTGGCGGGGTCATTCGCTCCCGCCCCGTGTCCTGCTTCTCGGCACAGTTTGGTTTTAGCGTGTGAGGGAGATATTAAATTATAAATGTAATGAGTGAGTGAGGGGAGGGACGGACCACGCCGGAAGTGGTTTCATTGCTTCGGGCATTTCCGGTGAGGTGAGGACGGTCGGCGAGGGAATGGAGGGTGGGAGGTGGTAGAAAAGGGCGGATTTAGGAGGCGGCGGGAGATCCTCGGTGGCTCAGTCCCGGAGCTGGATTAATTTTGTCACTGATTTCACAGTCCGGTAGATTCAGGCCACATCTGTCCGTCTCTGATTGGCGGTTTCTTGCCCAATGGGGCGTCGCTACTGATCATTTTAATTTAAAATGTCACCAGCTGGGGTTTGGGCAGGAGCCTGAGCCCTGGGGCCTGATCATGGACGCCACTCCGCCTGGATCTGACCACGGGTCTCCACCCCTCCGATATGACCGGTGTCCACAGACTCCACCCCAGGAATCGGGCCACTGGATCTGAGACCTGCGATCCACCTGCTAGACTCCCATTTCCTAGGATGCAACACAGGAACTCCATCCCCCGATCTTTCCCTTGGGACCTAACACCCGGGATTCAACCCGTGGAATCCAATCATTGAACTGCGTCCAATGGAATCTTTCCCATGGGCTATAGGGTGTGGAATCTTAACGACGGGACACGACCCGTGGAATCCAACCCATGGAGGCACAAGACGCTGGAATTAGGAGCAGCGAACCATCTGCTGTAGGAACTCAGTGGGTCTGTGATGCAGGGTTTTGACAGAAAATGTTGACAATTTCTTTCCTCCAAGACAGCAGATTGCTTGTATCATCATTCCATGGATTCTGACACATGAAGTTCATTCCCTGGAGTTTCAGTATTTTGGTATTTACATGGTAGGGTAGGGTGCTGGAGTTTATGGCAAAGGAGATGTGAGAGACTAAAGATGCTGGAATCTGGAGCAACACATAAAATGCTGGAGGAACTCAGTTAGGCCACATCAGGGTCTCAGCCCAAAACGTCGACTGTACTTCTTCCTATAGATGCTGCCTGACCTGCGTTCCACCAGCATTTTGTGTGTCTAGGCCACTTCTGTAGGGGGAAATGGACAGTGAACATTTTACGTTAAGACCTTACATCTTGTGTGAAGATAGAGGGAATAGAGCTTCCCATCACCAATCATCTTCCACCTCCCACTTCCCTCCCATCCTCTCTCATTATCTCCCCTCTCCACTCCTCCATCTGCCTAACACCTCTCCTCATCTTGATCCACCCATCATTTGCTGCTCCTGCCCCACTCCTTCTCTTCAGCTCTTAATACTGGCTGCCACCCCAACTCTTAAAGAAACTTGTGTTTACCTGCTTCTTGGGACCGCATCACAATGGAGCTTATGAGAAATGAATTATCAAAGAAAAGTTCACAGCAGATTTGATGCAATGTGCCTCTGCCGGGGCAGCTTCCTTGTGCCAATCTTTAGTCAAGTGGCAATAGTACTGTGGTTGCAATGCACACTCTGACATGCCACTAAATCACACTCATAAACACCAGAGATTCTGCAGATGCTGGAAATCTTGAGGAACACATGCAAAATGCTGGAGGCACTCTACAGGTCAGGCAGCATTTATGGAGGGGAATAACCAGTTGACATTTTGGTCTGAGATATGGTGAAGGGTCTCAGCTCAAAACATTAACTGTTTATTCTTGTCGGAATAACCGACAAAACGTGGAGGCACCTTTGAAAACTACAGCCCCGAACGGCCCTGTGATTTCAGACTACGAGTCCAACGTGAGAGAAGGTGAACTCACAGAAAGGCCGGATGGAGTACCAGGCTGAGTACTGGTCAACTGGCTGGAGTGTTCACTGATATACTTAACCTCTCGCTGCAGTAATCAAAGATACCCGACCCGCCTGCTTCAATACCGGTGCCCAAGAGAAACACGGTATCCTGCCTAAGTGACTTATGTCCAGTAGCACTTGGATCCACTGTAATGAGGTGCTTTGAGAGGTCAGTGATGAAACATGTCAGCTCCTGTCTGAGCAGATGGCATTTCATTTTTTCTTCACTGGTACCTGGAACATCTGACACATACATCAGGCTGCTCTTCATTGACTACAGCTCGGCATTCAAAACTATCAACCCCGCAAAACTAATCAATAAGCTTCAAGACCTCGGCCTCAGTACCTTTGTGCAACTGGATCCTCGATTTCCTCACTTGCAGACCCCAGTAAGTTCAGATTGGTGACATTTTCTCCACGATCACCATCAGCGCATGTGTACTGCACACCTCTGTGCTTAGTTCCCATAATATCACTGGCATATGTCATGAAATTTGTTGTTTGGCAGTACCACTACAATATATAATAACTAAAAGCTAAATTACAGGAAGTAAATATTTTTTTAAAATTAAATAAGTATTGCAAAAAAGGAAATAAGGTAGTGTTCAATGTCCATTCAGAAATCTGGTGGCAGAGGGGAAGAAGCTATTCCTGAACTGTTGAGTGTGCATTTAGGTTCCTGTACCTCTTCCCTGATGGGAGCAGTGAGAAGAGGGTGATGGGTGTCCTTAATGGTGGATGTTGCCTTCTTGAGGCATCGTTCCTTGAAGGTGACCTGGATGCTGGTGAGGCCAGTGCCCACTATGGAGCTGACTGAGTTTACAACTTTCTGTGGCATTTTTCGATCCTGTGCAGTGGCCCCCCGCCACTCCGTACAGATGGTGATGTGGCCAGTTAGAAAGCTGTCCATGGTACAACTGTAGAAATTTGCAAGTGTCTTTAACTTACCAATTCTCCTCAAACTCCTAATGAAACGTAGCTGCTGTCGTGCCTTCTTTGTAGCTGCATTGGTACGCTGGGCCCAGGACAAATCCTCGAGAGAAGTTGACACCCAGGAACTCGAATTTGCTCACTCTTTCCACTACTGATCCCTTGATGAGAACTGGTGTGCATGCTCTCTTCTTACCCTTTCTGAAGTCTCCAGTCAATTCTTTCGTCTTACTGACGTTGAGTGCAAGCTTGTTGCTGTGTCACCTCTCACCAGCTGATCTATCTCGCACCTGCATACAATTTTGTCACCCTCTGAAATCCTGCCAACAATAGTTGTGTCTAGACAATTCCAGTGCCAGGTTTAAGTTTGCTGACGACATCACAGTCACTGGCTGAATCAAAGATTGTGTTGAATCAGCACACGGAGATTAAAAGCCTGGTTGAATGGCGCTACAGAAACCAACTCTCATTCAAAGCCAGCAAAACCGAGGAGCTGATTACTGACTACAAGAGCCAGAAACTGGAGGTCCCTGAGCGAGTCCTCATCAGGGGAATCGGAGGAGGAGATGGTCAGCAAATTCCTCAGTGTTACTATTTCAGTGGCCTATCCTGGGTCCAGTGTGTAAGTGCCATTACAAAAAAAGAAAGGCAGCACCTCTGTTTTCTTAGAAGTTTACAGAGACTCGGTATGTCATCTGAAACTTTGGACAGACTTCTGTAGGTGTGTTGTGGAGAGTATATTGACTGGTTTCTTCACGACCTTGAGCACCAATGCCCTTGAACAGAAATCCTACTAAAAGTAATGCATACGGTCCTCCCCACCATTGAGCAAATTTATAAGGAGATGCTGTTGGAGGAAAGCATCAACCATCAGCAAGGACCCCCACCTTTCAGGCCATGCTCTCCTCTCACTGCTGCAGTACAGGAGCCTCAGGACCCACACTAACAGTCATTACCTCTCAACCATCAGGCTCTTGAACCGGGGGATATCTTCACCCAACACTGAACTGTTCCTACAACCAATGCACTCACTTTTAAGAACTCTGCATCTCATGTTCTCAATATTTATTCTTTATTTATTTATTAATATTATTTTGGGGGTTTTTTGCTACTTGTATTTGCACTGTTTGTTGTCTTATGCATGCTGGGTGTTTGTCTTGTGTGTGGTTTTTCATTGATTCTATTGTGTTTCTTTATATTTACTGTGAATGCCCACAAGCAAATTAATCTTGTGAGGAGAACAGGTGGTGATTCTTGTGTCTTTCTTTCCTGTGAATCGTTGAACAGGTGGGTGGACCACTAGCCCTGGCAATCAACAGGCGTGCTGGGCATGGAGCCTCAGGGGATTGTAAAGGCATTTCGAAAGGTGAAACGAGGCCAGGAGATCCACTCAACCACAGCAGGGACACCCCAGAAAAAGGCAAAGCCAAAGGAAGTCGAAGGTAAGCTAGCCGTGATCTTCGCCTTAAGACATAAGAGCAGAAGTAAGCCATTCAGCCCATCGAGTCTGCTCTGTCATTCGATCTTGCCTAATTTATTTTCCCTCTCAACTGTTTATCCCTGTAACCTTTGACACCCTTGCTAGTCAAGTACCTATCAACCTCTGCTTTAAATATGCCCAATGACTTGGCCTCCACAGCTGTCTGTGGCAATGAATTTCACAGATTCACCACCCTCTGGCCAAAGAAGTTCCTTCTCATCTGTTGTAAAGGGATGTCCTTCTACTGTATTCTGAATCTTTCTATTTTGAGGTTATGCCTTCTGGTCCCAGACTCTCTCGCTGCTGGGAACAACTTCTGCATGTCCACTCTGGCCAGCTCTTAATATTCAGTATCCATACCCCGACTGTGTGAACTTTAAAACCACTGCAAACTAGAGACTGTGTGTATTTATTACAGACTGCTTTTGCCACAGTTCTGTTTATATTGTGCACACACTGGCTACAGTGTTTTGTTACACCGCTGTATTAACATAATTTACAATACGTGCTGTTCTGTTTTGCGACTTTCAGAGGAGCTTGAAGTGCTGTGATCTGCAGAGTTACAGGGCTAAGTACTGAGTACAGATTATCAGATTAAAGATTATCTGTATTTGTCGCATGTACGTCGAAACATCTGCGTCATTTGCGTCAACTACCAGCGCAATACCGGGATGTGCTGGGGGCAGCCCACAGGTATCTACTGACTGCCATCATAGCAAGTCCACAACTTACTGACCCTCACCCAAATGTTTTTGGAAGCAGAGCACCCAGAGGGAATGCACGTTGCCACGGGGAGAACGTGCAAATTCCATACAGTGGGTGATGTAAAGTGTTACACTACCTTGCCGCCTGGCACTGACGCAGAAGGCTTGTCATAAATTCTCTGTTGTCTGTGAGTCGACAAATTAATTCTTTACTCGTTCTTATCGACCTCTATTCAGTCATCCATGTTCTCAGTTAAGAAGCTCAAGTCAACCTGCCGCTGAAGTTTTGTTTGGTAATGTTCGATAACTTTTTTTTACACCTGGTGCCTGGAGCAAGTGGGAGCTTTTTTATGGGTGACTCACAGCAGAGTCTGCTCTGCTGAACAAAGAAAAATCACTGCACCGAAGTTTACTGGGCATCAGAGAACAGCAGGTGCCTTCAGCCTGTTCAGGTTATTGTGCCTGTCCATGGTCTCGCAAGACTAACGGATGCCACCACCTCTGTCTCTGAGAAAGTCATCTATTCGAGTGGACAGCCTTCCAAGAGCAACATACAAAATGCTGGAGGAACTCAGCAAAGTCAGGAACTCAGCAAAGTCAGGCAATCTGTATGAAGGGTCTCATCCCAGAAAACTTGTCAGTTAGCACAACGCTCTACAGGGCCAATGACCCCGGTTCAATTAAAACTGCTGTCTTTAAGGAGTTTGCATGTTCTCCTCGTGACTTGTGGGCTTCCTCCAAATGCTCCAGTTTCCTCTCACAGTCAAAGACATACGGGTTAAGGTTAGTAGGTTGTGGGCATGCTATGTCAGTGCTGGAAGCGTGGCAACACTTGAAGGCTGTCCTCAGCATGTCCTCAGACAGTGATGCGAATGACATATTTTACTGCATGTTTCAATGCACATGTGACAAATAAAGCTAATCGTTAGTATTTAGAACCTCAGCTTTTATCGTCCTCCTGTCTGACCTGCTGAGTCCCTCCAGTATTTTGTGAGTGTGGCTCAAGATCTGCAGAATCTCCTGTGTCAACCTTTCAAAATGTGCCTTTTGTTTAATTGCTCATGGCATGTGCCATCACTGGCAAACTGGCATTTACTGCTGTTCCTATGTACTCTTGAACGACTCACTTGTGTTAAAATAAAAACAGAAAACGCATGGCACTCCTGGCAGGGCAGGCGGCATCTACGGAAAGAGAAAGAGAGTAAATGTGCCAGGCCCCTTCCTCAGAACTGGGAAAGTGAGAAACAACCATGTTTTAAGCTGCAAAGTGGGTGGAGGGGGTGGGAAACAAAGTCAAAGTAGAATTTATTATCAAAGTATGTATATACTACCATTTACTACTCTGAGATTCATTTTCTTGCAGGTTTAGTTACAAACGCAGATTTTGTTCCTGAAGACACTAATAAGCCAGATGCATTTCTGTATCTCTCAGTAGTTTTGTGATCTTGCTCTTTATTCCAGATTTATTTAAGTTCTCTGGCTGCTGTGGTGGGATTTGAACAGATTCCTAATCATTAGTGCCAACCTCTGGATAGGAGGCCCACTAACCTGAATACAATCCTTCACCCACCCACTCACCCCCCACCTGATTTCACCTATCACCTGCCAGCTTGTAATCCTTCCCTGCCCCTCACTTACATATGCTGGCTCTTGCCCCCTTCCTTTCTAGTCCTGATGGAGGGTCTCGGCCTGAAATGTCGACTGTTCTACTCCCCTCCATAGATGCTGCCTGACTTGCTGAGTTCCTCCAGCATTTTGAGTGTGTTGCTGAAGAATTCCAGCATCTGCAGAATCTCTTGTTTATAATCTGACTCCACTATCCTTTCGAGTAGCTTGTTCCAGGTAGTGACAACTCTGGGCGAGGGAAGCCAGGCTGGAGTGGCATTTTCTGCCTTCTCTTCTTGTGACCTCTGATCACTGGTTACCGCTGTCCTTTCAGGTCCACAAGTACTGCAGTCCCAGCTCATTGCAAATGGTGTCAGTGCCTCTCACACAGTACAACTGGGTTTTTACAATCCTTGCTGCCTTTCTTGCCTCTCTGCAGAGCAGTGGCTGAGTGGAGTGACAGCATATATCGTCCAGGCGGGGATCGGAAAGACCCGGACAGAAATCTTTCAGAAGCAGATCACACAGAATGGTGGCGAGGTCCTCCTGGCCTTCAGCCCAGCAGTGACCCACGTGATCGTGGAAGATGGGATGGACTGTGACCGAGCCCTGCGGCTCCTGAGGTGCGAGGTGCATCCTCCCGATGTCCATGTGTTGCGCTCCGCCTGGCTCAGCTCGTGTATCTCAGAGCGGAGACTTCTGAGCCCCTCGGGCTACAGCATCTTCAGCCTGGATGACCGTCAGCCACCAGAACAGCAGGACCATCCTCAGAGACCAGGGGGTGAAGAGCAAGAAGGGAACAAGTGTGCTGAGGTGAACAAGCAGTCTTCACTGTTGCCGGATGTGAACAACACAAGGCCAAAGGAGCCTCTGGTTGAGCACCAGCAAGGTATTACCACCAAGGAAAATGTGGAAACATTTCAGGACTCTGCAGCCCAGGTAATGTAACACACTTCCTACCTCCTCCACCCCAACTATCACTGGTGCCTTCTGTTGGATCTGCAGTCTATCAAGTTGGAGGAGTATAGGATTGGTGCAGGGGGCAGGGTTTCAGATTTCTGGATCATTGCGATCTCTTATTGGGAAAGGTATGACCTGTACATAAAGGACAGGATACACCTGAACTCAACTGGGATCAATATCCTTGTGGGTAGGTTTGCTAGAACTGTTAAGCTAATTCGGTAGGGAGATACAGATGTCCAAACAGTACCCAGGATGTGTTATACATATTACAGTGAGGGATAGAAAAGGCTTTTAAAAGAGCACTGTTACAATAGTAATGGGGGATTTCAATATGCAGGTAGATTGGAAAAATTAGGTTGGTGCTGGATCCCAAGAAGACCCACTAGGGGAAAGGCAATTCTGGATTGGGTGTTGGGTAATGAACCAGATTTGATCAGGGAGCTTAAGGTAAAGGAACCCTTTGGGGTCAGTGATCATAGTATGATAGAATTCACCCTGCAGTTTGAGAGAGAGAGAGAGAGAGAACATAAAGTCAGATGTGTCAGAACTACAGTGTAAAGGGAATTACAGAGGCCGGAGAGAGGACCTGGTCAAAGTTAAGTGGAAGGCACCAGCAGGGATGATGGGAGAACAGCAATGGCTGGAGCTTCTGGGGACAATTTGGAGAGCGCAGGATTGATACATCACAAAGATGAAAAAGATATTCTAAAGGGAGGATGAGACAACTGTGACTAACAAGGGAAACTAAAGACAGCATAAAAGGTAAAGAGGCACATATAATATAACAAAAATTAGTGGGAAGTTAAAGGCTAGGGAAGCTTTTAAAAACCAGCAGAAGGTAACGAACAAAGCCATAAAGAGAGAAAAGGTGAAATGTGGAAACCTAGCCAATAAAATAAAACTAGATAATAAAAGCTTTTTCAGATATGTAAAGAGTAAAAGAGAGGCAAGAGTGAAAATCAGACTGCTGGAAAATGACTCTGGATGGGTAGTAATGGAGAACGATAAAATGATGGACAAACTTAAGTATTTTACGTCAGTCTTCACTGTGGAAGACGTGAACAGTATGCCAGAAATTCAAGAATGTCAGGAGGCAGAAGTGAGTGCAGTTGCTACTATTAAGGAGAAGGTGCTTGGGAAGCTGAAAGGTCTGAAAGTAGATAAGTCAGCTGGACAACAGCAAGGGTTCTGAAAGAGGTGGCTGACATTGTGGAGGCATTAGTAATGATCTTTAAATCACTAGAGGAGTGTATGAGGAGCCTTTGATAGCTCTGGGTTTGTACTTGCTGGAGTTTAGAAGAATGAGGAGGGATCTCATTGAAACGTATCGAATATTGAGAGGTGTAGATAGTGTGGATGTGGAGAGGATGTTTCCCATAGTGGTGGAGCCTAGGACCAGAGAGCAAAGCCTCAGAATAGAGGGACTTCATTCAGAATACCGATGAGGAGAAATTTCTTCAGCCATGATGGAACGGCAGAGCAGACTCAATGAGCTGAGTGCCCTAATTCTGCTCCTACATTTTATGATCTTCTATCTCCAGCATCTGCAGAATCTCTTGTGTTTATGCTGTGCTGTACTGTTCTGTGTTCTAATACGTTGAACCCCTCTGTAATGTCTCCTCAGTTCTCCAACGCTGACAGCAACAGTGATTCTGAGGATGACAGTGTCTCCCAGCTTGACCTGCAGGCTCTGATCTCTGGGGACAGGCGTCCAGCTGCCAGCCCTGAACTCCCAGAAAAGGGTGTTAGCAGGAAATGGGTGTGTTCTCAGTCATCGGAAAGCAAGAAGGTGAACCACAACAAGGCCATCACGGACAAGTTGAAGGTACTGGAGACAGCATATACACATCAGGGTGACAGATGGAGAGTGCTGGGATATGGCAAGGCCATCAACGCTCTGAAGAGTTATCATAAATCAATCTCCTCCTATGAGGTAAGACATTATCACCTCTTCCACAAAACATAGTCAAGTTTTTAAAGATTTAATGATTGGAAAAAGGATCTAGTGCTTTCCCGGCGTATATGATGAATAAACTCTTCACAGGCTTCCAGCCAGATACAGGTATCATTTTAATCTGTTATAATGGATACCTGTACCCGACTATAAGCCCGAGAAGAGTTTATTTAACGATTGACTTCATTTGTCACATGTGAAATGTGTCATTTGCAACAACACAACCAGAGGATGTGCTGGGGGCCGCCTGCAAGTGTCGCCATGTTTCCGGTCCAACACAGCGTGCCCACAACTTACTAACCCTATGCTGTACGTCTTAGGAATGTGGGAGGAAACCGGAGCACCCGGAGGAAACCCACACGGTCACGGGGAGATCATACAAACTCATCGCAGAGAGCGGTGGTAATTGAACATACAAATTCATTGCAGATAGCGGTGGTAATTGAAACCCAATTGGTGATCGCTGGCAGTGTAAAGTGTTACACTAACTGTACTGCTGTCTGTGTGACAGGTTTATAACGTGTATGGTGGTGTCTGTTACCATCTGCACATGTATATGTATGGACAGGTGCAATGAAAAACTTATTTGCAGTAGCATCGCAGGCACATGACATCAGATGAGCAGCATTCTCAAGGAAAGCATAAATTCAACATAAATTACACACGAAAGAACACCATTGGAACAACAAAAAAGTGAAGTTCATTATAGTGTAAAGAGTCGCCCACAGTGATTAAAATTGTGCAGGTTGGTTCAAGAACTGAATGGTTGAAGGAAAGTAGTTGTTCTTCAACCTGGTGGTATGGGACTTCAGGATTCTGTACCTCCTGCCTGATACTGTAAGAAGTACGTGGTAACCTATCTTAATGACTATTATGCACTAGCATTTACACCCACCGTGATGAAGTGCTTTGAGAAGCTGGTGATGAAACATCTGCCTGAGAAGCAGCTTGGATCCACTCCAATTTGCCTACCATCACAACAGGTCAACTGCAGATGCCATTTCGTTGGCTCTTCACTCATTTGTGGAACACCTGGGTAGCGAAGACGCATCCACCCGCTCACTCAATGTCAGCAAGACCAAGGAGATAATTATTGACTTCAGGAGGGGAAAACCGGAGGTCCATGCACTAATGGAAGGATAGTCCTCATCAGAGCATCAGATGTGAGGAGGGTCAGCAACTTTGAATTCCTTGATGTTATCATTTCAGAGGACCTGTTCTAGGTCCAGCATGCAAGTGCCATTACAAAGAAAACATGGCAGCACCTCTACTTTCTGAGAAGTTTGCAAAGATTTGATAGGTCATCTAAAACTTTGACAAACTTCTATAGGGGTGTGGTGGAGAGTATATTGACTGGTGGCATCATGGCCTGGCGTGGAAACATCAACGTCCTTGTTCAGAAAATCCTCTAACACAGATAAAGCCCTCCCCACCATTAAGCACACTTACACGGAGCGTTGTCACAGGAAAGCAGTAGCCACCATCAAGGACCCCCACCATCCAGGCCATGTTCTCTTCTCACTACTGCCATCAGGAAGAAGGTACAGGAGCCTCAGGACCAACATCACCAGGTTCAGGAACAGTTATTACCTCTCAGCCATCAGGCTCCTGAACCAAAGGGGATAACTTCACTCAACTTCAGTTACCCCACCACTGAACTGCACCCTCAACCTTAGGACTCACTTTCAAGGATTCTTCATCTCATGTTCTCAATATTTATCGTTTATTTATTTTTTATTATTTTGCTTCCTTTTTCTTTTTATTTTGTATTTGCACAATTTGTTTTTATTTTTTGCACATTGGTTGTTGTCCGTCCTCTTGGGTGTGGTCTGTCACTAATTCTATTGCGTTTCTTTGTAATTACTGTGAATGCCCATGAGAAAATTAATCTCAGGGTTGTATATATGTACTTTGATAATAAAATTACTTTAAATTTTGAACTTTGAAGATAGCATGGCCCAGATGGTGGGCATCTTCGTTGGTACAAGGGAACTTCTGTTTGGGGATAATGTTCTGACCAGACCTGGCGGGAAATGATGGAACCTGAAAAGAGGAAAATGTTCTGCAGATGCTGGAAACCTGAGAGAAAAACCAAAAGCACAGGCAAACATGGGCAGTTCAGGCAGCTCCTAAGGGGAGAGAAAAACAAGTAACATTTTAGGCCAACGATTTAAGGGAAAAAAGAGAAGAGAGAATGAAAGCACGAGGAAATCTGCAGATGCTGGAATTTCAAGCAACATACATAAAAGTTGCTGGTGAACGCAGCAGGCCAGGCAGCATTTGTAGGAAGAGGTACAGTCAACATTTCAGTTGTTGGAGAGAATGAAAGGATGAGTTTGTGGTAAAGGTGGGGCAGCTGAAAGGGTTAACCGAGGAAAGGGCAGATGCTCTAAAGAAAGATTCTGCCTCAATTCTAACTTAAGCCACTAGCCTCTTCCTTCAGTTTGTTTTTATCTATTCATTCACGGGATCTGTCACCCCATTACAGAGTCCAGTGGTTTTTCTTGCCAATCACACCAAAATAAGATTCTGATGGCATGAATATCGATTTCTCCGTCCAGTAAAATAGCTTTCTTTCCCCTTCCCCTCTTCTCCTATTCCGCACTTCGGCCTCTTACCTCTTACCTCTCCTCACCCGCCTATCACATCTCCCTGGGTCCCCCCCTCCCCTTTCTCCAGTGGCCCACTCTCCTCTTCTATCAGATTCTTTCCTCTCTAGCCTTTTGCCTCCCCATGTACCTGGCTTCACATCACCTTCTAACTATCCTCCCTCCGCTCCCCCCACCTTTTTATTCTGCCTTCTTCCCCCATTCTTTTCCAGTCCTGAAGGAAGGTCTTGGCCAGAAAAGTCAACTGTTCATTTCCTTCCATGGATGCTGCCTGACCTGCCGAGTTTTCCCATTTTGTGCATGTTGCTCTGGATTTCCAGCATCTGCAGGATCTCTTGTGTTTATGATACTTTCACCACCTTCCACTAAAATGAATATTTTTTGTTCTAAGGCAACACGCACAAAATGTTGGAATTGTTTGGCCTGAAACGTCGGCTGTTTACTCTTTTCCATAGATGCTGCCTGGCCTGCTGAGTTCCCCCAGCATTTTGTGTGTGTTGCTTGGATTTCCTGCATCTGCAGATTTGTTCTTGTTTGTGATTTTTTTTGTTCTAATTGTGTTTTCTTGTAAAAACTGTATAATTTATGTTTTTCTTGTAAATGTTGCTTATCTGATCCCATGTGCCTCTTTTACTGCTGTAAGTTTTCATTGCACCTGTGTATACGTGAACATGTGCACAGGACAATAAAACTCGACTGTAAGCTTAACCTAATGCTCAAGTGGATGGAGATACAAAACTCGCACAGCGTAGTTCAGAGGTTGGTGAGTGTGCATGAAAAAGCAGTGCTTTGCGGGAGTTTCGGCAGCCAGTCTGAGACTGGAATTCATTAGCAAGGGCAATAAGAATAAGGCAGGGGCAGGTGGAGCAGCCATTGCTAGAGTAGGGATTTGAGGCTTTAGCTCTTTGAGCCTAGTGTGGAGAGGTTTGAGTGAGAGAGCTGAAAAACTGTAGGTATGTTTTTTTCCAGTTTATTTATTGTTTCCTTCTTAATAGTTGCACAGTTAGAGCAGTTGGACGCCAAGCAAGATAGTTGAATACTCTCTTGTCTGTTGTGGGAAGACAGGGGGACCTCCGGTGTCCTTGGCAACGTCACCTGCAAAAAGTGCATCCAGCTGCAGCTTCTAATACTCTGCATTAAGGAGTTGGAGCTGGAAATGGATGAACTCCGGATCAATTGGGAGGCTGAAGGGGTGATAGACAGGACATATAAAGAGGTAGTTACATCTAAGGTGTAGCGCACAGGAAACTGGATGACAGTCAGGACGGGTGAAAAGGGTTAAACAGCCAGTGCAGACTACCCCCTGTGGCCATCCTCCTCAATCCTTTGCATACTGTTGGGGGGTTGACCTGGGAGAAGAATGTCACAGCAGTCAGGTCTCTGGCTCAGAGGGAAGAGGAGGGAAGAGGCATGCTGTGGTGATAGGGAATTCATTAGTTAGAGGAACAGAAAGGAGATTCTGTGGTTGAGAACAAGATTCCTGGATGGTATTGTTGGCCAGAAAGAATGACAATCTACAACTCAGTGAATTCAAATGAATCAAGGACAGTGGGAACACCCAGACTAATTGTCTTTGTTCTTGCCGCATGCTTGGGGATGGAGGCTGCCATTTTGTGAAGACACTCTGTTCTCCATTTTGTGAGCTTGACATATTGGGCTTGATCAATGTTTTGAAGGAGACACGATGATTCTTCAGGTAATCTGCTGGACTGAAGATCATTTCCAAATAAGAAGTTATTTGTGAGATGTTCCTTGGTTGGCTATAACACGCAGGTTTGTGAATGTTGGGGTTGATGCCTGCCTGAAGTGATTGGAGCTCATTGCTGATTGAGAGCAAAGAGCCATAAGTTATCGACTATCACTTGATGGGAAGAGAGCAATAAATCGATGCTGGCTCAGAACAGAGCCAAAAACAAGGTGTTAAGGGACAGACACATAGCCTGTGGCCAATGACACTGGAATGCGATATTTGAATTGATAAGGAATGGATATAAAAGTTGATGCTTCGTGTGTGCTGGTAGCGGTAACTTCAAAGAATAACCATCGCAAATACAAGTGTAAGCAATCCTGTGAGAAACACGTGGTGAGTAAATCGGGACAACAAGGAACGCCTGGCCAGCGTAAACTCCCTTGCCCGGGTAATACCTTTGTTATTCTTTGACTATTCAGGAGAGTCAGGGATACCTAGCGAGTGGTATTTAGTGTATGAATTCACATACTTATTAGTTTAAACAATAAAGGTACTTGTCAGTAAATACAGATCTCTCTGTGCCTCACTAATCATCATTGTATGTAGTAGGTTTTTTTTTCAATAGTATATTACCTCCTGAATGCCAGGGTCCTTTAATCTTGGCTTAAATGGGAGGGGGGTGAGCAGCAGAGGTCATAGTCCATTTAGATACCAATGACATAGGTAGGAAGAGGGACAAGGTTCTGCGAAGTGAGTTCAGGGAGTTAGATCCTAAGTTAAAGGTTAGGACATTCTGGTTTGTTATCTCAGGATTACTATCTGTGCCACATGCTACTGAAGCCAGAAATAGGAAGATCATACAGTTTAATATGTGGCAAAGGAGTTGATGTAGGACGGAGGGCAACAGATTTTTGGATTATTGGGCTGTCTTCCAGGGAAGCTGGAGGAGCCGGAAGGGCCTGTTCCACGCCGTATCTTAATAAATAAATAAAATAAATGAAAGGCAGATGTGCTCAGGTTCAGTGAGGCTTGGTTGCGGGAGGGGCTGGACTGGCAGCTCAATATTCCAGGGTTCCACTGTTTTAGACGTGATACAACGAGAGGGAGTAAAGGGGGAGGGCTGGCATTACTAGTCAGGGAAAATGTCATGGTCATGCTCAGTCAAGGTAGACTGGAGAACTCGTCTAATGAGGCTTTACGGGTGGAACTGAGGAATAAGAAAGCTATGACGATGTTAATGGGGCCATATTATAGACACTCAAAGGTCCGCAGGACTTAAAGGAGCAAGTTTGTAGAGAGATCGCAGACTGTTGCAAGAAACATAAGGTTGTGATAGTAGGTGATTTTAATTTTCCACATATTGACTGGGAGTCCCATACTGCGTTCAGGAAAATTTCCTTAATCAGTACATAGAAGTTTCGATGAGAGAGTGTCCAATACTTCATCTTCTATTAGGGAATGAGACAGGGTGGGTGACACTTTGCATCCAGTGATCATAGTGCCATTAATTTCAAGGTAATTATGGAGAGGGAGAGGGATAGGTCTAGACCTCGATTTAAGATTCTAAATTGGAGACATTTTGATGGTATCAGAAAGGAACTGGCAAGTGTGAATTGGGACAGGTTGTTTCCTGGCAAAGGTGTACTTGGTAAGTGGGAGGCCTTCAAAATTGAGACTTTGAGAGTACAGAGCTCGTATGTGTCTGTCAGAATGAAAGGCAAGGATAATAGGCTTAAGGAATCTTGGTTTTCAAGAGCTATTGAGGCCCTGGTTAAGGAAAACAAAGGAGGCGCATAGCAGGTGTAGGCAGGTAGGAACAAATGAGGTATAAGAAATGCAAGGGAACATCTAAGAAAGAAATCAGGAAGGCTAAAAGAAGATAGAAGGTTGTTCTAGCAGACAAGGTGAAGGAGAATGCTAAGGAATTCTACAGATATATTAAGAGCGAAAGGATAGCAAGGGACAAAATTGGTCCTCTGGAAGATCAGGGTGGTAATCCATGTGTGGAGCCAAACGAGGTGCAGGAGATCTTAATTGAATTTTTTTGCATCTGTATTTAGTCGGGAAATAGCACAGAGTCTATAGAAGTGAGGCAAAGCAGCAGCGAAATCCTGGACTACAGATTACACAGGAGGATGTATTTGTTCTCTTGAGGCAAATTAGGGTGGACAAATCCCCAGGACCTGACCAGGTGTTCTCTCAGACCCTGAGAGAGGCAAGTGTAGAAATTGCAGTGGTGCTAGCAGAGATATTTAAATCATCCTTAGCGACAGGTGCTGGAGGTTAGCTAATGTTGTGTTGCTGTCAGCTCTAAGAATAAACCAGGAAATTGTAGGCTGGTGAGCCATACATCAGTAGTGGTGAAGTTATTATAAAGTATTCTAAGGGACTGGATATGTGAGTATTTGGATAGACAAGGACTCATTAGGGATAGTCGGCTTTATGCGTGGTAGGTTGTGTCTAACCAATCTTATGGAGTTTTTCGGAGAAGGTGCCCAGAAAGTTGATGTAGGCAAAGCAGTGGATGTTGTCTACATGGAGCATTTGACAAGGTCCCACCTGGGAGGTTGATCAAGAAGGTGCAGTTGCTCGACATTGAAGATGAGGTGGTAAATTGGATTAGAGATTGGCTTTGCAGAAGAAGCCAGAGAGTGGTAGTAGATGGCTGCTTCTCTGACTGGAGGCCTGTGACTAGTGCAGTGCTGCAGGGATCGGTGCTGGGTCCTTGTTGTTCGTCATCTATATCAATGATCTGGATGATAATGTGGTTAACTGAACCATCAAATTTGCGGATGACACCAAGTTTGTGGGTGTAGTGGACAGCGAGGAAGACTATCAAAGCTTGCAGCGGAAACTGAACCAGCTGGGAAAATGGGCTGGAAAATGGCAGATGGAGTTTAATGCAGTCACGTCTGAGGTGTGGCACTTTGGGAAGACCAACCTGGGTAGGTCTTGCACAGTGAACGGTAGGGCACTGAGGAGTGCAGTAGAACAGAGGGACCTGTGAATACAGATCCATAATTCATGGAAAGTGATGTTACATGTAGATAGGGTCATAAAGAAAGCTTTTGGTACATTGGCCTTCATAAATCAAAGTATTGAGTACAGGACGCAAACACGAGGAAATCTGCAGATGCTGGAAATTCAGGCAACACACATCAAAGTTGCTGGTAAACGCAGCAGGCCAGGCAGCATCTCTAGGAAGAGGTACAGTCGACGTTTCGGGCCGAGACCCTTCGTCAGGATGAAGGGTCTCGGCCCGAAACGTCGACTGTACCTCTTCCTAGAGATGCTGCCTGGCCTGCTGTGCTCACCAGCAACTTTGATGTGTGTTTATTGAGTACAGGAGATGGGATGTTATGTTGAAGTTGTGTAAAATGTTGGTGACACCTAATTTGGAGTATTGTGTGCTGTTTTGGTCACCAACCTACAGGAAAGACATAAGATTGAAAGAGTGCAGATAAAATTTACAAGGATGTTGCCAGGACTTGAGGACTTGAGTTATAGGGAAAGATTGAATAGTTAGAACTTTATTCCCTCGAGTATAGGGGATTGAGAGAAGATATGATAGAGGTATACAAAATTATGAGGGGTATAGATAGGGTAAATGCAAGCAGGCTTTTTCTACTGAGGCTGGGTGAGACTACAACTAGAGGTCATGGGGGTAAAGGATGAAAGGTGAAACACTTAAGGGAGACTTCTTTACTCAGAGGGTTGTGAAAGTGTGAAACAAGCTGCCAACACAAGTGATGCATGCAAGCTTGATTTCAACATTTAAGAGAGGTTTGGACAGGTACATGGATGGTAGGAGTATGGAAGGCTACGGACTGGGTGCAGGTCAATGGGACAAGGCAGTTTAAATGGTTCAGCATGGACTAGATGGGCCAAAAGGCCTGTTTCTGTGCTGTTGTTTTCTATGACAATTCTTCTGTTGACCTGACATCAAGGTCTCTCCTTCTCCTGCTCCTGCAGTGGGAATTAGTGTTTTTCCTTGTATTAACTGCTTGTAGAGCCACAGGAGATCACGTCCAGGCCAGCATTCATTGCCCGCTCCTATCAGCCCCTGGTGAGGGCTAACTACTTCAGTCCTAGTGATGAGGGTGTCCCTACAGTGCTGTAGAGGGACTGAACACAGACCCTCACTCTGTTCACTGGGTCTAAGCACAGTTCCAGGCTTTAGACCCAGTGATAGTGAAGGAGCAGTGATCTATTTATGATCTGCTTCTTGTGTTTTTCTAAATCTCATGTAAAAATCTGCCACTTGTGTGGTCTTGAGCCAGCCTTCTCCTCACTTTCCGTAGGAAGCCTGTCAGATCCCGGGAATCGGCAAGCGTATGGCCGAGAAGATTTGGGAGATCGTGGAAACTGGGCACCTGCGCAAGCTGGACTACATCAGCGACAGCGTGTCTGTGCTGGAGGTTTTTGCCAACATCTGGGGGGCCGGTGTGAAGACAGCCCAGGTGTGGTACCAGCAGGTGGGTACCGGGTTTCGGTGTTCCACGTTCAGTAAGTGTGTTTACTGTCGCTGTCTCGTGGCCAGGCCTTCTCAATGGAGAGGCAGTTCCACGGTACAGTGAAATATACCGAAAGCAAGCAACACACAT
This sequence comes from Mobula hypostoma, assembly GCF_963921235.1. Taxonomy (NCBI): domain Eukaryota; kingdom Metazoa; phylum Chordata; class Chondrichthyes; order Myliobatiformes; family Myliobatidae; genus Mobula; species Mobula hypostoma. The sequence continues at coordinate 15,774,034 of NC_086115.1, read as the reverse complement.
CAAAGTTGCTGGTGAACGCAGCAGGCCAGGCAGCATCTGTAGGAAGAGGTACAGTCGATGTTTCAGGCCGAGACCCTTCGTCAGGACTAACTGAAGGAAGAGTGAGTAAGGGATTTGAAAGTGGGAGGGGGAGGGGGAGATCCAAAATGATAGGAGAAGACAGGAGGGGGAGGGATGGAGCCAAGAGCTGGACAGGTGATAGGCAAAAGGGATACGAGAGGGTCATGGGACAGGAGGTCCGGGAAGAAAGACGGGGGGGGGGGGACCCAGAGGATGGGCAAGGGGTATATTCAGAGGGACAGAGGGAGAAAAAGGAGAGTGAGAGAAAGAATGTGTGCATAAAAATAAGTAACAGATGGGGTACGAGGGGGAGGTGGGGCATTAGCGGAAGTTAGAGAAGTCTATGTTCATGCCATCAGGTTGGAGGCTACCCAGACGGAATATAAGGTGTTGTTCCTCCAACCTGAGTGTGGCTTCATCTTTACAGTAGAGGAGGCCGTGGATAGACATGTCAGAATGGGAATGGGATGTGGAATTAAAATGTGTGGCCACTGGGAGATCCTGCTTTCTCTGGCGGGCAGAGCGTAGATGTTCAGCAAAGCGGTCTCCCAGTCTGCGTCGGGTCTCGCCAATATATAAAAGGCCACATCGGGAGCACCGGACGCAGTATATCACCCCAGCCGACTCACAGGTGAAGTGTTGCCTCACCTGGAAGGACTGTTTGGGGCCCTGAATGGTGGTAAGGGAGGAAGTGTAAGGGCATGTGTAGCACTTGTTCCGCTTACACGGACAAGTGCCAGGAGGGAGATCAGTGGGGAGGGATGGGGGGGACGAATGGACAAGGGAGTTGCGTAGGGAGCAATCCCTGCGGAATGCAGAGAGAGGCGGGGAGGGAAAGATGTGCTTAGTGGTGGGATCCCGTTGGAGGTGGCGGAAGTTACGGAGAATAATATGTTGGACCCGGAGGCTGGTGGGGTGGTAGGTGAGGACCAGGGGAACCCTATTCCTAGTGGGGTGGCGGGAGGATGGAGTGAGAGCAGATGTACGTGAAATGGGGGAGATGCATTTGAGAGCAGAGTTGATAGTGGAGGAAGGGAAGCCCCTTTCTTTAAAAAAGGAAGACATCTCCCTCGTCCTAGAATGAAAAGCCTCATCCTGAGAGCAGATGCGGCGGAGACGGAGGAATTGCGAGAAGGGGATGGCGTTTTTGCAAGAGACAGGGTGAGAAGAGGAATAGTCCAGATAGCTGTGAGAGTCAGTAGGCTTATAGTAGACATCAGTAGATAAGCTGTCTCCAGAGACAGCGACAGAAAGATCTAGGAAGGGGAGGGAGGTGTCGGAAATGGACCAGGTAAACTTGAGGGCAGGGTGAAAGTTGGAGGCAAAGTTAATAAATATTGTCAACGAGTTCTGCATGCGTGCAGGAAGCAGCGCCAATGCAGTCGTCGATGTAGCGAAGGAAAAGTGGGGGACAGATACCAGAATAGGCACGGAACATAGATTGTTCCACAAAGCCAACAAAAAGGCAGGCATAGCTTGGACCCATACGGGTGCCTATAGCTACACCTTTAGTTTGGAGGAAGTGGGAGGAGCCAAAGGAGAAATTATTAAGAGTAAGGACTAATTCCGCTAGACGGAGCAGAGTGGTGGTAGAGGGGAACTGATTAGGTCTGGAATCCAAAAAGAAGCGGAGGGCTTTGAGACCTTCCTGATGGGGGATGGAAGTATATAGGGACTGGACATCCAACCTTCCTGATATACTGAAAGCAACCTGTGATTTATGTAATATCTCAGCACAGACTCTCAGATTTTCAGTTATCAACAGAGGCAAGGCATATCAGGGCAGGGAAGTGTGGTAGTGCAGCGGCTAGTGCCAACGTCCTGGGTTCTATTCCAGCTGTTCACCCTCTCAACCCCAGATCCATTGATGTCAATAGGGGTGAGCCCGTCTACATTCCTCCTGTAGTCCACAACCAGCTCCTTTGTTTTTGCGACATTGAGAGAAAGGTTGTTTTCTTGATACCACTATGTCAAGGTGATGACTTCTCCTCTGTAGGCTGCCTCATTATTATTTGAGATGAGGCCAATATTTCCATTTTTTTTGGGATTGCCCAAAATTAAGTTTATATTGGGAAGGTATTCACAGAACATTAGTTAAGGTATTTAAGACCCAGATACCGCTGAACTTTGAGACTGTATTTGGGGCATGTATTGTTTCTTGAACTGCTGCAGGCCCTTTTAGCGGCAAGTAAGAAATCGATCACCAGAAAGTGGCTCAATCCAATATCACCTACATTAGAAGATTGGCATGAAATCATTTTAGAAATATTTAGAATGGAAAAGATGACTTACTCTCTGAGAATTCAAAAAGAAAAATTTTATCAAATTTGGAATAAATGGAGTGAATTTATAACCCCAAAGCGAGCAGACTTTAGCTGACTCTCCTAATGGTTCATACTGCTTTCCTCATCAACATAGTAATAGTGTTAGCGTAAGCACCCTTGCTTCGAATATTTACTATTTTTTGGAAAACGGGGAATTTCACAAGTAAAGGAAAAGATTTGGGAAAGGAAAAAAAATGATAAAATGAAGTAAGTAAGTACATAGGGATTGGATAAGTATGTTTGTGGGTAGGAGCAAACGTGAATGAGTTAAGATATAAGCACCTACGATGGAAGTTACATAGGGCTACATACAATATTTTGGACCAGAAAGAAATGGACCAGAAGAAACCATAGAAACTACAGCACAGAAACAGGCCTTTTGGCCCTTCTTGGCTGTGCCGAACCATTTTCTGCCTAGTCCCACTGACCTGCACACGGACCATATCCCTCCATACACCTCCCATCCATGTATCTCTCCAATTTATTCTTAAATGTTAAAAAAGAACCCGCATTTACCACCTCGTCTGGCAGCTCATTCCATACTCCCACCACTCTCTGTGTGAAGAAGCCCCCCCTCATGTTCCCATTAAACTTTTCCCCCCTCACCCTTAACCCATGTCCTCTGGTTTTTTTCTCCCCTTGCCTCAGTGGAAAAAGCCTGCTTGCATTCACTCTATCTATACCCATCATAATTTTATATACCTCTATCAAATCTCCCCTCATTCTTCTACGCTCCAGGGAATAAATACATGGAAATTATTATTCAACCACTGTTATTACTATTTTTTTAACAGCCATTATCATTTCTTAGTCTAATAGAGTGAAATTACAACTGCACATAATTATCTATTTAAGCAGCTAATTACTTTTTATATCATCTCAATGTGTATTTGTGAATGTATAATTATAGATTTATACATATATAAAAAATGGAAAAGGTCATACATGTAAAAAAAAGTTTGTATAATTCTTGCGAATACCTTATCCAAATAAAAAATTTTAAATAGAGAGATTAGGGCAATAAATGTAGTATTGTCAGCAAATTTAATTAGCAGATTGGAGCTGTGGGTGGCGACACAGTCATGGGTTTACAGAGAGTAAAGGAGGGGGCTTAGGACACAGCCCTGAGAGGCACCTCTTTTGAGGGGCAGAGGTGAGGGAGCCCACTCTTACCACCAGCTGGTGATCTGACAGGTAGTCTGGGATCCAGCTGCACAAGGCAGGGTGAAGGCCGAGGTCTCTGAGCTTCTTGGCAAGCCTGAAGGGAACTGTGGTGTTGAATGCTGAACTGTAGTCTAAGAACAGCATTCTCACAGAAGCATCCTTCTTCTCCAGATGTATAAGGATGGTGTGTAGAGCTGTGGCTATTGCGTCGTCTGAGGATCCGTTATGTCGGTAGGCGATGATGATGATGATGGTGACGTCGACTCAGACCTTGAGAGGCCAGCGTCGGGCATTTCCGTGCCTTACAAGGCACAGTTCGAAAGGCTGTGGGGGGGGGGCCACTCCTCGCGCAGACAGTTCGCAGTATTATTATACGAGGCCGAGTTGCGAGCTCGACATCAACCCGGTGCGGATGGAGAGCGCGCATGGGGGCGGTCTGTCACTGGATCGAACTCGGGAACCTCCGTTCTCGAGCCCGGCGCTGATCTCACTGCACCACCAGCCGATCGGTTGTGTCGGTAGGCAAATTGTAGGTAAACTGATGTTAATTAAAAGCAAGGTTAAATAAATGGCTTTTGAGCTGGCATTTAAAACTGTCAACTGAGCGCATCTTTTATAGTTGTAGGTTTTGAATCCACAATTTAGGAGTGTAGTTCAAAAGAGCTGACCTGCCAGTTATCTTTTGAGGAAATTGTTTAAATTTATGAAGCCGGCAGAAAAAAACCTAAGAGCTTGAGCAGGGATATAAAGCGAAAATGATGAGTCGATAAGTACATCTGATGATAATAAGCCAATTACCATGTACTGTAATTACGAACAACCCTACAGCTAGGCTTGGCTGCTCTTTTGCCTCAGCACCACTTTCCTTTCCCATTTATCTTCCCTGACTCTCTTGATACCTGTAGAAATCTACCTTGGATGTATCATTGACTAACCCTCTCCAGTCTCCCTTAGTTGATCATTCCAAAGGTTCATCATCTGGATCAGGGGCTCCCAACCTTTTCTTATGCCATGGACTAATACCATAAAGCAAGGTGTTCATGGACTCCAGATCAGAAACCTCTGATCTAGATAGAGTAAATGTAGAGTGGAGATTTAGTGTCCAGTGAGAGGATATTTCCTATAATAGGGGAGTCTAGGACCACAGGGCACAGCATCAGTATAGAAGGACGTCCCTAATGAGGAGGAATTTCTTTAGCCAGACGGTGGGGAATCTGTGGAATTCTTTGCCACAGACAGCTGTGGAGGCCAAGTCCACATAATTTTAAAAGAATGTTTATTTAAGAGGAGATTAATTGTTTGATTAGTCAGAGCATCAAAGGTTACTGGAAAAAGGGCATAAGACTTGGGTTGAGAGGGATAATAGTCCAGCTGTGATGGAATGCCAGAGCAGGCTCGATGGGCTGAATAGCCTAATTCCTTTCCTTTCCTTCTGGGTGAAGAAGTTCTTCTGATATGAGACCTGAATGGTGACCCCTCACTTTGAAACCCTGACACAGCCCACTCTGGGCTTTTAACCTTCAACGTTTCTGGTGGAAACCAACAACTTTCACTTACACTGTCCTCACCTGCACAATTCATGTCGGTGTGTTTTCCAGGGCTTCAGAACTTTAGAGGACATTAAGACGAAAGCCAGTCTCACCAGTCAGCAGACAATTGGCCTCAAACACTACCATGATTTCCTGGATCGGATGCCCCGAGAAGAGGCCGCTGAGATTGAGAACACCGTAAGTCCTTCTGCTTACAAGTATGTGAGTGTTTCGGGCAAGATGGGACTGTGAAGTGCCATGGTTGTACTGCTGCCAAACAAAGCCTTTCAGCTCTGCGTATTCCCTCGTCTGGCCCACTGTATCTGAGCTAACCCCCAAAATGACTATCCACACATGCCTCCCGACAAGTAGAATGATTGACAAGCTCTCCCTCTCGCCCTCCTGGGAGGGCTGATGGGGCCTCTGTATCAACTCATGGGAAAGGCATCAACCAGTACTATACTCACTCCGCTGTTCTGGAACTAGTCCTCCCATCTTGGATCCTGTTACAGTGTTATCACTGAGTAAATGGACTCTGACAACTTACACACACGAGGAAATCTGCAGATGACGAAGGGTCTCAGCCCGAAACGTTGACTGTACCTCTTCCTAGAGATGCTGCCTGGCCTGCTGCGTTCACCAGCAACTTTGATGTGTGTTGCTCTAACAACTTACCCTCATTTCCCAATTGGAATTGCTGTTGGTCCATTACTGTCTCGTGTACCGAGATACCATATACAGATCAGATCATTACATATCCACTGAGCTAGCATAAAGTAAAAGTTACTGTACTGCTTTAAAGAACCAGTGATTAGGGTTCAACTGCCACCACTGTCTGTAAGGAACTTGTACATTCTTCCTGTGACATTGGGTACTCCAGTTTCCTCCCACCTTCCAAAGCTGTATGGATTAAAGTTGGTAAGTTATGGGCATGCTATGTTGAGGTCAGAAGCCTGACAGTACTAGTGGTTACTGACGCAAACGATGCATTTCACTGTATGTTCGATGTACGTGTGACAAAGCTAAAGGTACTTGCAGCAGCATCTGCACCCCCATCCTCGCTTTGGGGAGCTGACAAAGGCCAGCTTACACTGTCCGACCATTGCACGGTTTAAATTCAAATTCCGGTTCAACTGTAATTCAACCATAGATGGAATACCCATGAATACAGACAAAAGGAACAGTGTTACTCTGGGGCCGTGGTGCAAAACACAGTATCAACAGCCATTCACACAACAAGGCAAATGTAACACATATAAGACAGTGGGAAAACACGGTTATACATAAAAAAACATAGTTCAGGTCCCTGAGTCTGTGAATGTTGCGGCAGTCTGCAGTCAAACACAGTACGTCTTGTCTTCTGCCGAGTGAACGCTGAAGGGCAGCACCGAAACAAGTATGGACGCTGTGCCACACTGCCTTTGGTGGAGCGTACGGACTCCGACACCTCTCTCCTGGGCAGCCGCAAACAGGTGACACCGCAGTTTGAGACCTAGTCCTTGCTACAACCAAGGCCACACAGCTCCCCCGCCGTTCACCAATAAAACGGTGGTGGGGAAACTGCTGGAGTCAGTTATCAAGGATGTGATAACAGCACATTTGGAAAGCGGTGAAATGATCGGACAAAGTCAGCATGGATTTGTGAAAGGAAAATCATGTCTGACGAATCTCATAGAATTTTTTGAGGATGTAACTAGTAGAGTGGATAGGGGAGAACCAGTGGATGTGGTATATTTGGATTTTCAAAAGGCTTTTGACAAGGTCCCACACAGGAGATTAGTGTGCAAACTTAAAGCACACGGTATTGGGGGTAAGGTATTGGTGTGGGTGGAGAATTGGTTAGCAGACAGGAAGCAAAGAGTGGGAATAAACGGGACCTTTTCAGAATGGCAGGCGGTGACTAGTGGGGTACCGCAAGGCTCAGTGCTGGGACCCCAGTTGTTTACAATATATATTAATGACTTGGATGAGGGAATTAAATGCAGCATCTCCAAGTTTGCGGATGACACAAAGCTGGGTGGCAGTGTTAGCAGTGAGGAGGATGCTAAGAGGATGCAGGGTGACTTGGATAGGTTGGGTGAGTGGGCAAACTCATGGCAGATGCAATTTAATGTGGATAAATGTGAAGTTATCCACTTTGGTGGCAAAAATAGGAAAACAGATTATTATCTGAATGGTGGCCGATTAGGAAAAGGGGAGGTGCAACGAGACCTGGGTGTCATTATACACCAGTCATTGAAAGTGGGCATGCAGGTACAGCAGGCGGTGAAAAAGGCGAACGGTATGCTGGCATTTATAGCGAGAGGATTCGAGTACAGGAGCAGGGAGGTACTACTGCAGTTGTACAAGGCCTTGGTGAGACCACACCTGGAGTATTGTGTGCAGTTTTGGTCCCCTAATCTGAGGAAAGACATCTTTGCCATAGAGGGAGTACAAAGAAGGTTCACCAGATTGATTCCTGGGATGGCAGGTCTTTCATATGAAGAAAGACTGGATGAACTGGGCTTGTACTCGTTGGAATTTAGAAGATTGAGGGGGGATCTGATTGAAACGTATAAGATCCTAAAGGGATTGGACAGGCTAGATGCGGGAAGATTGTTCCCGATGTTGGGGAGGTCTAGAACGAGGGGTCACAGTTTGAGGATAGAGGGGAAGCCTTTTAGGACCGAGGTTAGGAAAAACTTCTTCACACAGAGAGTGGTGAATCTGTGGAATTCTCTGCCACAGCAAACTGTTGAGGCCAGTTCATTAGCTATGTTTAAAAGGAAGTTAGATATGGCCCTTGTGGCTACAGGGGTCAGGGGGTATGGAGGGAAGGCTGGGTTCTGAGTTGGATGATCAGCCATGATCATAATAAATGGCGGTGCAGGCTCGAAGGGCCGAATGGCCTACTCCTGCACCTATTTTCTATGTTTCTATGTTTCTGTGTAAAACGGTGAAGGGGACTTGCAGCACTCCACATTACCAATGCCCAACAGGGTCTTATGATCACAAGAAAAGCAACCAAGACAATCACCACCTTCATGCAGACAGCAGCGCGATCCGCACCAAGTCCAGCTCCTTCAGTTTCTCCACCAACGAGCAACTCACTGATGGGGTCGACTTGCAGTACTTTAACTTCTTCGTGTCCAGCAGGTTCTTGCGATCATAGCAAATACATTTTAAAAAGACAATGACAGGTTTGGTTGGCCCGTAGAATCTGTTACATCTGAGCACACCACCATCTCACCAGAATCATTAGAGAGGTTATCAGGATTTGTCAGCCACGTCCAGCTGTAGCACTAATACACTGAGGCAAATGTGATCCTCAGACCAGGGAAGATGCTGAAGGTAATCAATTTCAAGTTAATATCATCTGACTGTACATATACGGTATGTAACCAAACGAAACACAGCATAACTCACAAAACAGATATCTCACACACACGTAAACCAAATACTACCATAAATAAGCTAGTAAAATATAATGGAAAATGCATGAGGTGCATAGCACAGGTAAAATTTGTGGTGTCCGAGCAGGGAATGAGCAAGAAGGAATTTTGTACAGCTGGGACTGGAGGAGCAGCATGGAGGGAAACAAGGTGTGGAATTGACGGAGCCATTGGGATCATTCTGTGTTCTCTAGGTGTGCAACATGGCTCGCTCCATTAATCCAGGCCTGATCGGCTTCGCCTGCGGCTCCTTCCGCCGTGGAAAGCCCACCTGTGGCGACGTGGATGTCCTCATCACACATCCTGATGGAAAGTCACACAGAGGCGTCTTCAGCAAACTCCTCGACGGTCTGAAAGACCAAGGTGAGCTCGATGTGAATTGGTAACTGGTACAGGGACACGGTTCGGAATGAAGGTCTCCAGGGATCTAATATACAGCCCTGTGCAGGACATTGCAGGTGCTAGAACCAGAAGCCACTCAAGTACTGAACAGGTCAGGCTGCATCTACAACACAGAACATTACAGCACAGTTTTGGCTCTTTGGCCCACAATCTTGTGCCAGCCTTTTAAACTACTCCAAGTCCTCACAATCTTCTCATGACCCTTCTCCCATAGTCCTCTTCTATCATCCATGTGCCTAAGGGTCTCTTAAATGTTCCTAATGTATCTGCCTCTACTACCACCCCTGGCAGGGTGTGCCCCATACCCACTCTCTATGTTAAAGATCATCCTCTGACATCCCGCTTTATTTTCCTCAAATCACCCTTAAATTACAGTGCCATGCAAAAGTTTCAGGCACATGTATATAGCTAGAGTGCTTAAGTCTTTTGCACAATACTGTATAACATGTCTTTTGAGTTACCAAATAACACTTAATACAACTCAGTTAATACAAACGTAAATCATCTTCCAGTCATCTTCCTATTTTAACCAATATACAGTACTGTATACCTCCTTGTATTAGCCATTTCTCCCTGAGAAAAACTCTCTGGCTACTCACTCGATCTATGCCTCTTAACATCTTGTACACCTCTATTAAGTCACCATCATCCTCCTTCGCTCCAAAGAGAAAACCCTTAGCTTGTTCAGCCTATCCTCATAAGACATGGTGTCAAATCCAGGCAGCATCCTGGTAAATCTCCTCTGCACCCTCTCTGAAGCTTCACATCCTTCCTGTAATGAGGTGACCAGAAGTGAGGATAGTGGGGCCGAACCAGAGCTTTAAATGGGCTCAGGAACTCTATCCCTGGGTAAAGGCGGCTGACACACCACATGCTTTCTTAACCACCCTATGGAACAGATGTGTGGCAATTTTGAGTGATCTATGATGTGAACCCCAAGATCCCTCTGTTGCTCCACACTGCCAAGTATCCTGCCAATAACTGTGTGCTGTGTGGAGAGAGAACAACGGGGTTAATGTTACAGGTTGAAGACTCTGTTGCAAATGACAGCTGACCTACTGCATTGTGTTTTTATTTCGGACGTCACTAGAGGTCATTCTGACTGTGAGCCAGCCCCCACTGACCTGTATAATCCAGGCAGTTATGAGGGAGAGCAGACATAAAAAATCTCGGAGAAGAGGGAGCTGCTCGTAGAAGTCCTGCTTCTAGTTTCTGGCTGATAATTCTCCTTCACGCGACACCACAGACATGATGGCAATTGTCAAGAGACTGGGCAGCCACATTTCCAGCAGCTCTGCTGGGGTTCCCTTGTACAGAGTGGTGGAAGGCACGGCAGAACTGCGCTCCCTTCTGTTCCCCTCCCTCTGCAGCATCAGCATTTCCCACGTGGATCGGTGCAACGTGTCACAGAGTGGCTGTGAAGCCTATTGAGTTTGACTCGTTACAGCTCTACACATGGGACTGGAATATGTCCTTGGAGAAGTGTATCTTCCAAACCTGTGTTGCACATGTCCTGGAGTGTTTGATGGGATGCTATGCAAGAGCTTTATTGTGTCTAACCTATGCTGTCCCTGCCTGGGATTGTGTGATGGAGTTGTTCAAAAGGAGTTTAACTCTGTATTTAACCCCAAGAGTGAGAGATGGGATGAACTTCATTCAGTGTCTGACCCCAGGGGTGTGTGATGGGACAGTACAGAGGGAGCTTCACTCTGTATCTGACCCCAGGTGTGGCAGGAGCTTCACTCTGTGTCTGATGTCAGTAATGTGTGATGGGACAGCATAGAGGGAGCTTCACTGTGTCTGACCCCAGGGGTGTGTAACGGGACAGTGTCAAGAGCTTCACTCTGTATCTGATCTCCAGGAATGTGTGGTGAGACAGTAGTGTGGAGGGAGCTTCACTCTGTATCTGACCCCAGGTGTGATGGGATGGTGTGGCGGGAGCTTCACTCTGTGTCTGATGTCAGTAATGTGTGGTGAGACACTGTGGAGGGAGCTTCACTCTGTATCTGGGACAGTGTGCTTTGTGTTTAGACTGTACAGAAATGTAACATTTCTGATAGCACTGCCTGTTGCACGGTTTATTGATGGCTACCTTTTCTTTTGCAAGGGTTCATCACGGATGACCTGGTGTGTCAGGAACAGAACAGGAACCAGGTGAAGTATCTGGGTGTTTGCCGGCTGCCGGGGTGTACGCGCCGCTACCGCAGGCTTGACATCATCGTGGTCCCGTACACGGAGTTTGCCTGTGCCCTGGTGTACTTCACTGGCTCTGCATACTTCAACCGCTCCATGCGCGCCTTGGCCAAAACCAAGAACATGAGTCTGTCTGAGCACTCGCTAAAGAGCCAGGTGCTTAGGGAGGGTGGGACTAAGGTCAGCTACGGCCACACTGTTCCCACGCCCACCGAGGAGGCCATCTTCCAACAACTGGGGCTGGTGTACAGGAAGCCACAGGAGAGGGACTGGTGAAGGGTGGTGTCAACACTCTCTGGGGTAAGGCAGGCAGTCGGATCCCAAGCATGGGCACCTACCAGCTTGTAGTCCTACTGCAGCCCCCACCCCCCAGGCTTCTGCCCTCTTCCATTCCGGTCCTTAAAGCAGAGATTGATAGGTTCATGACTAGGCGGTAAAGGTTATAGAGACAAGGCAGGAGAATGAGGTTGAAGAGGATAATAAATCAGCCATAAGGAATTTTAAGAGCAGGAGGGATCTATTCAGCTCCTCAACCCTCCTGTACTATTCTACCAGTGAGTGACCTACCCAGGTCCTGTTTCTCTGCCTTATCCCCATATCCCTCAACTCCGATATCCAGGAATCTCCTGTGTTCAGTCATTGACTGAGCCTCCACTGTCCTCGCAGGCAGAGAATTTCAACAGTTCAATACTGCTGCAGTTGAGCAGGAGGGTGGCGTCTGGCTGTGGACTCAGCTCCATTATTTATTGTTATTTATTCAGTCTTGCTGTGGTGTCCATATAAAACAAACTTAAGTACTTAGGTAGATTAATTTCAGTCACGTCAAAGAGATGGCTGCATTAGATTCCCCTTCACGCGAGGGGCAGGACTATGCTATTGCGTACGAGATGGACTCAGCGCCAGTCTAACTTTAAACAAGTGATTTGTCTCCGCCTTGTGGACAGAAATAAACCTTTAAACCTTCCCCATGGACACACACTGCTGGAGGAACTCAGCAGGTCACAGGCAGCATCAGAGAGGAATAAACAGTCAACGTTTTGGGCTGAGACCCATTGAACCCAGAAAGAGCAAATGTATTGGATCATCCCTGTGGTCTGGTCATCTCGTACTGACCATCAAGCACTTACCTATTCTGAATCTCACATCATCTCCCCTTCACCCCCCCCCCCCAGTTTCTAACCCACTGGCCGACATGTCTTTGGAAGAGGGAGGAATGTGGAGCATAAAACTCCACGAAGGCAGCGGTCGAGGTTGAGATTGAACCTGGGACTTTGGAGTTGAAGCAGCAACTCCACACCACATGGCTTTTGCTGGGCACCTAAGGTGACGGCTTGTTGCAGTGATCCACCACCAGAAAGTTTGTGAGTGAACACAGATCTAAGGTAACTTTGAGCATGGGATGATAATAAACAAAAATTTATTATTTTAAACAACACAAACTTTTAAAAAGTCAAAATTATTGAAATATGTATATGTTACCATATAGAGTTAGGTTCAAAATAAGTTTATTATCATGGTACATAGATGTCACCTTATACAATCCTGAAATTCATTTTCTAATGGCATACTCACTAACAGAATGATAACCATATCAATGAAAGACTGCCCACCTAGGGTGTTCAACCACAGTGCAGAACACAACAAACTGCAAATACAAAAAGAAAAAGAAAAAATAACTTAAAAAATAAATAAGCAATAAATATTGAGAGCATGATATGAAGAGTCCTTGAAAGTGAGTCTATTGGTTGTGGGAACATTTCAGTGATGGGACAAGCGAAGTTATCCCCTTTGGTTCAAGAGCCTGATGGTTGAGGGGTAGAGACTGGTAATGAGAATCCCAAAGCTCCTGTGCCTTCTTTTGTATGGCTGTCATGAGAGGAGAGCATGTCCAGGGGGGTGATCACTGGTGATGAATGCAAACACGAGGAATTCTGCAGATGCTGGGAATTCAAGCAACACACATCAAAGTTGCTGGTGAATGCAGCAGGCCAGGCAGCATCTCTAGGAAGAGGTGCAGTCGACGTTTTGGGCCGAGACCCAAATGTTGCTTTCCCACAACAGTGTTTCATATAGATGTGCTCTATGGTGGGTAGGTCTTTACCTGAGGTGGACTAGGCCATTATCTGTATCACTACACATCTATAGAAGCTTGTCAACATTTCAGATGTCATGCCAAATCTCTGGCAACATAGAGGCTTTCTTTGTAATTGCACTTACATGCAGGGCACAGGACAGGTCCTCTGAAATCAAGTTGATGACCCTCTCCACCTCTGATCCTCCAATGAGGACTGGCTTATGGACCCCTGGTTTCCTTCTCTTTAGGTCTGTAATCAGGTCCTTGGTCTTGCTGGCATCAGGTTGCTGTGACACCACTCAGCCAGCTTTTCCATCTCCCTCCTCAATGCTGATCTGTCACCATCTTTGATTCAGTCTACATCAGTGCTGTCATCAGCAAACTTGAATATAGCATTGGAGCTGTGTTTGTCATACAGTCATAACTCAAGTGAGCATGAGTGTCATTTTCTTGCAGGTATTTAAGCAAAAAAAATAAAATTGAATTTATGAATAACAATAATTCTGACAAGCTTTTTGAATGAACCAGCAGCAAAAATTTACTCAAATTAGAAGAATTCAACAAGCAACTGGATCCTCAATTTCCTTATTTGCAAACCCCAATCAGTTCACATCAGCAATATCTCCTCCACAATCTCTACCAGCACAGGTGTACCACAAGGCTCTGTGTTTAGCCACCTGGTCTGCTTGCTTCAACTTTTGACCGAGGGCCAAGTACAGCTTCAAAGCCATATTTAAGTTTGCTGACAGCACCACTGTTGGCCAAAATGAAGGGTGAAGACAAATCCGTAGTTTTTTTTCTGTAAATTCTGTTATTTTCGTGTGCATGCCTCAAAGAAAATTAATCTCAATGTAGCATACGGTAACAAATATGTACTTTGATAATAAATTTACTTTGACTTTGAGATCAGTGGTTAAGAAAAAGCAATGTTAAACAAAGGTTGGGCTTCTGGAGAGGTAGACAGTTTTCTAGTTCACACCACCGTTCTCCTTCCCCGTCACAGTTGAGCAATCAGAGGCTGCATTTACTGGTGGGGAATAGCATTGTAAATGTTTTCATTTTATTTGCTACTTTTTAAATCTGTAAATAGGCACAGAGAACATGTTGTCTATTTTGATTGTGATTCTATGTACCCATGTTTGTATAATATTGAATAAAACTTAAGTATGACCACACTGAACTGAGGTAATTCTACTGTGAACTGGAGACTCTGCTTCCAGGAGCCAGAACGGTCAATGAGCAGGATTATTGCCCCAGTTTCATCATCTCCTGAGACACCAGAGCCCATCAGGTCAGACTTTTAAAAAAACTCAGTAACTCAGTATGACAGGAGAGAATTTATTTAAGTTAAAGCTTTTTCCAATGCTGGGCATGGCAGTTTCATTTTTACCAGAGTGCACACAAACTCCAATGGAACTGGAAAACCCAGTTGAAAATCTGGTGCAGTTTGTGGAACTGGGTGGCCTCTCCCCCACACCAGAAAAGCAATACCACTGCAACCACACCCCAATTGCCCTCAACCGGCACCATCTGGGGAGATCGAAGAAAGCACAGGGTGAGGAGCAGCTGTACCAAGCACCAAGCCTAACTAGTGTTTGTTTGCCGTGTGTATGTGGCTGGCTGCAGGAAGTGGATTTGGTGAAGCGTTATGAAAACAGATGTTGTGACAGGACGAAGCACATTCAGACAGCAGTACCTCAGCTTGCAATTCCCTGCAGTCAGTTCTTGGCCAATTTGAACTGAGCTCTCTCATTGTAAGAGTTAAAGGAGGTGCATGAACTGACAAGGTGGTCTGGGAGAATACGATGTGCATGAAGATCAACTTCAAATAAACAACTGAATATCTGAAAAATGTGAGAAAGTTATAATGTTTAATGCAGGTGGGAAAGGAAGTTTCACTCATAAACCTGCACAATGAAGATGCTCATATACACAACTCCAGGTCACCCTAAAGCACTCCCCATCCACAAAGGTGTTTACTTTTGTGTAGGCAATATTTAACAGAGGGAACAGCAGAAATTTTACACAGATCAGCACAGATTATCTGCATTTGTAACAAAATGCTGGTCAGGCAACATCAGTGGAGGAAATGAACAGTCAACATTTCGGGGTGAGACCCTATATCAAGATTCATGCTAAAGGGTTTCAGCCCAAAACATTGACTGTTTCTTCCATTGCATAGATGTCGCTTGATCTGCTGAGTTCCTCCAGCATTGGAGTGTTGCTCTGGATTTCCAGCATCTGCAGAATCTCTCTGAAAATAATCACATTTGTGATGTGACTGAGGATTAAGTATTGGAACAAACTGGTTGTTCAGGCATCAGAGCTCTGAATGCCTGGCACCCATTTACTTGCTCACACTAAAAAGTACTGCACCCATATCCTAACATCTGAGTGGAATTTCAAACCCCATATAAAATGCTCGGGCACCTGACCCTATCCCTGCCCAGATCTCTGGATTTTCAATGACATTTTTCTCTACATAATGGACAGCGAAGTGTTAAAGACAAGTTATTCATACCTTTAACACTTCAAACTGTATGGTCTGCAAGGCAAGCATAGTGAAAGACAACAATAGAAACAGGCTCCTCAGCTCAACTCATCTAGACTGTCCAAGATACCCATCCCAGCTAGTCCCATTCACCTGTGACTCATATCCCTCAACTTTTCTAATTAAAGTGTCTCTTCAATGTCAGCAACAGGAACTGCCTCAAAGACTTCCTCTGGTAACTTTTTTACCACCCTGTGTAAAAATAATTGACCTTCAAGTTAGTATTAGTTCTTTCCCCTTTCATCTTAAACCTATGCCTTGTACACTCCCCGACGTGGGAATAAGACAGCAGATATTCACCATCTATACCCATTATGATTTTAAACAAGGCTTCCAAAAGGAAGTCTTAGCCTGGCCAGTCTCTTCTGACAACTGTCCTTCAAGTTGGGGGAGGGACATCCTTCCCGAACTCTTTCCAGTTTTGAGTGTTAGGAGCTGTTTTGCCACAAGATGCTCAGCAATGCATTTCTGGTGCTGGTTCTCACCACCTCAAGCTATGAACCTAGCCTCAACATCTCTCATTACAAGAGTGGCTGTAATTCTTTTAGATGAAGGTACACTGGCCACATGTCTAAAAGATGAATTTGACATGTCAGCTTCATCGTCCAGTCCAGTTGCAATAAGGTTAATGCTCTTCCGTTCTCTAATCCACTGCCAAGTTGTTCAGCTTTTCAAATGGTCACCGATGGGCAGCTACAGATGTTGGAAACCCCACTCACCGTGAGCCAGCAGCTTAGACTACTCACATCTCAGACTAAAACCTGCATCAGAAGCCCCACTGGTGTTTACAAGGCATCAGCTCTCAAAAACAGCAGACAGAAATGATGGGGTTAAAGAAACTCGGGCTAGTTTGCTTTCAGTAAGTGCCAGTAAACCCAGTCGGGATCACTTCAGATGGTGTAGACAGGGAGCTCTCCCATCACACTCAACCATTTCATGTACATTTAATTAAGTTGATGCACCCAAATTATTAGCCCATCTTTCTCTACAGATATTAACAGACCCAGTGTGCATCCCAGCAGTGTGACACTCATTTCCAACATCGAGCTTGTTCCTCTCTGCAGAGAGCAATTCCGTTAACCATTCCGACTGAGAATCACCATATAAAATGCATTCAGAGGTATCGAAAGGTCATTAGTTTTCACAGATGTGCATGAGCTGCAGACAGCAAATACTTCCATTGCCAGCTGAAGCCCGAAAGTCTCACTTAGTGAAAATGAACTGAGCTCCAGGGATTAAGTACCCCGATTACTCCTGCATAGGAACAGTCATCGACACAGCCAAGTTGTGACAGCAAAGTACTTGTTTAAGAGCAAGTCCACACCGTGATCAAGGGCTGCTGTCAGGCAGTGGAGAATCATCACTGCAAGGATACAGAGGACTAAGCCATCTACTCTACCACCAGGTTCCCCATTCTAGGTAAGACACATGTCAACTGTCCAATATTTGTGAGAGATGTGAAGGGGGCAGGGGTGGGGATGAAGGGCTGGCTTGAAATATCAGAAGGAAAAGGAGACAAGGCAATGCTGTTATTGCATCAGTGGAGGGTCACCAACTTCAAAAGATCCTTCTGGAGCTCACTGTGTATTGCACATTTTAAAAAGTTAAAATATAAAATATTACTAAACACATTATTCAGTTTAAGGCTAAATTTAGATACATTTAATTATACACATCCTTTAATTACACTACAATGAAGAGGCTGCCCGTTACAAATTCCTTCCCAGCACCAACATCTCTTTCGGAAATCCCTCCATCCTGGCCAACTCCAGGAAGCCCAGTTTGCTGTAGAACTCCAAACCACGCCTGTCGTTGGGTCTTACTTCACAGAACGCTCCTCGAGATCCTGAATGGGAAGAAAACAATAGTGTTTACAGCTGGCAGTGGAAAATGGCATCACCAACATTCACATGCAGGAGACGAACCACTCACGCCTGCTGACCTCAAAAGGCTTCAGTGACACCATTTAATAGCTAGTGTGGGACAGGCCGTTCTGGCCCGATGACCTGTGACCAGCAACCCCTGATTTAACCCTAGCCTAGTCATGAGACAGTTTAGAATGACCAGTTCACCTACCAACCAGTACGTCTTTGGACTGGGAGGAAACCAGAGCACCCGGAGGAAATCCACAGGGTCACAGGGAGAATGCACAAACTCCTTACTAGCAGCGACAGGAATAGAACCTAGGTGTTTTACTTGTGTCAACACCTTAGATCTAACTGTGTAATGTCTCGTGAAGTGTCTTGATGTTTCGCTATGTAGAGTGTGCTAAATAAATTTTATGTAAGTGCATGCAGGTTCATCCTTATATCGACTGTGACAGGACCAGAGTCCCTTCCCCCACACTGTCTTAGGGACACACAAGACCCATTGCCCATTGATTTATGGATTCCTGGCTTTTGTGTGGGCTTATTATTGTCACATGTACTGATAGTGAAATACTTGTCTTGCATACTGTTCATACAGATCAGAATATACATGCATTCAACTAGATTAAAGGTAAAACAACAATGGAGAATAGTGTAAAAGCTACCAAAAAGGTGTAGTGCAGCTAACTGATAAAGTGCAAGATCATAACGAGGAAGATTGAGAGGCCAAGAGTCAGTCTTAAAGTACAAGATGTCCGTTGAAGAATCTGCTAACAGCAGCACAGAACTCGCTCAAGCCTGGTGGTATGTATTCACAGGCTTGTGCATCTTCTGCCCAGTGGGGGAGGGGAGAAGAGAGAATGAACACTCTTACTGACAGACTGTCACCCTGAAATGTCAGCTGTGAGCCACGCACTGGTCATTACCATTTGTTGCAGGAGAGAATCAATTTTTCTCTGCCAGTGGTATTAGTTATCAGTTTAACCCAATGTTGTTACTTCCAAAGGAATTGACCTTGCATTTAAAACAGTGTAAACCAATGACTGCAGTCCTGATACTTAATGTTTGAATAAAAGCCATGCAACTAAAGATTGGGTAATGATTTAAATTAACATTATCTAAAAAATCGTTGTTTACCACAAACAAGATAAGCTACTAGATTATGAACCAGGAAGCTGCAGGCACTGCTTGAGTTACTAAACACAAAACAAAGTGCATGTTTAAGCACCTCAGCTAAACTCTCTACAGGATTCGAAGAATTAAAGGTTACATAGATAACAGGAGCCAACGTAACTGAAGTCCATAATTTCAACCACTTTGTCAGAAATGCATGTGAAGATACATGATGGCGCCAGTGACCGACACGACCAACAGCTCAAAACATTACTTGTGCTCTTAAATATGCTTCTCCTGAACTGCGACTGGTCACATCCAATAATTTACATCTTGATGAGATTGAGAGTGGAGAGTGCAGCCATCGTTTCCCAATGGTGGAAGATGAAATGGTTGGCTCTATTACTCCTCACCAAGTGTTGAGCAAGATTGTAACGAGAACAAGAGCTGAAGATGAGCGGAGGTTTGGTGCAATCTGCCTACGTGTGACTGATCTCCCATTCACCACTGCCAGAGGAAGGTGGCCCATTCGATTGCCTTGGCGCAGCTCATGGCTATGGGATTTTGCAGTTTGATATTTAATGTCCTCAGCACTGAACATGCTCCACAGTTGTGAACTCATTTTTGGAGGAATCTGCAGTTCATGCTCCATGTGTTTGTTACTTGCGCAATTTGATCAAGGCTATTCAGTGCAGAAGTGGCTCTACAGCTGAGGCCTGCGGTCACTAAGCTGAACTGACTTGGTAGCTGTCATTTGTGGACTGTGGTTTGATGTTCAATATTCTGTGTTATTTTTGATTTGCATGATTTGTTCTTTTCTCGCACGTTAGGTATTTGATGTTTTGATGGGTTTAAATGGCTTTGTGGCTTCGTACAGGATTATATTCTGCATAGATACTTTGATAATAAATGTACTCTGAAACTTTGAATGAATTTTGGTCTGATAGCTCTAGCAACAGATAATGATAAACTATTTATTGACATGCAGTGCGGAATCAGCCCTTGGAGCCATGCTGCCCAGTAATTCCCCAACTTAATCCGAGCCCAATCCTGGGACAATTTACAATGACCAACTAACCTACCAAATGGTACATCTTTTGACGATCAGAGGAAACTGGAGCAACCAGGGGAAATCCACACAGAAATATTGCACAGGTTTCTATTTTCAACATACAACAAATAGGCCCCAGCACTAAACAAGCCACCCAGTTCCACCTCCAACGGGATCCCACCACTAAGCACATCTTTCCCTCCCCCCCCCCCGCATTCCGCAGGGATCGCTCCCTATGCGACTCCCTTGTCCATTCGTCCCCCCCATCCCTCCCCACTGATCTCCCTCCTGGCACTTATCCTTGTAAGCGGAACAAGTGCTACACATGCCCTTACACTTCCTCCCTCACCACCATTCAGGGCCCCAGACAGTCCTTCCAGGTGAGGCGACACTTCACCTGTGAGTCGGCTGGGGTGATATACTGCGTCCGGTGCTCCCGATGTGGCCTTCTATATATTGGCGAGACCCGACGCAGACTGGGAGATCGTTTTGCTGAACACCTACGCTCTGTCCCCCAGAGAAAGCAGGATCTCCCAGTGGCCACACATTTTAATTCCACGTCCCATTCCCATTCTGATATGTCTATCCACGGCCTCTTCTACTGTCAAGATGAAGCCACACTCAGGCTGGAGGAACAACATCTTATATTCCGTCTGGGTAGCCTCCAACCCGATGGCATGAACATTGACTTCTCTAACTTCCGCTATTGCCCCACCTCCCCCTCGTACCCCATCCGTTATTTATTTATATACACACATTCTTTCTCTCTCTTTCCTTTTTCTCCCTCTGACTATACCCCTTGCCCATCCCCTGGGTTCCCCCCCTCCTCTTTTTCCTTCTCCCTAGGCCTCCTGTCCTATGTTCCTCTCATGTCCCTTTTGCCAATCACCTGTCCAGCTCTTGGCTCCATCCCTCACCCTCCTGTCTTCTCCTGTCATTTTGGATCTCCCCCTCCCACTTTCAAATCTCTTACTAGCTCTTCCTTCAGTTAGTCCTGACGAAGGGTCTCGGCCCGAAATGTCGACTGTACCTCTTCCTAGAGATGCTGCCTGGCCTGCTGCGTTCACCAGCAACTTTGATGTGTGTTGCACCCAGTTCACCGCTCTCTTCCTACCTTTTTGGGGTTCCTAGCTTCCTTAAGAAAACCGGTATTTAAAGTCAGACAACAGTATTACACAATAACATTGAAATACTGTGAAGTAATGAATTACACAGTAACTTACTACTTTAATTCTATTTGAAATTTTTAAATTATACCAACTTAGCAAACAGCCTGCCCCGGGAAACAATGAATACCCAGGAGATTACTGAACCACCTACAGAGCAGTTGCAGTAAAGGAGACACTGGCCCTTACCATTGGCTTTTAAGGAAGAAAGCAAACAGCCCATCATACTTTTAGCCACACTTGGGTCTGTCACCTTCGAGTGGACATCCACTTTAATTAGCGAGGGAAAGGTGGCGAGGAAGTTTTCTGGCAATCCTTGCTGCTCTTCATGGAAGCTCAGCATCATTTTCTGAGGGAAGCAAAGACAAGAAGTTAAAGGCTCACTCAGTGTAACTGTTTAGCAGGACAGAGAATGAGTAATGGCAAAGATTCTATAAAACTTAAGTGAAAGTCAGCACAGTCCATAAAACAAGGGTGCAAAATTAGGCCACTCAGCCTATCAAGTCTGTTCCACCATTAAATCATAGCTGATTTATTATCCTTCTCAGCTCCTTTCTCCTGCCTTTTTTCTCTCCACATCCTTTGACGCCATAACTAACCAAGAACCTATCAACCTTCCCTTTATATATATTCAATAGCTTGGCCAATGAAGTCAGATTCATCACCCTCTGGTGAAAGAAATCCCTTCCCATCTCTTCTGAATGGACGTGCCTCTATTCTGAGCCTGGTCCGAGACTCACTCACTATAGGAAACATCCTCTCCACATCCACATTATGTAGGCCTTTCGATAGGTTTCACTGAGAACACCCACCCACCCCCTCCTCATTTTTCTGAACTCCAAACAGTACAGGCCCAGAGCCAAACGTTTCCTTTCATTCCTGGAATCATTCTCCTGAATCTCCTCTGAACCCTCTCCAATACCACTACATTCTTAGATAAGGAGCCAAAACTGCTCAATATTCCAAGTGTAGTCTGACCAATATCTTATCACCTCTTAATTGTGATCTATCTGAATAAACATCTGGTATCTTCTGATATTCCTGGCTACCTTACCCTCATATTTCCTCTTTTCTCTCACGTTTTTAGTTGCCTGTTTTTTTTTAAAAAAAAGCTTCCCAATCCTCTTAACGTCCCACCAATTTTTGTTATATGCTCTTCCTTTTCCTTTTATGCTGCCTTTAGAATACTTTTCTTTGAGATGTATTTCTCTTGCATGTGGGGACTGCCCCCAGAAACTCCAGCCATTATCGTTCCACCATCATCCCTACTGGTGTCCCCTTCCAATCAACCTCAAACCGCTCCTCTCTCATTCCTTTACATCGGCCCTCTATTGATCAGGGTCAACGATGGACGTTGTGTCCTAGCCATCTACATGATATGTGAGCTAGGGCAGTACAATACGGAGAGCAAGCTATAGCCCATGCAGCAGGCTCCCCCTCACCAAGCAGCTGATGAACCCAAAGGAATGGTAGGGACCAATACAGTCTGGCACAGCAACAACGCAAAGTGTTGCCAGTCAGCATTGAACTCAATGTACAACTGCCTGAGGGAATCCAGATCCGGATTTTTCCCCAGGGTATACTTCTGGTCTTCCCCATGAGTGGGTATAGCCGCAAGGCAACTGTGGTTTTATGATCAAGTCTTCCTTCTAATAAAGCTGCCATCTACAGCTGACGAGCTCCATCTACCCAAAGCAACTGGTTTTAATGCCTCATTAACCTGCATTTGCCCCTTCTCCTGTCAGTTCTGCTAGGCTTAGTAGCTAAGCCACACGTGAAGGTCAGAAACCGAACTTGGTTGTCAGAGGCCATTTGAGATACAAGCCATTGGGAGCATTTTATGGGTAAAGGAGCTCATCCCCACTACTCAGCCCAGCTATGACAAGCTTAAGGAACCATTTACTTCACTGTAATACAGATATATCTGATTTATCTTCTCATACTACAGGGTGGAACCTATTATATTATGATCACTATCTCCTTTCCTTTAGCTCCCTAATTGAATCTGGTTTATTACACAACACCCACTGCAGATTAGCTGATTCCCCAAGTGGGCTTAACCACAAGCTGCTCTAAAAAGTCATCTCAGGCATTCTACAAATTTACTCTCTAGATTCAGCACCAACCTGATTTTCCTAAACTACCTGCACATTGAAATTTCCGCGTGATTATTCATGCCTTTTTTCTACTTCCCCATTGACATTTATATCCTGCATCCCAGCTACTGTTCAGGGGCGAGTATACAACTCCCGTCACCTGCAAGTATAATGAATGGTCCCAATCAAATTCAGGTGTAACCATCCTATATGTACAAGAGATCCCTATGATCGAGAAATCAGAAACCCAGCCCCTTTCACCAGTTCCTTACCCATTCATTCATCTGTGCTACCACCCTGTTACTGCCCCGACTAGCACGTGGGAATAATGCAGAAATTACTTTTGGAGGTCACACTCTGCAGCCTCTTCCCTAACTGACTGTACTCACTGCCCCCTTCAGACATCAATGGATTGGCTAATACCAAGTGTGAAATGTGGATGTCTTTTGAGTGCTGGAAGACACCGAAAGGCATGAAGATTGATCAAACTCCAACCTCTTAAGCATCAAAGAATAGAAGTACACCAAGTTACGGCAACAAAAATTTTGGGTGGCACATGAGTGTAGCAATTAATGTAACACTATTATAGCTCCAGTCTCCCAGGTTTAATTCCACTGCCATCTCCCTGTGACCACATGGGCTTCCTCCGGGTGGCCTAGTTTGCTTCCATATTGCAAATACTACAGGTTAGTAGGTTAATTGGTCACATGGTGCAATTATGCTGTGCAGGCTTGTAGCACTGAAAGGGAAGTTCACGAAGATGATAACTAAAGACCAGTGTTTGGCCAAGCTTTCTGCCACAAAGAACAATGAACATGGCTGTTTACTCAACACCACTGCAAAATAGCGACTGAACTTTATAGAGTCTAGAGGCAAAATTTCAAAATATGATAAAGCACCAGATGTCGATTTAGACAAAAACAGATTCTGCAGGTGCTGGAAATCCTGAACAACACACACATAATACTGCAGGAACTCAACAAGTCAGCAGCATCTCTGGACAGGAATAAACAGATGAAGGGTCTTGACCTGAAACAATGATTATTCCCTTCCACAGATGCCACCAGACTTTTAGTTCCCTCCAGCATTGTGCTGATGAGAACAAGCTTCATGCAGATAAAGACTTTCAGAAAGCAACTGATGACAAGCAATCTTACTAGCCAAACAAAAGCCCATAATTTAAAAGAGGCCAGTTGGTGACACAGGGGAAATCTTCCTGATAATTTAGCAAAGCACAGTGAATGGTTGTTTTTCCAGCTTGTAGAAGGGTATATGACCCTGAATTAGGTTCATTGGCTACAATACCAGAAACGAAAACTCCAGGACAGGCAAATAAGGTCTGGACAGTCTGGTGGGTTGGCAATGTAAGTGATTAAATTTAATAGCGCAAAATCATGTATTTTGGTTGGAAAATTAAGAATTTGCATCAGGTTTAATATCTCTGGCATATGCCGTGAAATGTTTTGGAGCACCTGTACATTGAGATACATAATAAAAACTAAATTAAAATATATGCAAGGTATAGAAAAAATAAAGTAGTGAAATATATCGTTCATTTCTAAAGGGGGTTCAAGGTCGCCGAGGTCTACAGTATAAATGCACAAATCTTCAAAGGTGACAGAAGCTTAATGCAACATTGATTTGGCCAAACCGTATTCAGCCCCTACAACTAGGCAGGGGACCATGGCAATTCATGAGGAGAGCTTTCAAAGGGTATGGAATTTCTTGTGGCACATTGTCTTTTAGTGAGTGGCAAAATCTTGGGAGTCGGGTTTGGGAATGTGGAAATGTGGGAACAAAATAGGATTAGTGTAAACGAAAGGTTAATGCATGGTTGGTGCAGACATGATGGGCTGTGAGTTGCCTGCTGCAGCCATGCCTTTACAAGAATCCAATGTCTTTAATTGTTGCAGTTTCTTCTCTTAAAACAATAAATTTACAGCAAGTCAACTTAATGAGAAATTACCTGTTGTTCTGAGAGTTCTTTATTAGTTTCTGGTTTAACATATTTCTCCCGCATAGCAGGTATCCAGGAAACTTTACACTTTCTAGCATATGGTTTCACATCCACCGTGCCAAGGGCATAGCCACATATACTGCCCTCATCTTCCAACACGAAGCAGTAATCTGGGCTCAGTGTGAGAAGTCCGCCCACCAAACTGTAACACAGCAAGAACAGCACAATAGAGCAGAGATATACTCACATCCACCATCCATAATAACTAAACATCAATAGACACCATCTTTTACTGGGAGTTGTTTACAGAAGAATGGACAATGTTGCTCTGGTAATTTGCCCAAGATGTTTAAACACTGAATAGCTTGAAAAGAGGGTGATATCTCCCACTGACTGACAGATCCAGATCTGGTCAAATTGGCTGGAAAATGTGTTTGAATAGACCATGGTGTTGTTGAATAGGAAGGGGTGAATAACATATTCCTGCTCCTGTTGGTAATGTTTTTTGGAGGTCTCTACTGTTGGCAACAGCAATAAAAGGAACAAGAATGCTTGGCAGCAAGAAACAGGAACCCCAAACAATCTACACCCATCCACCATCAGGCTCTCAAATCAGAGGCCTCTCAAACTTGGCTCACACCATCACTGAACTGCTCCCACAACCTATGGACTCACTTTCAAGGACTCTTCATCTCATGTTCAAGATTTATTATTCTTTTGTTTGTGTTTACTGTGAAGGAATCTCAAGGTTGTATATGTGACATATATACTTTCCATAGTAAATTTACTTCGAACTTTGCAGTTTGGCCGAAGACACATGAAGACAAGCTCAGACTCAGTATTATTTGCCCCAAGCAGTGGCCTCAACGTGGTTCTGCTGTATCAGATAGATGGTCCTTAGCCACTTATACAGATTACTCATCATTCAGAATTCTGATAACCAAGGTAGTGCCACTGAACAGTTAACTAGTGGCATCTAGCTAGCAGACCACTGCGGCAGCATCAGACAAATGTACAACTACTCCATTCCCCATTAAAAGCCATTCGTTTCAGATGTGAGGAAAATAAACTTCAATTTTAAAAAGATCTGTGTCAGGTGACTCATCAGGGTAAAAAGAATTCTACCATTTGAAGGGCTCGAGTTCTGCCTACGGTGTCGCAGCATTGATGGAAAGGGCAGTTTGCTTCAACTATTTGATGAAATAGGCAAAGACAATCTCGCTTTGGGCACCTGAATAATTCTTTAGAAGAGTACGAAGTGGATGAAATTTTGGGACAACTGAACTCTCTCCACACATACTCACCTGTCACCGATGATATCTGGCTGATCACACATTGTGTCACCGTCCATTTCATCATCATACATCTCCTTACAGATTTTATACACAGAGGCCTGTGAATAAAAGAAAATCCAGTTAATATAGTGCCTCAATGTGGGCTGATACAATACTGCGGGATGCACACACTTCATTCTTTCCTATGTACTGAAAAGCAATCAGCAAATCAACACCCAGAGTCATCATGGAAACAATCCAGTACAGAATACGGAACAGCACTGGCCTCACGGTCCACAATGCCTGTGCCAACCACATTGCCAAAACTGTCTGCACATGATCCAGATCTCTCCGCTCCTTGTGTTCATGTGCCTGTCCAAATGTCACTCAAGTACCACTACTACAACCACCACCCTTGGCAACCCATTCCAGGACCTACCAATCTATGTCCAAAAACATGCCCTGCACATCTCATTTTCCCTTCAAAGCTTTCTCATCCAGTACTTGACATTTCCATTCTGGGAAGAATTACAAATTTTACCCCTCAGATTCCAATGCTCTAGAGAAAACAGTTTAACCAACCTTTCCTTTAATTCTCTAAGCCTAATGAACATCTTTTGCATCCTCACCAAAGCTTCCACATCCTTTCTGTAATGCAGTGACCAGAACTGCACAGAATACTCCAAATGCAGCCCAAATAGGTTGTGGAATTGGGGCTCGCTTTCCAGTCTCCCAATGAGGCAACTGGGATCTTAAATCGTACTTTATCACCCATGCGTAGCAACATGCACTGGCTCCCAGTGTATTTAAATTTCCCTTTCCTAAATTACTGTGGAACGCCACTGCCAGCTTCAAATCCCATCTTGCTACAGCCCTCAACCTGGAACTCCTTTAGACCAAACTTCTCTAGAACAGGCAGTTCTGTTTTCAGCTGCCAGCAACACTGAAGTGACACCCCCCCACCCACACACACACCAATATCTTATCTCTATCCTTTAAGCACTTCATAAAACATACCTGTCAAAGTTTTGTCATCTGTGGCTGTGTCAAATTTTATAGCACTCCAGTAAAGCACCAAGATTTTTGCTTCACTAAAGATGTGCAGACGTAACTGACCTACAGATCAGAAAATTACTAATAGTTTATGATAGCACAAGAACAATGGAGAAAGGGCAGCCTTCAGTTTGGGGAAAATTATTTAACTTCTAAAGGCAGCACAAGCTCATTAACATTTTATGGCATCTTAAATAGCAACTGGTGAATTGGAAATCAACTGAGGAATGGTGGCCCCATTAGGAGGATCCAGGAGACATCATTAAAACGAGACATGAAGTTCACAAACTGCCAAGTTATGGGAGGTGAATTTGTAATGAAATAAAGCTCCAAGAGGAGCAGCGACCATTTGCAGGCGTAAGCAGAGATCTTCAGTGCCACCTGGGAGCAATGAGCAAGGCTCTGCTGCCGTTCCATGCACACTTTTACGGCGCAGTTATTTCAGTGACACACAGGTAGCAGTTCCCACCTGGGACGTCTGCCACTCTCCAACTACACACTTCCCAGGAAATGACAATTACAGAGCAACAAGGTCCTCAGGGTCTTTCCAGTTCCCACAGCCAATGGTAGTGGGACTTCTCAATCCAACTTGGAGAGGATCGCGGCGGTCGAGCACATGGTCAAGCTGTTGAACATCCAAATCAGTCATTGTGAGAAATCAGCCAAGATATGACAAAGTACCAAAGGGCTCAACAATGAATGAGCCAAACCAAAGGACTGGATCAGAACTTTACAACAAACTGACGAGATTGCTGAGAAGTGGGCAAGGGTAGTATAGTCTTAACCATCGTCTTGTAGCACAAGAACCTGAACTGAGTAGATACAGAACAAACATTTAGTTTTGACGAAATAAATCATTCTTCCTCGAAGTTACAAATCAAGATCTTTACAATAAAAAGAAACTCATACTTGAGTGTAGTTGATACACACTCAGACCCAGTGTCTTCACAAGACTGAGAAGGCTGGTGATAAACAATAGCTTTGATGAAGTCTGGGGCTACACCCATGCAATTCCAAATACAAGAGACAAGGTTTTGTTCAAAGCATGATTGGATGTAACGGAGCTTTAAATAATAGAAGACAGAATTTTAACTAAATTCAAAACCTCCAAATAGCTCTTTGCTCTCAATTCAATAACCAGATCCATTAGCAAACCTGATTATAAGGTAACACAGAAGGTTTCAGATGGCAATAATGAAACGATGACACTCAGATCTGTCCAGAAATCTCTCAAAGGAGCTACAGGATCTCCGGTCCATTGGATTGGCAAATAGAGGGAAAGGAATTGTTGTTTTAGGTTGAAACCCTTCATCGGGACAGACAAGAAATGTTGTCATTTTCCCACCACAGACACTGCTCAAGCTGTGGAGTTCTCCAGCTATTATTTTCCCACTCCAGATTTGGAATAGTCTCGAATATCCACAAGACCATTAAGCTCTTATGATATAGGAGCACAGTCAGGTTATTCAGCACATCCATTCCACTCGGCCATTTCTTCTTGGTTATTTTTTCCATCCCATTCTCCCACCTTCTCCCCATAATCCTTAACCTCCTTACCAATCAAGAACCTACCTGGCTCTAAATATACCCACATCTTATCACATATGAAGCACCAGTAACATTATACTGTTTACTTTTTTACTTGCTTTGTATATCCACCTTATTATTTGATCACTTGTGGAAATATTACTTTGTGTAATGTGTTTGAGTTATATGCACTGAAGGAATGTTGCTT
The DNA here is from genome assembly GCF_963921235.1 of Mobula hypostoma. Taxonomy (NCBI): domain Eukaryota; kingdom Metazoa; phylum Chordata; class Chondrichthyes; order Myliobatiformes; family Myliobatidae; genus Mobula; species Mobula hypostoma. The sequence goes on along the minus strand of NC_086115.1, from coordinate 15,744,993 downwards.
TGTTTGGTGGTATACACGTGTATGGTTGAATGAAAATGAACTTGATTTCTTGTCCTCCAAGTATCCTAATATTTATTACCTGGATACTGCAATGGAGTTTAGATGTGTACAACTTTGTAGATATCAGGGTCACTACAATAGTGACCAGCACCTTGGTTCAAAAGTTACATTAAGTTCAAGAGGTGACTGACTAGCCAATCTAATATCAAACTTACCAAGTAAACTCATTGTCAGAGGACAAATTGGTCACAGACTTCCAGGTTTCCCAAAATTCTTTTACCTGCAATCACTATTTTAGGCAGATTAACTAAACACTGGAGATATGGAAGCAGTGGGTTTCAATAGTACGGAGTCCAAAGTCCCATTGAAACGAGATGTTCAACTTTGCTTCTTCCCAAAATGGGAGTCAAGAACATAGAGAATGATGCACTTGTTTCTGATATTGCAGAATACAAGTGTAGGTGCAATGTTTAATTAGGTTGCTGGATATTCTGAACAGAAAAGACTCCCAACTCAAACAGCAATGAATCTGTTGCCTTGACGAAGTTAGAACGTTGATCACAGAAAATTGCCCAATAATGGCCCAGGCTTTTGGGCCAAGATCATGCCAGATTTGATTCCGGCAAAGTCACTGCAAAACCATTAATCCATATAGTCCACTTTATTTAGAGATACAGACAGTAACAGGCCCTTCTGGCCCGACAATACCCTTGTGACCAATTAACCTACTAACCATGTGTCTGTGGAACATGGGAGCACCTGGAAGAAACTCATACAGTCACGAGGAGAACATACAAAGTCCTTACAAACAGTGGCCGAATTAAACCTGGGTCACTGGTCTGTAATAACATTACACCAACTGTTACGCTAACATGTTGCCAGGCTTTTGGAGAAATCCAATTATCCCAGTTCCAGTCCCACCCCATTAACTTGCATTGCATTCTGTTTTGAAGATTTAACAGAACCCAGGTTACAATCCTCCTTGCAGTGTAGGAATGCTAAGAACAGGCCAATCTGACCTGATTTAGTGCAGGTAGGCTTTGAGGACTCCAAACACAACAACGTCTGCTGAAGAGAGATAGTCAAGAGGACTTTTGATAATGCATAGTTTCTAGCGTATGAAGAGATTATAAATTGTGAATACTGTTATTGGTCAAAATTGCCGAAGGGTGCAGGCATTTATGAAGATACTTTCTTCCCATTAATGCATAAGCAGAGGGATTAAAATAATGATGGGAAATGTGGAAGAGCTGGTGACGTGCCACAATGAATGGTCGAAAAATTGCTTCAAGCGCAACTGAATAACTGATGCAAAAATAGATTAAGATTCTGTGTAAGGGGCTTCTGTGTACAGACAGCAATAACATGCTAATTACCATGCTGCGACAAATCGCTATAGTCACGTGCCAGGGGAATGTGGCTCGACTGTGCAGTTCCCGCATGGCTGGCTTCACAGAGCAAAGTAGCTCAATTAAAGTTGTTATATCTTACTTTACATGAAAACAAAAGCTAGGATTTTAACATTAGTCATAATCATCGAGCAGTTTGGCTTAATGTAATTATGCTCAATTCATTCTGTAATTTCAGCAGTGTAATGGACATAATAAATTGGAGTTACCTGCATTGAATTACAAACTGTGAATCACTGATGGAAAGGGCAGGCCTATCACAACTGTACTCAGTATCCACCAGCTCATCCCCATGTTACATTCTGTACAAATAATGCTTTTTGGATTAGTTAAAGGAAGACAGCAGGGAAACAGGCCCTTCAGCCCAACTACAGCATCCTTGCTTTCAGCCCATAGCTCTCCAAGCCTTGTCCCCACTGTGTCCCTATCTAAATGCCTCTTAAATTGTTGCCATTGTACCCACTTTGACCACTTCCTCTGACAGATCATTCCAGGTGCCCACTTCCCTCTGAATAAAGTAGTTCCCTCTCAGGTCTCTTAAATCTCCCTTCTCATCTTGCTTTTGTGCCCTGTAGTTTTGGGCTCTCAAACCCTGGGAAGAGTTTATGATCGTCCAGCCTTATCCACACCTTACAAGATTTTATAAACTTCCAAGAGGCAACGTCTCACCTCCCTATGATCCGGGGAATAAATATCCAGCATGATCAAGCTCTCCATATAATTCAAACCCTCTGATCCAGGTAGTGTCCCCTTAAATCTTATCACAGGAGTTTCTGCAGATGATGGATATCCAGAACTATACAGATATACAGAAAGTCAGGTAGCATGTATGGAGAGAAATGGTCGAGACTCTTCATCCTCTGAAATCTTTTCTGCATCCTCTCCTGATTGACAATGTCTTTCCAAAACTGTACACAATACTTCAAGTGGTCTTACCAACAACTTACTTAATGTCCCTAGTTTTAAAACTGATTTTAATTACATTATTATGAAACAACACTCACCTCATCTTTTGGAAAGTATGGCCTGATCGCATAGACTTTTGAGGTTGGCATGGGGGGTGGAGGCTGGTAGAAGAGATCATTTGCCCCATCAATGGGCAATAAACGCTGCGAAGAATAAACAGCTTAGTCAGTACAGTTCTGCATCAGAATTTGGACATTAGTATCTGCTCCACATAACATACCTTCCAATCTCAAACTCATTTGCTACTGAAGACACCTTGTAAGGCACCCATCTGTGTAATAAGCAGATGACATCAATTGTATGTCTTACATGCTAAATACCAACTAGTATCTACCGCAGCAAATAAGTGAAGATGTGGAAATCACTGCACTTATGATGGAATTTGTGGATTACAAGCTTTTTTAAAAAAGTCAAATAATCTCTTTTGAAGGGTGGGAGCAAGGAACTTTTTTTTTGGGGAGGTTTGGTCTGGAGAGGGTTAACTGGCTGTCGAAGCCGTGCACCCAGAGCTTCTTCGCAAGCGCGGTTTCGCAGGCTGCGCGTAAAAGCACCTGTAGGGGAGAAAAGAAAAACAGCGCGGTGAAGCTCCATGAACCTTCAGGGAAAACCAAGATTCAGCAACAGTCAGAAACACCTTTATCCATCAACTCACCTATGAGCCCATTGGGCACCAATGGCAAGGCAAGTTAAATTGTACTTCTATTGAAGTCAAAGCCTGGTCATTTATTCCCCACCCTCCATCCCACCTACATTTTAAGAGGCTGAATGTTCATTGTGACTTGGTCACCTTTGTTCATGGAACTTCGAGATTTGAGCACGCTGCGCCAGTGCTGAGTAACTGTTGCGCAACCTGCAAAGGAACGTTTCTGTCAACCACGTGAACTAAAATTTGCAGTGCACGCATGCGCAGTGGGATTCCAACATCTCCTTCTAACTGAAAAGAAAGCAAATTAGTGCCAGTACCAAATGTACCAAATTCTATTCAGAAAACCAGCTAGCCATCAACAGACCAATCCTTGCTTTTTATACAGTGTTTCTCTTTCAAAATGAAGAAAAAACAAAATCAGTCATTGGGAATTCGTTGAATACCTGAAACTCTCCTGCTAGACCACCTCTAAAGGCCCAGGGTTCTTGGTCGCCACTCAAGAACTGTGCTGAAGATTGACTACGACACCCTGTTGATCAGATCCAAGCGGAGAATGTTACGTGGGGGCTTCCTGTGGTCTTACTTTTCCGCAAAAGCAATACACCACCTTCTCAACAGAAAGAAAAAGTGCGCAGCAAGAAATGCCCTGTCTGACCTAGACTACCTCTTACAAGATTTAGGGCTGTAATGATTCACTCTTTTTGCCCATATTTTGTAAAGTAGTAAAATGAAACAGCCATCTATTAACCAAACAAGTGCCACCCACAACTTGAGAATTTTCTACTGTGGCTCTTTACAAATGCTTTATTTAAAAACGTGCATGGAATAATCCCAAGTTTTTCCATTGTCATTGGGTAGCTTGAATAACACTCAAATATTGGTATTCCACAAGTCCCATTGCAGCCCTAAGCAATACCTTAAATGAAGTCACATTTTGGTGCTCCTCTTGTCAGATGACATTTGGTACTAGAATTTGTTTGTTTAAACAGAAAAAAACTTGACCTATGCTGGTTATAGACCAAATATAAGGTAAACCTTAATTCATATGTTAAAGTGCTGGAAGTACTCCAATGGAAAGAAAAAACAGAGGCAATGCTTCATTCCCAGAAAGGCTGCCAGGAATCTTGAACATATTCAACATTGTTTTTCCTGAATTCCAACATCTGCAGTATTGTGTCTTTCAATAGGCCAAGCATTACTGTGAACCAACTAATCAGCAGAATCATTGAAAGCTGAACCATAAAGACCTATGGCAGCTCTCAGTTCTCGCACAAAATCCAACGATAAAAACCTCCACATGGAAAAATAGTCATAATGGTCAGTGTAGGGCTGCATCCTGTAGACAAATTGAGATGGCTTCACAAGCTCACCCTTGCTCTTCCGAGGGCTGGAAAAGTCAGGTCCTGCACATGAAGTCTGTCATTCCCACCTGCCCAACTTGCTCCTTCCATGATTTCGCCTTCAGTAGGTTTGACCAAAAGTTTTCCAAGGAGGTGATCATTCAAAGCAAGCTCCAGAATGTTGTCAGCCAGGGCAGGTCTCTTGGTTCCAGGTTTATCCAAGCTAAATTTGGCTTAAATACACATCAGGTATCCAAGATGGACACACTAAAGATCTCAAGCTTTTTCCATTTTGTGGTCTGGATCAGTTAGAATCTGTGTACCAGTTGAAGGACTGGACGTCAACCCTGCTCATCTTTATCAGAAGCATCAAGGTTCACATTCACATAGGGCCTTTCACAATCACGGGCCACTCCAAAGCACTTTACAGTCCAAGGTGAACAAGTGCTGTCACTGTGACTGTTTCACCAGTCAAGGCACTGTGACCACTGTACTTCCTCACCAAAAGCGAACAGAAAGAGGAACACAGAACCGTATAGCCTGCAGAATCTAGCATAGCATATACATGTGACAGATCCCTTAAGAACCTAAAGATCCAGAACTACTTGCAACTAAGTAGTTCAATCTAGCTGTGTAAACATCCTCTACAGTCCTACAATTAAAGTCTGACCACAGTAATGCAATGGGATTGGAAAAAGTGGAAGTGAACAGAGGAGCAGAACAAGAGCAACACTGAAGTGTTATCTGATGTGAATTGGTTGCAGCTCAGCTTCCACTATAGCCAAGTAGATTATTTCTTTAGCTTCCGGTCAAGCACCTTTGCAGAATGACTGAAAACCACTGCAGTGCTGGGTGACTACATACAAAGCTTCAATCACAGAGCAACAGAGGAAACCAGATAAAAGGCACTTTGGAATCTGGACAGTTAACTATATGTCAGACATACCAGCCAAGTCAGTAATTGAGTCAGACAAAGTGGCTTTGTTCCGTACACATCAATAAACAGGCACAGGGCAATGTGGTCTGAGCTGAGGTCATGATAAAATGCAGAACCTAGAAACTTCTGGTGGGCTTAGCAAATACTCTCTCCATTCTAGATTCTAAGCAGACACTGAGCATTTAACATTTAGTAAGAGGTGAGGAAAAGACACATTCACCAAAAACAATTTAGAAAGTTAGGGAAGACGACATTTTAAGAGGAAAACGGGAGGTCTTTGTTTACCAACAGCAGTGTCTAATTGCTACATCTAATTTTATATATTCTTCCTCTGATATCATTCAATACTGGGCAACTCTCATCAGTGGCAGCAGGCTGCATCTCCACTGTAAACACTATAGGCAACTCAGGTTTCTGACAGACATCAAAGACTTCACCTCTCCACAAATAAGCTTCATGGAATGTCTTTAACCAAACCCATGCTTCAATGCTATAGAATTTACAGTTGACAAAGGCTCCAAGCTTACTTGGACAAATAACAGTTCTTATTGCTACTGACATTGCTGATAGGACAGGTAGTTTGGGAGGAACCGGTCTACAAGGAGCACTCTTTCAGCAGATGATTGAATGATTCCGATTGAATAGGCTGATCAAGGAGCCATCTGAAAATCTGAACTATAAAGTCAGCAGTAAAAGTTAAAAGCAGTTCAATATTTAGGTGCTATGTAGACCTATAGAATGTTTATTTTCCCTTACGGCTTTCCTAACTGAAGAAATTGAAGCCTGCGTTGATTCTTACACAAAGAAACCAACTCTACATCATTTTCAGGAACAAGGCAAGAGACAGATACACTGAAGCCCTCATTAGGACAATTTTCCCAGCAACATTTTTAACTGTGAGCGATATGGAAAATTCAATTCACTTTGGCTTTCCTCTATCTCACCATTCCAAATGTGATCACCAGTATGCACTCCATACCATTACAGTCATCTGACAGGTTCAGCACTGCAGCACAAGAGGGAAAGCTTCAGTTTCTGGGTCTTACTCGTTTTATTGGATCAATTCAAAACGAGTCCAAAACCTGGCTAGGAATAAGGAAGCCTTCCTCTCAATCCACTAGTGAGATACAGTCCTGAGGAGTACCCATGTTACATGCTATTCTGGAAGGATAATGCAATATTTAGTAAACCGAAACATACCATATGGTAGGGAAACACTTTACTTAACCTTCAATTTTTTTTTAGGGTGGGGGAATGGAAAGTTTTTACAATTAATTTTATGCTGCGACTTCCATATGCAAAGTGAGCCAGCTTAAAAACTGAACCCATTTCTAAAAATTAACTGCAGCTTCAGAAATCATTGATCATGCGTTACTACAGACCGCAAAACAAATTATTTCAAAGAGCTTGTAACGGGTACTTGGGGACAGTAGCACAACTAGCTTTGATTTTAAAGATAATCTAGACTGTTCTATAAAAAATGTTAAAGCATGTCTTATAATACTGGCTGCACAAATGTGACTTCAAGACCTTTCCTCAAATTATTTTGTTTAAACCCTCATTGCCTATCACTAAGCTAAATGAATGATCGCGCCACGCTTCGTACATCTGGCGTTGTCGATCCCACAGCTGTAGTAACTTGTGCTGAGGATTCTTCCATCTGTACACAGTGAGGGAAGAAGACAAGACAATAGAAGAGGCCGTTAGTAACCCTTCACATCACAGCATCACACTCAGGTTATGACAGACTGCAAACCACATCACTAAACACTAGGACCATCTCTGAATTCTACACTTAAACAATGGGCTGCCTTGCACAACTTGGGCTCCCCATATTCAATGGCCTAATGCTGAATGCTTCAACAGAAACACTTACACTTGTGTCACCTATCACTAATTTCCCAAAACTATATGCCAGAAGAACAGGCTGAGGCAGTTACAATAACACCTTAAAGGGCATCTTGGCAGGTGAATGGAATGAATAGAAAAGGTAGAATAGAATAGAGGGCTGTGAGTCAGCTCGGATAGTCCCCTTGAGCAGTATGGATATGTGGACCGAAAGGTGTTTCTCTATTGCACATTGTAATTGTTTAACACAACTGCTACAAACCTAAGCTCAACAAGGATTCTTTTGCACCCTATCTCTTTTCAGAATGGTTAAGTTCATCTGAACTGTTTACCAGAAAAATCTGCCATTTCATATCCTAATATGTTGTAAAATTATCTCCCCTGATCCAGCTCTTTCTGTTATTGCATTGCTAACTACATTAAACTCACTAAAGCACTTACAGAAGACAGGATCTTTCTCACCCACTTCCCCAGTATACAATGGCAGCCAATTTTTCAGAATCTGCATCCAATGCTTTGCCCTTGAACCAGGGACCCCATTTCTAAAGGATTCCTGACCCTGGGGGCTTCAAAAGCTAGTCCATGAACTGAATCCAAGCCGTGATCACGGTGCCAGTTGAGCTGCCTGCTGCATCGTTTTTAAAAGACTGCATCCACGCCATATTCCCTGCCATCTGCGTAGAACCTGTGAATAAAATCTGGTTACATGCTGTAACCCAGACTATGCTGGTGCCTGAGGCAGTCTGCACTTCCCTCATCTCAATATGTCTGTAATGAAAGTAACCATTACAGTTGCTTCATCCCATGACTGGAATTATTCTTCTTTAGGAACAAAGGAGATTGCAAGTCTCCTGTTTTGAAGCAGCTCCCCACCCTGTTCTTATTTTTCGAACTGGTGGCAATTTTGAAGTGCAGACTGCAGCAGCAAACACCAGAATAGCCTTGCGCGTTTTATAAAGCTCGCATGCGCCGCGCCTGGAGTTGCGCTCCAAGCTGTCGGATTGCTGCATCTGTTGGCCTGCCACTGTTCTGTTGAAAACAGTAATGTTACAAAACACACAGCAAGCAGCTCCCAACAGCAGTGCGTGATCTCGGCATATTTCAGCTCTGTCATGGCCGGTTCTTTGAGTGTTTTTATTCTCCTGGGTGGCATTCCCCAATTTTGGATACACTTAGCTAGTTCTAGTGACGTAATGTAGTTCACAGTCAGTCCCAGAAAAGAGACAATACAAAAATAAAATGCAATGAGTTGTCATTTAAAAACAAGTCTACCAGTAGATTTAAATTGTTACATGTAACAATTACATCAGCCTCTGAAAAATGAAGTCACCAGAATAAAGTTGTTTACGAGTGGTTATTATTCATTCAAATTGAACACATTAATCTTAGTGTTGGTTTCAAATGCTAGTTCAGAAACAAGGCATCAAGTCACTAAAACCTTGTACTGTACAGGTGAACGAGGAGAAAATCAAGATCAAAGTTGGATAATTAAAAACTTAACTTGACTGGATAAAGGCAGCGAATAGCATATTTAAATAGCAAGAACAGCTCAAGAACTGCCACCTCCAGATAAATTTGCCATAGTATTGAACTTTTGTTTGTTTTCAAGGGCTGACACAACTGTAGGATCTCAAACCATGAGCATACGGGATGAAAACCAGACTGTGATGTTACCTACCTAACCACTGGACAAAGGATTTCACCATAGACACAACACCCTTTATATCCCAGACATAGGGGTACAGATCATAAAGAATGGATCTGTTTTCACAGTTGGCAAGACGTGTAAACATCTGCATTACGTTGCAGCACATTTCTTCAAACTTGGTGGCTCTGATATGCCATTTCTCAATCTGCAATAGAAAATTCAGAACTATTCATATCTGAATACATGCTTTAATGGATGAAAAATGTAACATCAATTCTACGTCTGCATATTCACCAGGGAAAATCAACCTTCATTCTGTTAAAGAATTTGATACTCTCAGATATTAACAACCACAATATTGCCAGGAATAAGATCTTTTTAGCTGCTGCCTGCACCATACAACTGTAAATCAACTTGCCCCCATCTAATGATCCACCAAGCTGCACCCAAAATTGTTTACGGGAAGAGATCCTCAATAGAGTAAAATAATACCAAAGCAGCCAAGGAAAGCAAAATCGAAGCTGCACTCAACTCAAAGAGCAAGTTGGCAACTGGCTCATTACTATTAAGTTGTGGTCAAAAAATTGACTGGTCCTGCCTGAGAGATTTCTGGTAACATTTCAACTAACCACAGGTCAGAATACATGTGTAAACAAGAAACAGTGCGGCAATCCATATGCCTGGAATGAAAATGCATGCCAAAAATCAGAACCAAAAACCTAAGCTTATGAATACTTTACTTCAGCTAATGGTTCAAGGTGATAATATAGCAAAGGCATGGCCATCAATGTTGCGAGGAAGACTTTGCATTAACAAAATTCTCATATCCCCAGAGGAAGAAACCTGATATTTTTGTAGTAACTGATTAGATCACTGCAGAGTAGTGAACAGCCCTTCTTCAGCTCTACAGTGAGGACCTCAAAACACTACGAGGGAAAAAAGCCTGCTGAACAGACTGTCACATGATTTGATCCTATTCACTGAAATACAAAGACATTCAGATACCCTTAAAATGTGAGAAGGGCTCCTGCCTCTCAACAATCACTGTAATGGGGTCCACAACTCACTCAGTATATTTAAGGTGGAGGTTAATAGATTCCTGATTAGTAAGAGTGTCAAAGGTTGCAGAGGGAAGGCAGGAGAACAAGATTCAGGGGGATAATGAATTAACAATGGAATGGAGCAGACTCAGTGAACTAAATGATATAACTCTGCACCTGTGTCTTATGAAAAGCTTTTCCTTGACTTTTAATTACTTTAAGCCCCAACACCCCTGCCATAATTTACCCCTCAGTAAACAAGTTCTTTCTATTTATTCCATCCAGGCCACTCTTAAATTTACCTTATTTTCCTCTCAAAGTCTGCGGCTTCAGTGAAAACAATTCCTGCCCATCATATCTTTCTGCTCTGGCTAAAAGTCATCTTCAAGACAATAACTTTATAAATCTTAGTCTGCCTTTCCTCCTGTGCAATCATACCTTTCAAATTACGTAATATAATATTGAGATTAGTTTTGAGTTACAAAACCAAATTATTCTTCTGGCAATGGCAGAAAATGCATTCCTAAATTTAAGGTGAGGCACTTCTGGAGGTCTTAAGGTAGAACACGAACAATGCACAGTAGTGCTTTAGTATCAAGGAACAGAGGGGCCTTAGGGTCCAAGACCAGAGATCTGTAGAACAAGTTGAGAAAATAACATTGATGTATGGGATGTTGAACATGCTTAGCCAAGACACTGAACAAGAGCATGAAGATCACAGCACCACTTTATAAAGTACTTGTTAGGCCACGACCTGTGATGTGTGCAGTCCTGATTGCCATAATACAAGCAGGGAGTGATTGCTGTGCAGAAAGTAGAGAGGATTCATTGGATGGAATGTTCCAGTAGTGAGGCTGGATAGGCCATCATTTTCAAGTAGACAGGATCACCTGCTACAAGTATTGAAATCATGTGCAAGGATAGTGGATTACAAAATGAATAACTCCCCGGAGCCTGACAGATGTATCACATGTAAGGAACACTTCTGGGGCTCTGACAGACTTTTGGAACATCTACAGCCACGGGTGCCATACCAGAGATTTGAGGGTAGTTATCAAGGGTGGTACAAGAAAGACAGGAAACTACAGACAGAAAAGGCTTGCATCGCTAGAAGGGAAATTATTGTAAAGATTTCTAGGATGAGATTGATGATCACTTGAAAGGCAAGGCCAGATTAAGGGGAGCCAGCATAGTTTTATGCATGCAAACTTGACAGGTTTTTTTTTTGATGTTACTACAAAAAGTGATGCTGACAGCTGGTAGATGTATATGTGGACTTTAGCCAGGCTTGTTACAAGGTCCTGAATGATAGGCTAGCCCAGAAAATTCGGGCACACCAGGTCCAAGATGCCCTCGTAAGCTAGATCCAAAGTTGGCTTGGTGATAGAAGCAAAATATGGAGATTTTGACTGGAAGTCTGTGACCAGCGGAGTGTTTGGGAAGAAGGCAAAATAGTGGTGATAACCTGTTAAAAAGCACAAGATTCTGCAGATGGTGGAAATCATGAACACAATTGAAAATACTGCAGGAACTCAGCAGGTAAAACAGCATCTATGGAGAGAAATAACGAATCCTTTTGGACTGAGGCCCTTCATCAGACCTGGGACAGAAGCCAAAAGAGGGAAGGAGCATAAGCTGACAGGTGGGGGGTGCGGGGGGAGGAGAGCGAAGGAGAATGAAGCACCTGATGGCACGAACATAGATTTACCCAACTTGGAACATAAAACCTACCAGCAGAATTAGGAAATTTGGTCTAAGTCCGGTCACCATTTCCATCATGGCTGATTTACTTTCCCTCTAAACCTCATTCTCTGCCTTCTCCTCCCAAGGTCTGACTCCCTAAGAACCTAAAGACCTCTCTGTTAAATATAACCAATGGCTTGGCCTACACAACCATCTGCAGCAAAGAATTCCAGATTCACCATCCTCTGGCTAAAGAAATTTTTCCTCATCCGTTCAAAATGAATGATCCTCAATTCTGAGGCTATGGCCCCTGGTCCTAGACTCTCCCACTCTGGGAAGCACCCTCTCCACATCCACTTTATCCAGACATTTGAAAATACAGTAGATTGTACGGAGATCACTCCTTCATTTTTCTAAACTTCAGGGAGTATAGGCTCACAGCTATCAAACACTCATCTTAATCCCTTCATTCCTGGGATCATTCTCATAAACCTCTGGATTCACGAATGCCAGCACATCCTTTCTTAGTTGAGAGACCCAAAGCAGCTCACAGTATTCCAAGTGCGGCCTGACAAATGCCTTATAAAGTTAGCAATGCAACCTTGCCTTTATATTCTCATCCTTTCTTCTGCAAGCCTCCCTTAAAGAATGGAGTGACATTTGCAATTTTCCAGTCCTCAAGAACTATGCTAGAATCTAGTGATCCTCGAAAGGTCATTATTAATGCCTTCACGATCTATTCAGCTATCTCTTTCAGAACTATGGTGCATAGTCCATCTGGTCCGGGTGACTTCTGGCACTTTCTACCCCCTCCCCCCCACCAATCCATCCTTCTCTTTTCCATTCCCCATCTGGTCACTCATCTCCTCTCACCTGCCCAAGACCTCTCTCTGGTGCCCTCTTCCTTCCCTTTCTCCCGTGGTCCACTCCTATCAGATTTCTTCTTTAGCCCTTTACCTCTTCATGTCTCCCTTCCTAAAGATTGTTGGAGACTATATGGAAGCTGCCATAAACGAAAGATGCCATTAATATCAGTGTTTAAAATGCATTTGGAAAGATGCGTGAATAGAGAAAGAGGGAGACAAACCAAATGGAGGAACACGGGGATCAGCATTGAAAACTTTTGCTAAGCGTAGATGTTTTCAATAGTCAAGGTAAATTTATCAAAATACATAAATTGCCATCATATACTACCCAAAAATTAATTTTCTTGCAGGTCTTTTGAGCCAAAGAGCCTGTTTAATGCTGTATGACTGACACGTTGACTGGTGTCTGCACATGCCCCATCTCCTTGCACATTAAGTTGGGGCACATTGTTTTTTTTCCTCCCCCCCCACCCCAGAAGATTTAATAAGTCAATTCAAAAGCTATACTTATTACCCAACCCTTCTCTACAGCTGTCCAGAGCATTGAGGGGATAGATTAAATGGCTCTTATATTTTACCTTCTCGGCATCTTTTCCTTTACAGTTCACACTGACAACACTACTGTTCGCCCGAAGCCACTGGAATTCCCTCAGCATTTGAACAGCTTTGGGTCCATGCTCGTAAGGCAGATAGAACATCTCAGCCAAGAGGTTCAAATCTTCCAAAGTCACAGCTTCAGCAGTGTAGAGTGGCTTTTCATTGGGACCTGGGATATACTGCTCTTTGTTTGTCTGTTCATCAGTCTGCATTGGTGCTATGTCACTTCCTGAGTCTTCCTGCATAAAGATCTCAGGAGACTTCGATTCAGCAATACTGTCTTTGTCCATCTCCATAGGTTTGAGATCCTCAGACATTTTGGCCTTAACAATGTCCGTGAGGATCTGATTAACATTTTTGGTTTCTTGCTCATCTGGCTTCTCTACTGCCATCTCCATTGGCTCTTCATCAGACTGCTGTTTCTTCTCCTCCTCTTCCTTGGCCAGTAAGGCTGGCTCACCACTCAGTGGACTCCCCTGACTCATGATGGGCTGCTGGTAGACTGTGGTGACAGTTGTAGAGGAGTTAAGACAAGGTCTGTCAATCCCTCCCACATCAATTGTGTTTGTCTTTGCACCACTGTGAGGGATGGTTCGGCCTGAAAACAAACACACCTTCTTTAAACCAGAGAACAACTCAAAATTCATGAACTGCTCACAGGAAAAATGGAGACTTAGTATCTATATTTTTTAGTGTTAGACCAAATTAATGGAAGTTACTGTATCATAGCACAGCAGCAGGACAACTGAATCTAGTTGTGACTTTACTCACCAAGCATCCACTCCAAATATTAAAGGTGTCATCAAGCAGAATTTACCAATGACCTAACGGATGGGCTTCGGATGGTTAAAGTACCACTCAAGATATCACAGCCACATTTAACAGTGAGAGAGCCCACCAAAAACAATAGTAAGGATGAGATTGTTAGGGAGTGCACAGGAGATGCACCAGGTATCGTTTAGATTGGAGACTCTGGATGGTTACATTGGGCTTGTATTTTCCTTGAGTAAAGGAGCCCTAAAGTCACCTCTCATCTTCCTTCACTCGAAACAGAAATGCCCTAGCACACTCAACCTTTCCAGACAAGACATTTTATGATCCAGTTACCATCCTGGTAAATCTCTGCTCCCTCTCCAAAGATTCGACATCCCTCCTATAAATGAGGCAATCAGAAATGAACACAAAATTCCAAGTGTGGTCAATCAGGTTTTTATTAGGTATCAGGTTTCAGCTCTTGAATTCAATCATCCATCTGCCAAAGACGAATGCACCATATGCCTTCTTGACCACCTCAGCAACTTTGATGGACCTCAAGACCTCTGTTACTCCGCATGACTAAGTATCCTGACAGTAATCATGCACTGTCTTCACATTCAATCTTCCAAAGTGAATCACTTCAGACTGAACTTCTTCTGCCACCTCTCAGCCCAGCTCTGCATCCGATGTTCTGTTGCAACCTGCAACCTTTTACACTACCCACAGCACCAACCTTCATATCATCTACAGTCTTACTAACCTACTCTTCCACTTCCTCATCCAAGTCAGCCAAACAAAGAGCAAGGGCCCAAAAACGTTTTCTGTAGAACACCACCTGTCACCAAACGCCAGGCAGAATATGCTCCATCTTCTATCTGCTGTAGGCTAGCAAATTTCAAATGTACACTGCAAGTGTCCACAGATCCCTTGCCTCATGATGATCTACAACTGCATTTAAGAATGGTGCAAGCAGAAACTCTCACACAGATAAGCTATGGGTTGCCTATAAGGAAATGGACCAAGAGATGAAAAGTGGGATTAACCTTTGGCTAGCAAAGATTGATCTGATGTTTTATCTTGTGACTATATCCACATTTGTTCTCAACGCTCATTAACCTTTAAATCATGTATGCAATAACCATGTCACAAAAACAAAAAAAGAACATTTGTGCCAGAATCACTTGGCAAGCATTATATATGTACGATGTAAAAGATAAGAGCAGACAATATCAGAACTTAGGAAATATAAACATCAGCGGATTGCCGGTAAGAAAGGCTACTGGGGAAAATTCAAACGCTTACAGTTATACTGATGTGGCACTCCAAATTCCTGCATCCATTCTGATATGGCCATCTTCAAAGCCACTTGAGGACTGTACAGGACATCTGTCTCTATCTCCTCATCACTGCCTTCATTTTCAAGTTTGATCTGAATGGATACAGTGCTCTCTTCCGTGTCAGCTGAAGGAAACAAAATTAACTACTGCATCACCCAAAACAATATCAATATTATGAACTAATATCCCAGATAAATGCATTAACAAAGAATTAAAAGTTTCAATAAAGCACGATCCCAGCTTCACACATGGATATGAAGAAAGACCACAGCAAGGTCAGCAACAGTGGTACTTGGCCGACACAGGAGTTTCGCCTGGTGCAACACATCTTCAAAACCTATGGCCCAGTTAAGATAGGTCAGCAACAGACAAAGGGACCCACAGTTGATCTGAAGCTGTCTTTAGTCCAAATCATTGTACCTGAAGTGGTGGTGGTAAACAAATGAAGTTCTTTCTGAGCAACTTTTCTGGGGCCACAACTGACTCAACAAATTTCATTGCACTGTTACAGTGACCCACTTCTGTTGGAAATGGATTCACAAGTTACAACACTTCACATGTAGTCAAAGTTTCATACTGTCTACTTACTCATTACAACGTCCTTCCTCACACCATTCATGTTGGATTTGTACCACGTAGCTAGTGTGTGAATCGCAACAAAGTTCCCTTCAAATTCACAGTTAGGGTTTGTCAATACTCCTTTCAGCCGCGGAATGAGCTCAGTTGACCTCCCCTTGTATGGACCAAGGAAGAGGCGCTTCTGATCGTAATCATTGGCATGCAGGTTATCCCAGATGAGAGGAGATCTTTTCAAGATTTTGGTGACTTCCTCGATGGATTCCACAGAGATATCTTTTGACACTACTTTTGGACCTAGAGATCATTAAAAAAAAAATTAGCTTCTCACACTTTTCATTCTATTAATCATTTGTATTTAAGAAACACTTAACTATTTCAATGTCTCAAATGATTTTGTAGTGAATAAAACATTAAGAATTCAATTCAATCTTAACTGGCATCCAAAGGAGGAGGGGAACCAAAATTGGCTTCATTTATTTTCTGTTTAGGAAGAACAGAAGCCAAGATTTCACCCTGTATCCTGGCTTAGTAACTAAAAATCAAGTCCTAAGCTTCTAAGAATGCTTACAGAACATATGCTGGCCAGCCGAAACTGTCACAGGATTAGAACAGCAATACACATAGTGAACAGCCTTATAAAACAAATAGCATACAGGTAACTCAGATGCTGCCCAAAACTGACAGAAAGCTGCCCCATATTAGGGGAAATGAAAAGGTTAGATTCATTGGCATCCCTTCTGAACATTACATTGTTAAATAAGCATACAATACAGACAGGGACATATCAACACAGAGCTATTTGAACATACAGTACTTCTAAAGAGACTAGTAACATAAGCAAATATAACAGTTACCTGGCAAGAGAAATTAATCAAAAATACACAGGCACAATACTGAAGTACACAGCTCACCTGTCCACAATACATCAATGCCAGGAAGAAGTTTTTCTCCAACAGTCCTGAGGTATGGAGATTGAGCAACATTGGGGTAGCAAAAAGTTCCACAGTACTCTGAATAGGATTTTTAAAAATTAGGAATCAGTACCATTTCTAACGCTATGTATACATGATTAAGTGGTTAACAGGTAGCAAAACTAAACATGTTTCTAGTTATTAAAATAGAAAGTGCAGAAATTATTTACTAGGACATTGTCTAGACTTGGGAGCCCCGAGTTCCAAGGAGGTTGTTTAAACTATGACTTTACTCCCTTGAATATATGACACTGAAGGGTGACCTGATGCAACTAATTTACCATCTTTACCTAGGAAACAGACACTGAAAGTGAAAGGGCATAAATTTAAGAGGGGGAGCTTCTTCACACAAAGGATGGTGTGTATTTGGAATGAGCAACCCAGAAATAATGGCTGAAATGGGCACATTAGCAACATTTTAAAGCCATCCAGATAAGTGCATTGATGGGAGAGGTTTAAGGACTATGGGCAGATGGGAGTAGCACATTAGGCAACAGTTGGCATGGACAAGTCGGGCCAAAAGGCCCATTTTCATTCTGTGTAATTGACTATAAACAGAAAGCCAGATGCCATCCAGATGTACCTTGGAACATTTAAGCTACAGTCTCATCTGAGGTCACAGTATACTGCAGTAAACTTCCTTTTTCCAGCAAGTTTCCTTGTAACTTCAGTTACACAAGCCGTAGAAGCATATAGCAACTCAGACATCAGCCCTAGAATCCTTTTTGTCACCAAGTCTATGAAGCAACTTCACTGCATTTCTGACTTGTATAGAAACAGCTCAAATTTGATCGTGAAACAAAACACAGGAAAGCAAATTTTCATCACAAGGCATTTATACACAACTCAAATCTTATGAGAAGTCACTATTTAGTAATACAAAAAAGACTTTTAGAACATGTCATTCTTGAAAATAAAGATTAGCTTCATTTATCATGTCTATCGAAACAGTGAAATGCGTCATTGACATCAATGAGCAACACGGTCTGTGAATGTGCTGGGGGCAGCCCACAAGTATTGCCATGCTTCCAGCACCAACATAACATGCGGATTTTTCTCACCCTAACTCGTACATATTTGGAATGTGGAAGGAAAGCAGAGCACCCAGAGGAAACATATGCAGTCCAGTGGAGAACAGACAAACTACTCACAGAGAGCGGAGGAAATTGTAATGCATTAAGTTCAAAGATTTACACTGGCAATAGTACAGCTGGAGCATCAGCTGGATTTGTGGCTCAAAATTTGGAAATAGCAGACATACCTCAATGGAGGAAGTCCCTGCAGCATGGCAAACCTAAGGACTCAGATCTGAACCATCAACATTTCTGGTTTTGGACTCAAGTCAAACGTCTATCATGCAAGAGGGAAACCAGCATAACAGACTCACTGGCAGCAGAGCCCACAGCCAGGCTGCGCTGATACAACGACTATAAAGGCATACTCACCAGTTGGACAGAACAGAAAGTGCTCTGGCTCTCCCAAATACTGATAGATCTCATTAGTAACAGAAAGTTGCGCATGTGCAAATGAACTGAAGACCTCTTTATCTGCTGGACACATATTGTGGTCAATGTCATCAAATAACAGTGCAAAGGACTTGCACCCAAACTGTGACACCTGAAAAACAGGAAGGCAAGTCAGGACTACAAGCAAAACTACTTTCAGCCCTAGCCACTTTCCTTAACTAGAAAGGCAAGATAGAATTACTTAACACAAGAAAATCTGCAGATCCTGGAAATCCAAGCAACACACAAACTGCTAGGGGAACTCTGGCCATTGAGCATCTGTGGAGAAGAGTAAATAGTCGAGATTACAGGCTGAGATAGGAGTGGGAAGTGGAATTGAAATTGGTGGCCACCAGGAGATCCCACTTTTCAGTTCTTTATTTATAGCAGGGATGCTTACCTCAGTGAACCGGTGAGTGTTGATCAGTGTCAAAATAGTTAAATTAAATCTACTGTGACTCAATGTTGTAAACCATGAAAACGTCCAAGGAGGGTGAATGATTTTTATAGGCACTGTAAGGTGTTGCTCCTCCAACCTGAGTGTGGCCCCATCGTGACAGTAGAAGGCGCCATGGATGTCGTTCCATGGTGCCCTCTACTGTCACGATGGGGCCACACTCAGGTTGGAGGAGCAACACCTTACAGTGCCTATAAAAATCATTCACCCTCCTTGGACGTTTTCATGGTTTACAACATTGAGTCACAGTAGATTTAATTTAACTATTTTGACACTGATCAGCAGAAGAAAACTTGTCAAAGTGAAAACAGATCTGTATAGTTCTCTAAATTTATTAGAAATATAAAACAAAATGATTGATTTCACAAGTATTCACCTCCCCCCCTTAATATGAGGCACCAAATCATCACTCATGCAGCCAATTGGTTTGAGAAGTCACATAATTAGTTAAATGGAGATCACTGTGTGCAGTCATGGCATTACAACAGATTGCAGTAAAAATACACCTGTATCTGGTAGGTCCAACTGCTGATGAGTCAGTATCCTGGCAAAAAAATACACCATGAAGACAAAAGAACACCCCAAGCAACTCTGCAAAAAGGTTATTGAAAGCAATACAGGAGTTGGAGTTTGCCAGAAGGTATGTGGAAGACTCTGAATTCAGCTGGAAGAAGGCTCTATGGTCTGATGAATCCAAAATTGGGCTTTTTGGCCATCAAACCAAACACTATGCGTACCGTACGCCAAACACCCACATCAAAACCACACCATCCCTACTGTGAAGCATGGCATGCTGTGGGGATGTTTCACTGCAGTAGGCCCTGGAAGACTTATGAAGGTAGAGGGTAAATTGAATACAGCTAAATGTAGGGAAATCCTGGAGGAAAATATGATGCAATCTACAGGAGAATTGCAACTTGGGAGACAAGACAATACGCCCAAGCATAAAGCCAAAGCTACACAAGAATGGCTTAAAAACAAATTTATTATCCTGGAGTGGCCAAGTCAGAGTCCAGACCTCAAAGCAATTGAAAATTTGTGCTGGAGTTGAAAAGGGCTGTTCACCCACAATCACCTTGCAATCTGACAGAGCTTGAACAGTTTTGTAAAGAATGGGGAGAAACTTCAGTGCCCAAATGTCCAAAGCTGATAGAGACCTATCCACACAGTCTCAAAGCTGTAACTGCTGCCAAACTTGCACCTACTAAATACTGACTTGATGGGGGCAAATACTTAAGCAATTAATTATTTTGTGTTATATTTGTAGTTAATTTAGGTCACCTTGTAGAGATCTATTTCCACTTTGACATGAGTCTTTCTGTTGATCTGTGTCAAAATAGCCAAATTAAAACTACTGTAATTGAAAGTAGTTAAATAAAACATGAAAAATTCAGGGGGTGGGGGGAGGAGAGAGGCAGTAGAATACTTTTTATAGGTACTGTATATTCCATTTGGGTATCCTCCAACCTGATGACATGAATATCGATGTTTTGAACTACCAGTGATTGGCCCCTTCCCCTACACTATTTCCATTTCCCCCTCCCAGCTCCTTTCCTGCCCATCACCATCTGCTGGTGCTCCTACTCCTTTCCATGGTCTTGTCTTCTATTAGATTCCCTCTTCTCCAGCCCTTTATCTCTTTCAAATCAAAGGCTATCTTAGATTGGGTGTTGTGTAATAACTCCCCAGGGTACATAATATGATTGAATTTATACTGCAACTTGAAGGAGAAGCACAAGTCACACGTAACAGTATCGCTATGGAATAAAGAGAATTACAGAGGCATGAGAGAGGAGCTTGCCTGGGTGGATTGGAGGAGGATACTGCTGGGGGTGACAGCAGAGGCAGCTGAAGTTTCTGGGAATACTTCACAAGGTGCAGGATAGATATGTCCCACAGAAGTAGTTGATCTCAAATGCCAGGGGTAGGCAACCAACGTTGACAAGGGAGGCTAAGGACTGCACAAGAGCCAAGGAAAGGGTATATGATGTAACAAACGTGAGTGGAAATTTGGATTATTAGGAAGCTTTTAAAATCCAACAAAAGGTAACTGAAAAAAAGCTACAAGGGAAAAGACAAAATGCAAGGGCAAACTAGCCAATAATATAAAGCAGGATTTTTCTTTAATATGAAGAGTAAAAGGGAGAACAGTGTTGATGTTGGACCACTAAAATGATGATGTGGTAATAATGGGAGACAAGGAAATGGCAGATCAACTTAAGGGGTACTTTGCATCTGTCTTCACTGTGGAAGACACTAACAGTGAGCCAGAGGTCCACGAGCGTCAGGGAGCAGGAGTGAATGCCATAGTGCTCGGCAAACTCAAAGATCCTAAGTTGGATAAGTCACCTGGACCAGATGGACTACATCCCAGAGTCCTGAGAGGTTGCTGAAGAGGTAACGGATGCATTGGTCATGATCTTTCAACAATCATTTGATTCTGGCATGATCCCAGAGGACTGGAAAATTGTAAATATAACTCCACTGCTTTGGAGTGTCAGGGTCTATTAAGGATGATGTTTCAGGGTACTTGGAGACTAATGATAAAATAAGTCAGAGTCAGCATGCCTTCTGTAAAAGCAAATCTTGCCTGACAAATCAGTTAAGAGTTCTTTGAGGAAGTAACAAGCAGGGTGGACAAAGGAGAGGCAGTGGATGTCATTTACTTGGATTTTCAGAAGGCGTTTAATAAGGTAACACACGATGCTGCTTAACAAGATCAAATCTAATGGTGTTACAGGTAAAATACTGGCATGGACAGCGGAATGCCTGAGAGGCAGGAGGCAGTGAGTGGGAATAAAAGGGGTCTTTTCTAGTTGGCTGCCGGTGACTAGTGGTGTTCCTCAGGGGTCAGTATTGGGCTACTTTTCACATTGTTTGTCAATGATTTGGATAACGCAATTGACGGCTTTGTGGCAAAGTTTGCAGATGATACGAAGATAGGTGGAAGGGTAGGTAGTACTGAGGAAGTGATGCAATTGCAGCAGGAGAATGGGCAAAGAAGTGGCAAATGGAATACAGTGTTGGGAAATGTATGATAATTCATTTTGGTAAAAGGAACAATAGTGCAGACTATTATCTAAATGGGGAGAAGGTTCAAAAATCAAAGGTGTCAAGGGACTTAGAAGTCCTCGTGCAAGACTCCCAGAAGGTTAATTTACAGGTTGAGTTCGTGGTAAAGGAGGCAAATACATTGTTGGCACTTGAATAAAATATAAAAGAAGATAATGCAGAGCCTTCATAAGACACTAGTCAGGCCACACTGAAGTATTATCAACAGTCTTGTCATTGGAGTGTGTCCAGGAGGTTCATGAGAATGATTCTGGGAATGAAAGGGTTAACATGAGGAGCATTTGGCACCTTTGAGCATGGACTCATTGGAATTTTGAAGAATGCAGGGGGTTGCACGGAAATCTCATTGAAACCTATTGAATGCTGAAAAGGCTAGATAGAGGATAGGTGAGATGCGGGTTGAGAGCACGTTTCTTCTGCTGGGGGTATCCAGACTAGAGGGTACAGCCTCAAAACTGAGGGGGGACCTTTTAGAACAGAGGTAAGGAGGATTTTTTTTTTAAAAGCCAGAGCATAGTGGAATGAATGCTCTGCCACAAATTGCAGTGGAGGCCAAGTCCGTGGGTGTAGTTAAAGCAGAAGTTGATAGTCTCCTGATTGGTCAGGGCATCAAAGAATATGGCGACGGCAGATATATGGGGATGAGTGGAATCCAGAATCAGCCGTGATGGAACGGTTTAAAAGACTCCATGGGGTGAATAGCCTAATGCTGCTCCTGTCTTATGATCTAACTTCCCAGCTCTGGATTTCACCCCTCACCCAGTTCCACCCATCACCTACCTTGTATTACTTCCTCCCCTAGCCCAACGTCCTGCTCGGCATCTCATCCTTTTTGTCCCATCCTGATGAAAGGTGTTGGCTGAAATGTTGACTGTTTACTCTTTCCCATAGGTGCTGCCTGACCTGCTGAGTCCCTCCAGCACTTTGGGTGCATTGCATAGATTTACTTAGGATGGCTTGCACTTAAAACATATCAAATAAATTTAGAACTTAGAAAAAACCTCAGCAACACCAACCTGATCCAATTTGCGCTTAAGAGTTGCAACCTCCTTCTGATTTGAGAACGTGATATCCAATCCAGGTGATATAGCATAAACAAACTCAATATTGTGCTCTTTTGCTGAAGTGATTAACTGCATCAATTGTTCTGGAACAGAAAAAAACGTTTGGGATGGATACAGCAAAAAATATATCACCCAAGGAGCAAGGAACAGCCAATTCTCAAGACTGACCCGCTGGCTAGATTAGCCTACTGTAGTACAATGTAACATTGACAAGACAAATGAGTAGAGCCAGCTACATCTTCCCAGGATAGAAGACCATACAATTCATACAATTATAGCAGCTTCCTCCAAAGGAAACAGCCACAACTGTAACACTTACAGCTAGATTGTTTTGATGGATTCCCAACTACACGTATTTAACAATATTACTAAAACCAATAGGAGGGCATTACCTAGGCACCTGCCAATGAATACTTCTTAAACTAGTCAATCTGTTGGAGTCACTGAGTTTTCACCCATCGAGGACAGCAATGCTGTTTCAATTGATGGCCATAGGCTCAGACACTGACAACCAAAGCAGGCAAGGCCAAACTGAGTCTTATCCCCAACCTAGTACAGAACTAATCCTCAGTATAACAAAAGAACAGATTTTAACGGCCAAATTTACCTTCTGCTGCCCAAAAAGATGAATAATAGTTTTAAACATCAATCCATTTGCTTTTTAGAAACTTACTTTGTCACAACCACAACCTACAGTAACAAACAGAACAGAAAGGAGTAATGAACTCCGATCAAAATCCACACTGCAATTCAACATTTCTCTAAAATAGATTGCTGGAAACAGTGAGGTCAAGCAACATTTGTGAAAAGGGAAATCAAGTTTGCAAACAGTGACCTTCAAAACTTGGGGGGAAAACAGTTTCCTAGCTGTGATTAAAAGTCAATAACTAGAGAAAACATATCACCCAAGCTATTACTGAAGGATCAATATTATTCACCATACATTTTCATGTATTAGAAATTTGCTGTTGTGTGTTGGTGCCACATGCAACTAAAACTAACATTCAAAAATTATTTTTAAAAATTGTAAAAATAAAGCTGGATGTGCGAATATGGAATAAAATGTGGATAACAGCATGTACTTACGATGTAAACAGCATTACAAGGTTTAAATGTTTACAGTGCAGTGTGAGAGAATAGACAGAGGAGATGGACTAAGTAGAATTTTTTCCGATGGATACCGTATGATCGAATGAACACTTGAGAACTTCAAAAGCTATTTGCAAGACTGCCCGTCTAAATTATCAACTGCAAATGACAAAATTGAAGACAGAGGTACACAAACTTTAGGACACAAAGGGAATCAAAGAATATGGAAAGTGAGTGGGAATAGCAGAGCAAGAAGACAGACATAACAATGACAGCAAATGCACAAGCCACAACACAGCCAACTCCTGCTTCTCATGACCGTGAACTACTGATAAGAGGAAATTCATATGCAGGATAAACTGTACAACAAACTGAAAGGGGAAATGGAACTGAAACTCACCTGCTTCTTCAACAGAGTACATCTCCCGCCAGAACATTCTGTGCTTATAGTCATCCTTTGGTGCATATAGGTACGTGTTCAATCCCCACTTGCGCATTCTGTTGAATAATGTAACAATAAAGATGCAAATCAAGTCTCCTCATTGCGTATCTGAAATGCTGAAGATTCAGCTTAAAACCAGAACACCAGCTCAGGTAACTGGATTTAGAAGAGAAAAGAGCTAATCAGCCTCTGAGGAGGCAGCTTAGAGCAGACCACATACAACTAACTATTAAACATGCAACACTGCAAGCCAAAAAAAAAAACATGGGTTGAGATTAAAATTCTCTCAGGAAAGTTATCACTGCGAATGATTATTTAGGTAGGTTAACGACAAAAGCTTCAGAATTAGCTTGATTTACAGACAGGTGTAGGTTACTTCTCGATATGATTAATGAATTAAATGGATGTTTTATTTAAAAAGTGGCAATTCCTTTGTTGGGGGACTTAGCTGAAGTTCAGGTTTTGTTTATAAACAGTCATGAGACTGCAGAATTAAAAAGTCAGGTTAACTTCAAAGAACAACTTAAGATAGATAATGAAGCTTACCTTCTGAACAGTTCCTTTCTCTGTTCCATGCTCCATGGGCGCCCATAAAAACCTAGGAAACCAGGAAAACCCAATTCAAATACTTCATATGGATCAGATTTCACATAGCTGCCTGAAAAATTTGATGGCATTTGAATAGTTTTATATTTTATTAAACAGAATATAAAAGCAGAACTACAACTCTATACTAGACTCAATCCTGACTACAGACCTGTGCAAAGACAACATCTATTGCTGGCCACCATGGAATTGCAAGAGGACTGTGAGGCCATTTGCAACAGTAAAGAGAAGCTTGTAAAGTACATGGATGGGAGGTTTACAGAGGTCTGTAGCCCAGATCAGGCCTGTGGGATCAGACAGAATTATTCAGCTGGAGGGACCAAATGGCTTGTTTCTGTGCTGTAGTGCTCTATTTTTAGGGGCTAAAAGTCAGCTAGACTGGCAACATGGGGACAAGTAGCACATCAAGCAGATGGCCTTTCATTTGTTATTACTCAACCCTTTTTTAATTTCCAGATTACCGACTGCCACAGTGAGATTTAAATTCACAGTGTTGTCACCCAAGATCACTGGATTATCAGCACATTCACAAATGCTACACTGGTATTTCAGAACAAAGTTAACTTGATGTTACTCAAAGAAAATTGCTTGATATTTTTATTCATTGCAATGCAGCATGGAACAGACCCTTCCAGTGGCACCAGCCTGTGACACCCAATTTAATCCTCGATTTATCACGGGACAATTTACACCCCATAGTGCCCGGAACCTCCAAGTGTTGCAAACTAATCCCTCGAACATGAAGTCTAAAAGGAGGCGGATCAAGTGGCCTGCAGCTAACATGACTTCACTGTGGAAGCAGTTTGATGAAGATGTTAACCAAATTCTGGAGGCAACGACGAAGGGAGGGGTTGATAGGAAGCTGCAAGCCGTGACAACAATTATTGTTCCCAATGGAGGTTGGTTGTAGGGGATTCATAGCCTGTTCTTTAGTTAGAGCCTTCAGCATTTTGGGCATCGAGGAAGAGGAGAGCCATCCGCAGTACCACCGATGCGGCAGAGAGGGCCTCAAGATGGCTGTGGCTCAAAAGAAGGGAGCCATGGAGTCATAAGTAGCTAGCCATCTGGACACAAGCTGGGGTCTGATCAGCCCCGGCTGGGTCACCTGGAGGAGGTTGTATGATGTTGAAGGACCCAAAACACCCGATGATTCCAGGAACATCACTGAAGGTGTGTCCAGAAGCATCAATAGATGTATGTACACAGCACAATGACCAATTAACCTGCCAACCAGTTCATCTTTGGACTGTGGGACGAGACCCACACGGTCAAGGGGACAACGTACAAACTCCTTATAGATAGTGGCAGGAAATGAACCGGTACTGTAAAGCATTGTGCTAACCACTACAATACTGTGCTGCCCCATACAAAATAGTGTAGGTACTCAGGATACTGACAGTTGCAAACCAAGCCCAGTCTTGGGACCTAATTTGCACCCTTTCTATGCAGCTCTGAGCCTCTGTTGCAACCAAACATGCTCACTGAGGTCGTTCTAAAGATTGCTTTTGAAGAGTGGATTTATTTTTGGCCTCAAATATTTTGTTCATTGCAGTTAGCCTTAACCAAGGGCCTTAGGATATTGCAAGGTGGTCAAGTCACCAAATTCAAGTCCAGCTCAGGAAATGGACTTATAAGGACCCAAAAGCACAGAAATAATGGTATACATTAGGACAGCGGTCCCCAACCACCGGGCCGCAACGCATGCGCTACCGGGCCGCGAGGAAACGATATCATTTGGCATTAGGAGTCAGCTGCACCTTTCCTCATTCCCTGTCACGCCCACTGTTCAGCTTGAACGCACGCGAGGTCATTACGCACACGTCATCCATGTCAGCGCGGGAAGATCAACTCCTCGAGTTTGCAAGTGATGGCGGGCTGAAAAGTATGCTTGACATAACATCTCTGCCGGCATTCTGGATCAAAATCAAGGCTGAATATCCGGAGATAGCCACGAAAGCACTGAAAATGTTGCTTCCATTTCCCACATATCTCTGCAATGAATGCAACGAAAACTAAATTGCGGAATGGACTGGACATAAGGAACCTCCTTCGAGTATCGATGTCTCCCATCACCCCTCGATGGGACCGTCTTGTTGCAGGAAAACGAGGCCAGGGCTCCCACTGGTTCAGTGATATTGGTGTGTTGCAATGATTTTATATGTTCATACGGGGAAAATATGTGCTGTGTGTTTAATATCCAAACGTTACTTAAAATGTTATGATGCTATTGAGTTATATAACCATATAACAATTACAGCACGGAAATAGGCGATCTCGGCCCTTCTAGTCCATGCCGAACACTACTTTCACCTAGTCCCACCGACCTGCACTCAGCCCATAACCCTCCATTCCTTTCCTGTCCATATACCTATCCAATTTTTCTTTAAATGATAATACCGAACCTGCCTCTACCACTTCTACTGGAAGTTCGTTCAACACTTACTTCAAGCTCCCCTGATAATTGACTTATCGCTATATTCATGCGAGGAAAATAAGCGCTGTGTGTTTAATATTAAATTCGTTAGATAAACCCTCTTAGAAACGAAATTGAGCGTATTAGCCACTTATCACCTATATTGCGTCGTGATTAACATCCTCCCCGAACAGGATCGCCAAAAATGATTTGTAGAAAAAATGGGCACGTACACGCATGCGCAATGGTGCCTGCGCAAGGCTTCATGGCCATTGTAGTCTTTCTTGGGGGTAAATCCAACGTATTTGATTGCTACTTCTTGTCCGTTGGCAACCCTTATCCCCCCCCCCCGGCCAACAGTCGGCCGGTCCGCAAGAATATTGTCAATATGAAACTGGTCCGCAGTGCGAAAAAGGTTGGGGACCCCTGCGTTAGGAAAGCAGATTTTATTCTGACACAAAAGAAAAACATGGAGATTTATATTATCTATATGTCACAGCATCTGCTGACTCCTAATTACAGTCTGATGGTAGCGATTTTGCATATGGAAAATAATCAACTTGGTTCAAAAGTTCTTTATAAAATCATTGGACCAGACCTAAGGAAATGAAAGACTGGATTGAAAGAAAATGCTGAAATGAAAATTTACAAATTAGTTCACTACATGCAGTAATGGGACTGTTCAAATCACTGCTCAACTGGAGAATAATTTAAACAGTTCTGCTGCTGATACCATCTCATCTTCAAGTAAACCTATTTTCATCCATTACCTCTACCTCCTACACTGGTTCATACAGAGCTGAAACCCTGATCTACCCCATATGTTTGCTTCACTAAGCCTCAGAATCAAGTTTATTATTACAGATATGTCATGAAATTCACTGCTTTGCAGCAGTACAATACATAAAATGCACTATAAATTACAAAAAATTCGTGCAAAAAGACAGCAAAAATACCTCATTCTTCCTTTATCTAATCTCATCAAATTTTCTCATCTCTTACTATGTCCAATCAATAATCAACATTTCACTGACCACATGTACACCGAAAACAGTGAAAGGCAAGGATGTGCTGAGGGCAACGTGCACACCTCAATCTTACAACTGGGCTCATCTACTATATCTAAATGTACATCGCCCCATTTGAGTGTCCATGCATTCAGCTACAACACATCACTCAAAAATGCAGTTTCTAAGAATGCTTTGTGTGCACGTCTCACACTGCTTTAAACTCAGACCACACTACCCAGTTACACAAACAGCTGTCAGTGGATTCCTTGATGCAGAACAATTGTTGCCCTGACAACCCAAGAACCAATGATCTCACAGCAACACCGCCACATCAACACCAATAATCAGCCCCAATTTATGTTTTGACCTTGACCATAAATGGGAATAGGTTAAAATTAGGCAAAGTTTCCTGCAAATTATACCACACAAACACTATTATCCTTTATTGCCCCTAGGAAATTAAAAATACATTAAATTGAAGCCTTGAAGTAGTGCTATTGTTTTGCCACAGAGGGAGATATTTCAGAAATCTTAGTCATAAGACATCCATTTAAAACAAGAGGTTCCCAACCAGGTGTCCACTAATCCCTCTTGTCAATAGTAGAGGTCTATGGCATTAAAAAAAATTGGGAACCCCATATTTAAAAGATAATTAGCATCCTTCTACTTTGGCATGGGGGGTGGAGGAAAAAAGGATACAAAATGCTTGGGGAGAAAATTGTTTTCAGATTTCATATTTTGGAATACTTGCATCTATATAATGAGATACCTCAGGGATGAGACCCAAGTATAAACACACCTTTTATATTACATTTAACCTGAAGGTAGTTTTATAACTTATTTAATTTTGTGTTTGAGACAGTAAGCACAAACCACACGGTAATCACTGAGTAATGCAAGGTCTGGATATGACACTTGCTGAAAACAAGCTGGCAGCAACAGATCATTTCTCAGAATTGTCTACAGTGTGCAGGGACATGTACATCACCTGGGAACCTTCCCAGCACCTTGTGGAATTTTTCCATTAGAGGTGTCAGCTCAGCACCCAGAAAATTTCAAATCTCAGATAAGGGGAACTCTATCTATATTAGAGATAATTTTGTATTTAGATACTTGTATGCTTCATTGACAGCCATACGTTGAGCAGTTGGCTTATTAGCGAACTCAGAATCAAGTGCAATACATAGCAAATTAGATTTTTCTAACGTGTATTCACTCATATCAAACCAAACCTAATTCCTCGTACTACACAATACCATATTGCATTCACAAAATACTCTGCAGATGCTGGGGTCAAAGCAACACTCACAAAATGCTGGAGGAACTCAGCAGGTCAGGCAGCATCTGTGGAAACGAACAATCAACGTTTTGGGCCAGAATCCTTCGTCCTCCAGCGTTTTGAGAGTGTTACCGTATTGCACTGTTAAAAGTTTACATAGTAGTTGATGGTCAAAATGCAAAAAATATCAGCCATGGTCAATGTGTAACGAACTTTTTTCCTACATTTAGACTGCCTGTGGCAGTCACGTTTCTGGTGAGTCTAAATAAAACTAAACTGTGACCCTGAAACCAATGACATGAGGAAAGTTCAAAGACTATCCTGATTCATTAAGTGCAACATTTGCCAAACCAAGAGGGTTCCCTAATTAACTGCAGTTGTGCCACTTTTTTTTTAAAAGAAGATTTGTTTTTGCCTTTTCTGATATACATCTTGTTTCTGAAGGTTTAATACAAACCTTACCCTAATGAATGGGTAACAAAGCAATGCTAGTCATCTGTATTTCAATTAACCATAACACGAAACACCCGAGTACTTTCAAGAATCACTCAGATGCTCCCACACATACAGCAACACAGGAAAGGTCCAAGTTATCAAATGCAAGGAACAATGAGGAAACCAAGAAAAGTGTGTGGACAATTTATTCACAAACAACAGGAATTCTGCAGATGCTGGAAATTCAAGCAACATACATCAAAGTTGCTGGTGAACGCAGCAGGCCAAGCAGCATCTATAGGAAGAGGTGCAGTCGACGTTTCAGGCCGAGACCCTTCGTCAGGACTAACTGAAGGAAGAGTGAGTAAGGGATTTGAAAGTTGGAGGGGGAGGGAGAGATCCAATTTGGATCCATCCCAAACCATCTGCAACAAAGCAAAACTGAGAATGAGTGAAGATTGGAAAACACATTCCAGAAAGGTTAGGTCTGAAGAAAACAGTCCAGCAGAAAATCCAAGCAGCTGATTTGGAATATACATGGGATAGACCGGAGACAAAAATGTTGTGCATGTGAGTGCCTAAGTTTATTAGGGAGAACAGCTGTCACAATAATCCCAAAGGGAACTGATTGTCTAGGAGAACATCATGCTGAGTAATCAGGCCATTCCACCTCCAAAATTGTGCCCTAAAGCAATTGTACTCCCATGCACAAGGACACATCAAGTATCCTGCATTCTCTCCTACATAATAGCAATGAGACAACGAATAAAAAGCCCAGATCACCTCCATGCAATTGTGCAGAGGTTTAGGAGCCGGGAATAGCACTAATAATTTTAAAATGGTGCATTCACCCAATAATGACCTAAATCACTGCTGTCCAACACTCCCACCAATTAGGCAACACTGCCAAAACATTAGCTTGCAAATGCAGTTTGTGCATTTTTCTTTCTAAACTGAAAGGCATCAGTTGCATGGACAACCACAAAGAACTGTCTACAGCTGTTTTTAATCCTGCAATATCAATGACCAGGTTTAGTGAGTAACACTTGAATGAAATTGACTGGACTAATTTGACAAATTAAAGTATGCAGATAATACATTCATTCTCCCACCCCCACTTCCTTTTGTACAACCACGGAGAATATAATTCACAAGTAGGCCTGCAAGGAAGACAAAAGGATAAATCTTGATTCTTAAAGTGAAAAAGGAACGTGGCAGTGAACCAACAGCAGGCTGCCAGCTGTTGCAGGATAGACTGTAATAGTTT
The DNA here is from genome assembly GCF_963921235.1 of Mobula hypostoma. Classification (NCBI taxonomy): domain Eukaryota; kingdom Metazoa; phylum Chordata; class Chondrichthyes; order Myliobatiformes; family Myliobatidae; genus Mobula; species Mobula hypostoma. Next base: position 15,713,731 of record NC_086115.1, on the reverse strand, counting down.
AGGCAGATTCCATTGGCATTGGTAATACTGTGTCAGCAAGTTCAATTCACTAACTCCAGGAGGAGAAAGACAGCATTATTTCTATCACTTTGCAAATAATCAAAACCACAACATAAACAATGCTCAATTTTACACAAAGGCTTTAAAATAACAGAGTCAAATGGATATATTAAGAGACCTGGTGAAAGCAGCTTGGTGCAGTGGGTGTTTCAGCACAAGGATTAGCTCATAGAGGGTAAAATGGCCAGATGGAGAATCATTCTGTTGCAGCCTGTTAACATCCAAATTACCATTGTTCCCCAACAGAATAAAATTTAATGAAATTTAACAGACCTTTCACAGTTAAGAACACATTGTACAGTTAGCAGTCAGTGAGATTACATCTTGAGTGCATTCTCATTTAAAACAGCACAGTAGCACAAAAGTCAGAAACGAAGTATTCAACATTTCAGTTTAATATTTCAACTCACTGAATACAAATAGGACTAGCTCAATTCCACCACTTGATCCATATGGGTTTGTTGGGGTAAAAGGCCTGTTTCTGTGCTGTATATCGCTGAATATAATGATTACCACAATCACCATTCATAAACTGATTGCGAGGTTGGATAAAGGATTTGGCTTTAACAACTTTGGACAGCGCTCTGGTCATTTCAATTAACTCAGGTCCTAATACACTGCAAATCCGATAGCACCATCTCGATATATTAAACTCACATTTGATACCTACCACCACTCTCTACGTTGTAGGTCACTCATCACATTTTCACCAAATTAGGCAGCAAATCCAATTTGACTAACTTCACCTTATGGAGACATCGGAGTTGTTTTAACCCACAGTTAACTATTCTTCAATACATTCATGATCAGTAGTAGGTGGCTTTGGGCAACAAGGGTACACCATTGAAGATAATAAAATAAATCTCTAATTACAAACAAGATAGATTCTGCAGATGCTGGAAAAACTCAGCAAGTCTGACAACATTTATGGAGCAAATAGACAACACTATGGTTCAAGGGAGAAAAAATAATTTAGGATGAAAGGTCCAGAGCAAAGGACTGAACTGGGCAAAGATCAGAGTAACAAAACGAGTAAACCTGTGGCCAAAAATCACAATTGACAGTATCAGGTTACATGCCAAACAGAGAATTACAAACGATCATTTTTGTGTGAAGTAGCTGTATAACACATCAAAAGCTCAAAAGTAGCCTTGTGGACCTGAAAGGATATGAAGTGAGCAGACAACAATCCCACATTTAATAACAGCAGACAAAGCAGTGAACAGATAGAGGATTTAAAAATATTACTTTACAATATAATCACCTTTTAAGTTGGTTTGCAATTTGAGGCAAAAGTCAATGAAACAGAATAACCATGATTAGTCTTCCGGCTAACTAAAAACTCAGCAATCTTACAAGCCTATTTCAACTCACGATCTAGCCTTGGACACAGTGAGAATATTATGCAACCAATCTTTGAAACAATAAAAGGATAATATGTTGAAATCTTATAACTTACTCACATATTTTTGATAAATATATATTAATAAGGAGATACCCAGATCTTACTAAAATTAGGTCAACTCCTGCATGTTTCAGTTCAAGCGAGTTTGAGTGTTTTAAAGCAATTTCACAGCAGACATTTTGTGTCGTCTATTTTCATCATTACTGGAGCACAACTTCATGTCGTCACAACAAGAGAACTTGAAACAAAATGTCTGCCTGTGAACTATGAGAACACCCTGAAAAAGAGGAAATCCAATCTGTGCATAATGCCTTATAATTACTCGTGTCTCAATTCAAGTTCTATAATTAGCTGAATTCTCAAAGTCTGTAAAGGCACTCCCCCCAACATCTGAGTTTAAAACCTAAAATATTAACATTTTTAAAACACCAACTAGCACATGACTTATGAACCAAACATTTGCTCAATGGTGGTATTATGGAAGAAAATAATGCACGTGCTCTGGAAGCTGTCAGCCTAATTGTGACCTTTATTCCTCAGCTATGTAAATAGCAAGCTATGAAGAGTCAAGTTGGCGTGGACTTAACATTAAACTGATTGCCATTGTGAAGGACTGCACTTATTGCCCTCCACGGAACATACATTGTTCGGCCATTATTTGGGAGAGTTGCACAATACGGGCTCATATACACAATTCCTTAGCATGAAAAGCAACCTTTCAAAACAAGACCCACTCAACATTTTAATGATCAAATTATCAGCGCTGGCGTTCACCTCCGGATTTACATAAAATAATGAATCAACTGTAAATCCACTTAACCCTGAAGTTGACAGTGAAGTTGATGCTGACCCCCCCCACCAGCTCCCCATAACCCCCACCGTTCTCCAGATTGGAGAACCCTAAATGTGACCTACAACGCTAAAAAAAAATTCCTCACCTCCATATTAAAAAGACACAGCAAGAGTTAAATGTTCCAACTGGATCCATGCCTCCAGAGAGACAGCAGCTCACAGACTCTGAAAGACAAGCCGGACGACCCAGTAACTAGTATCACCCTGCCCGCCGAGGTGCCCCCTCCCCCGTGCTGCGAAATGCCCTGGTCTTCAAAGGACTGGGACGGGGAGAAAGAGCAGTGGAAGATTGTGACATCACGGTCACACCGCCCCTCCCCCAACAGCGGCAGGAAGGGGCCAGACAAAAAAAAGCTGCAGCTTCGACACCAAGAAACCAACCGCGACGCACCTACAAGGTGCATCACTTACATAAGGCAATGACGTGGTTATAATCCATAAAGAATAGCTGCATGGCAATTTAACCATTTACCTTCCACGACACCGCAGAGGAACTTCCTCTTGCCTCCGGGAGGCTCCGGCCGCTGGGGCGGAGGACGATTATCGAGTGTGCCGTTGCCGATGGTCGGGTCGGGAGCGGCACCGGGCTCGGCGGAGGCGGCGGCCGGCGTGTCGCCGGGTGGGGGGATGGGGAGACTGGGCTCAGCAGGGGCGGGGGTAGGACTGAGCTGGGCGGGCGGTGAACAGTCACCTCCGGCGCCGCCGTTCTCCTGCGGCCCGCTGGGTACTTTGTCCGTCTGCACCATGGTGACCGGAGGACCGGACACCACCGCGACGCTCGTCGCCCGAACCTAAGTACAACAGCCGAATCCCAAAAGTCTGCCGTTCGTCAACCCTCCTTATTTACAGAGCAGGAAATTATTTTTTAAATAAAAGGCGTCTTTTATTTTCTCCTCAGGACAAGCAAGCGATCACTAGCTTCCGTCCCTTGTTGTCTACAGAAGCACTCTGGGATAGCTGGCCCGCCCCTCCGCATGCGCACTGACAACTACCACCCATCACCCGCTTCCCCTCCACCCGGAGCGCATGCGCAGCCGCATCTTCGTCACGGGCTCCCATCCCGTCCGCATGCAAGCGTCCCCATTTCGCCCCGCCTCCTCCGCACCCCGCATGCGCGTTATCGACGGCGACTCTTCCCTCTGCAGGCGCAGCGCGGATGCGAAGCTACCCCTTCAGCAGTGCGCATGCGTAGAACCGAAGCCCGCCCCTTCCTAGGGCAGTCCGCATGCGCAGTGGCATCCTTTGCCCCCCTGGCACGAACCCCAAATATATTTTCACTTTAAATTCATTTTCGAAAATTTATTGTCCATATTATCCCAGAATCATTATCTATTTGTTCTGTATGCACAAAACCCGCGATTTTTTTTGCTGATAGGATATAGGAGGGAAAACCTGTGCGCATGCGCCTCGTTTCAGGTCTATGGTCTGCAGAGCCCTTTTTTTATTGACCTACTTAACGATAATATTGCTATTTTCATTTCTGTCATTGACGACTCTAATTACTGTCGTTTTAGGCATCTAAATGTTAAAGGGAGACTGCTGGGAGTTGGACGTGACGCAAACTGCGCATGCGTCGAAACCGCCCGAAACCAGTGTCAACCGGTTTGTCTAAACTCCCATTTTTATGTGCGAAAAATAGCATCTTCTTTAAGGTCGCTTCTTCAGATTAGCAACGGATGATTTACTTTTATTCTCTAAACGATTACGCTTTTGCGGCGATGTACTGTAATTCCCAGATTATAATTCTGCTGTCTTCCTTTTTATAAAGCTTTCCCTCAGCACGCATGCGTGGCAATTGTTTTTAAAAGGCAGTGGCATTTAGTCACGCATGCGCCTTGGGTGACAACGGCAGGCGACTGCGCATGCGTCTGTGACTGGGCTTTAAATCTGGGCATGCGTCGTGGTCAATCTACCCACCCCCCACCTCAACATCCAGTGACCTAATTTTATAAAGCGGAGGGAGGAAGGGGGAAGAAATCGCTTAGTTATTATTTAACTTGCTCTTTCAGCAATTTCTATAGCAACCGACCTCGTGATTTTACTGCTCCAATCATTAACTTGCTGTGTTTATCAAAAAGTTGTGGTGGGGGGGAGTAGCCTCCATTTAAAGGGGCAATGTAAATTGGTTTATTATTGCTGGATGGACTGAGATAACAGTGAAAAACTTGCGTACAGATCAATTCATTGCAACAGTGTATTGAGGTAGTACGACGGAAAAGAATTCCAGAGTGTAGAATAAAGTATTACAGGGAAAAAAAATGCAGTGCATATAGACAATGCCCTGGGGTGAGAGCAAGGATTGTACGAACTCTTTTCAGGGAGAAGTCCTAACTTGTTATCTTTGCAACAGATGTGGTGATGCAGCTGTTTGTTTTAAAAAGAAACGTAGGCAAGAGCTTTCCATTTCAAAAAAAATCTCAAAAACAGATTATGTGTGGTGTCATTAAGTTCTATGCAGATACATCTTGAGTGATTTACTTTCAAGGATAAATTTTTGTCTAGTTACATCATTTGTTATAGGAATGTGAATTATGCGCTTCTCTGTAGCAGAACCACAACCACCCTCAGCACCCCCCCCCCCACCACAACCATTCGCAGGTCTAATTCAGTACATGTGGAAGGCCAGGCAGGCTTGGAAATATGAATCCTGGAGGAATAATGGAACACAGCCAGAATGCAAATGCAAAGAAACCAGAAGCCTTTGATCATAAACAGTCACAACAAACCAGTCAGGAGATACTGAAATAATAATATTAGGAACAGATTAGCAACATGGAAATAGGCCCTTCAGCCCATCACGTTTTTGCCAACCATTGCACTGATTATGCCTAGAGTCCATGGCATTCTGTGTGATTTAGAAGGAGTGAATAAAGTCAAACATGTTTGTCTTATGTCAATTTTTTTATGAAATACATGTTTCAGTTATGAAGTCGGACTGGAGAAGTGGTGGTTATTTCCCTCGGGGTGAATAAGATGAGAGAAGAACTTTTGAAGTGTCCAAGACACAGTGTTAAAATTTTGAGTGAAAGATAAAATAGAAGATATGAAGAATTTTTTTCTTAATCGGAATGTTATTAACTGAAGTTCATTGCCTATACAAATAATTTGGTGTATTTAAAAGGGAATTGGATAGGTAGTTATGAGAAAGTAATGTCTAGTTACAGTATATGTTCAAAGTACATTTATTATCCAAGTATGTATACCATTTACAACCTTCAGATTCATCTTGCAGGCAGCCACAAAACAAAGAAACGCAATAGAACCCATTAAAATCCCACACTACGAAGACCATCAAACACCCAATGTGTGAAAATGAACAAACAATGCAAACAATAAACAAATAACATACAGGTCATGAATCGTATACGGAAAGATCCGAGAAAGAGACTGATTCAATTGTTCTAGAACAAAGTTTAAAGTAAATTTATATCAAAGTATGTCACCACATACACCTGAGATTCATTTTCTTGCAGGTACTCACAGTAGAACTGAGAAATACAATAGGATCCATGAAAAATCTACAAAGAAAGACTGACAAACAGTCAATGAGCAAAAGAAGGCAAACTGTGCTAATAATAGATAAATAATGATTGGGTATGTAGCAGGAGATAGCATTAGCTCAATGAGGTGCAATGGACTGTGTGTTAACAATTCCATGAGGAAGAGAAGTCCATATCTCATAAACTTATATAAGAAATCATGAGTATAAAATGTGCTCGTGAGTCCAGGAACAGAAACATAAACCAGCTGAATGTGTTGCTGAAGAGCTGGTGCAGGGGGCAAAGATTCAGCTTCTTTGATCATTGGGATCTCTTCAGAGGTACAGGCAACCTGTACAAGAGGGATGGGTTGCGCTTGAACCAGAGGAGGGTCCAATATCCCAGCATGAAAATTTGCTTTAGGGAGGCTTAAAAGAGTTTTTCAGGGATTTGGAACTGGAGAGGGCAAAGTCAGTGAGAAGATGTACTGCAACCAAAGCATGTATGTCTGATAAACATGAGGAAATCTGCAGATGCTGGAATTTCAAGCAACGCACATAAAAGTTGCTGGTGAACGCAGCAGGCCAGGCAGCATCTATAGGATGAGGTATAATCGACGTTTCGGGCCGAGACCCTTCATCAGGACTAACTGAAAGAAGTCATATAACTGATGTAAGTCTGGTATTCAGGATAGCCACGTTTACAGTAAGTGGGCGGATGGAACCACTGTGTTAAACTGCTTCTATTTCAATGCAGGTAGCAGATGAATGGAGGGTGTAGATTGCCTCTAAGGACTGAGATATTGTGACCATAACAGAAACAAGGCAAGAGAATGGCAGGACTGGTCATGTCAAGAGTCCAGGGGGCACCATGTTCCTCTTAGGTTGAAGGATAGACATACTAAGTTCACGGAACCTTGGCTAATGAGAGATATCTAGGCTGTTTCAAAGGTACATTTAATGTCAGAGAAATATATACAATATACATCCTGAAATGCTTTCTCTTCGCAACCATCCACGAAAACAGAGGAGTGCCCCAAAGAACAAACAACACTTAAATGTTAGAACCTCAAAGTTCCACCCCCCCCCCACTGGATAAGCGGCAGCAAGCAACAATCCCCACTCCTCCCACCAGCAATAAAAAAGCATCGATACCCGCCACCAAGTACTCAGGCGTGAGGAAGGCAACAGCAAAGACACAGACTTGCAGTACTCCAAAGGCTACATTATTCACCCGGCATTGGACATACCACAGGCTCTCTCTCTCTCTCTCTAATAAGGGAGAGAGATGTGTATCCGTTTCATAGTGGTCAGTGAATTAACAGTAAAAGGGTGACGAAGGACAGACCACCCCAAACATGCCCTCTTTTCATTGTTACCATGAGGTAGGTACAGGAGCATGAAGGCACACATTCAGCAAATCAGTGACAGCTTCTTCCCCCCGCCATACAATTTCTAAATGAACATTGAACCCATAATCACTACCTCACTGCTTTCTTATTTCTGTTTTTTTACACTGCTTATTTTAACATGACTGTTTAATAGACCTATATATACTTGTTGCAATTCAGTTTTTTTTCTATGTATTAATCATGTATTTCAATGTATTACTGCCAGAAAGGTAACAATTTTCACCACATATGCCAGTGATATTAAACTGATTCTGACTAGATCATCTTAAGAGCCATCAGGGCTGCCTATCCTGTGGAGCCACAGGAGATGGCTGAGGTTTTCTTTTTGGTGTTTACTGAGGAGAATATCATGGATGACAAGGACATGAGGATGCTGTGGTAGGCATGGACCAGTTGGGCTGAAGGGCCTGTTTCCCTGCTGTCTTCCTCCAATTCTATACCAAAAAGCATTATCTGTACAGAATGTGACAAGGGGATGAGATGGTGGATGCTGAGTACAGTTCTCTGATAGGCCTGTCCTTTTTCATCAATGACTCAAAGTTTGTAATTCAGTGCAGGTAACTCTAACTCCATTGGAGTGAAATAATCCAGAAATTACAGAATGAACTGAGCATAATTACATTTAATGTAAGCAAGTCAAACTGCTAGAGGAACCCAGCAGGTCAAGCAGCATCATTTGGGGGAGGGTGTAGGTACAGTGAAAGAATTAGTATCCATTTTGGGTTGAGAGCCGGGTTCAGGAAAGTCCTTACACCCTATACCCCATCACAAAAGATCTACTCAACCCACTGATTTCCTCCACAATTGTATATTACCCCAAATACTAGCATTTATTTATTCAGAAATTCAACGTGGAACTGTCCCACTGAGCCACACTGCCCAGCAAACCACCTATTTAACCCTAGCCTAGTCACAGGGACCCAGCTGGTGGCATAGTGGCATCAGCGCCGGACTCTGGGACGAAAGGTCCCGAGTTCAAATCCAGCCGGCTCCCCTGCTGGGTTACGAGCAGAAGGCAATGGCAAATCACTGCTGTAACTTGCCTCGTATGTGGTTCCCCACTACATCAGGGAGGCGTGGAGGGAAATTGTCCATTAACCGGAGAAACTCCAGATGCAACGTACCTTTCCTAATCACAGAACAATCACAGTTTACAATGACCAATTAACCTATTGGACCCAGAGAATGCTGGATTTGAGCTCTGATTCCCCAAGTGGTGCTACCATGCACCCACGGTATCAGCATCTGTGATCTTTTGCGTCTCATTTCTCATAATTATGAAATGAAGGTCTGTGAATGGGATTCCTTGACTTTCTCCTCAAGACACATTGAGAATGGTCTTGCTCTAATAGAAAGCATTGAGTTGTCTCTTGCTTCACATATTATTAAGCAGCAAAATGCATTTCCTGTAGGAACAGCAACAAACCCAGGCACAAGTAGCAGGTTCTCTCTGCTCATGTCCCTGGGGAAGTTATTCAGATTGGATGGCTGCAGTTTTTCCCCTGAAATGTCCTGTTGGTCAGGTTCACACTTACTTTTCCAGGGGATTTTAAATAGTTGCAGGAAGTGTGGTGGTTGTGCAGCTGCCGAAGCCTTGAAAGAAACTTTCCTGATCTGTGAGATTCCATGAAGTCCCGGTCACCGACACAAGAAATTCTTCAGATGCAGGAAATCCAGAGCAACACACACAAAATGCTTGAAGCAGGCAGCATCTCTGAAGAAGGATAAGCAGTCAACGTTGCAGGCCCGAGGCCCCTTATCAGTCCTGATGCATAGTTTCAACCCAAATCCTCAACAATTCCTCTCCCCGCCCCACAGATTCAGATTTAGATTAATTCACTTATCACATGCACATCAACACATACAGTAAAGTAAGGGGGTGCTGGAGGCAAGTGTCACCACACATTCCAGTGCCAATATAGTGTGCTCATAACGTTCAGCCGAACAATACAGGCAGCAAGTACAACATCAATAAAAAGACAGCAGGAAAACAAGCCTCTCGCCTCTTTCCTCCCTCCCAACCACTGGCACACAGACAGACAGGCCGCCTCCAGAGTCATAGAACACAACAGGACAGAAGCAGGCCACTCAGCCCATCTACTCTGCACTGATCTGCCTAGTCCCATTGACCTGCAACCAGCTCTTAACCACCCATCCATGTACAACTTTCTTTTAAATGTTGAAATCAAACCCACATCCACCATTTGCGCTGGCAGCTTGTTCCACACTCTCACCACCCTCTGAGTGAAGAAGTGCCCCCCCATTGTTCCCCTTAAACATTTCACCTTTCGCCCTTAACCCATGACCGCTAGTTCTAGTCTCACCCAACCTCAGTGGAAAAAGCATCCCCATCAAAATCCCTCATAACGCTGCATACCTCTATCAAATCTCCTCTCATTCTTCTATACTCTAGTGAATAAAGTCTTAACCTATTCAATCTTTCCCAGTAACTCAGGTCCTCAGTTTCTAGCAGCAGCCTTTTAAATTTTCTCTTCACTCTTTCAAACTTATTGACATCTTTCCTGTAGGCAGGTGACCAAAACTGCACACAATACTCTAAATTAGGTCTCACCAACGCCTTATACAACTTCAACATAACATCCCATCTTCTGTACTCAATACATTCATGAATTTATGAAAGCCAATATGCCAAATGCTTTCTTTACAGTCCTATCTACCTGTGATGCCACTATGGATCTGTATTCCCAGATCCCTCTGTACCATCGTACTCCGCGGTGCCTGATGCTCACCATGTCAGTCCTACCCTTGTTTGTCCTCCTAAAGTGCAACACCTCACACTTATCTGCACTAAATTCCATCTGCTATTTTTTCAGCCCATTTTTCTATCTGGTCTAGATCCCTCTGCAAGCTTTAATAGGTTTTCTCGCTGTCCACAACAGCCCCAATCTTGGTGTCATCTGCAAATTTGCTGATCCAGTTTACCACATTATCATCCAGATTGTTGATATAGATGACAAACAGCAACAGTCCAATACCAAACTCTCAGACTCGCAGATATCGGGCCCGGATTTCGCAGTCACAGACTCATAGATATCAGGCCTCTGACTTGCAGGCGATGCTCAATCCGCTGTTCCTCCATCTGATTTTTGTTGCTCCTTCTCAGCCTATCCAGTTGATAGGTTATTAATTGATTAAGAGTTATGGAGAAAAGGTGGGGGAAAAGGGGTTGAAAATAAAATCAGTCGTTTAAATGTAAAGTAATAAAGGTACCATGGTACCACAGCAGTCAGTGTAACAGCTTACAGCTCCAGTGATCGGTATCGGGGTTCAATTCTTGCTGCTTGCTGCCTGTAAGGAGTTTGTAAATTATTCCTATGACAATGCGTGCGTCCTTTGGGTGCTCTGATTTCCTCCCAGATTCCAAAAATGGACCAGGAAGTTGTGGGCGTGCTATGTTGGCACAGGAAGCGTGGCGACACTTGTGGGCTGCCCCCAGCACATCCTTGGGCTGTGTTGGTTGTCACAAACAACCCATTTCACTGTTTCAATGAACATGTGACAAATAAAGATAATCTTTAAATCTTTCATCTTTAAACAATGTTAATGCTTTAGGGCAAATAAAAGTGGTTGATGCTTAGATAAAGATTGGGAAAACAGTGGAGTCTTTGCGTGACGCAGTTTGGACAGCCTGTAGTCAGGATATTTGTGAGAAACCGTGAGAGGTGGTTGGATTTTGGAATGGTATGCAGTACTTCTGTTTTAAATAATCACATTTTTTTGGAAACTACCATGATCTCCCTGATATAATGGTCAATGTCTACACTTAATCAACATAGCCAACAAAATATGTTATCTAGTTATTAGCAAATTGTTTTGTGATGCACGTAGATTGGCAGGAATATTTCCTACACTGAATTTGTGTAAACCTTTCCAATGTTTACAGATCCTGAAATTAGGAAATGCTCCCATTCAGGCAACATCTGTGAGGGAGAGAAGGGATTAACATTAATCAATCACTTTTGCCTGCCATGAAACAGGGGCATAGTTAATTTCTTTACCATGAAGAGGCCATGAAGGGTGTCATTGAAATGCAAACACTTGCTCAAAGCCTGGGGCTTTACATTGCTTGTGGAATCTTGGAATTCGACCAGGAGACAGTGCAAATTCCTGAGGATCTAAGTGATAACAAACCACTTGCTTTGCTATGATCAGCAGGAGCACTGCAGTCTCTCTTTGCTCCTAGTTCTCCAGAAGCTCATCGGACTCTGGTTCTTTATGGGTGAGAGCAGCCATTTGCTAGATTTAATATCACAGAGCAATCCTCCTGTACTGGTGGATAGTCAGAGTTACGTCTACCACTTGTCATACACCAGCAGGCTGGGACAGCCTGTTTTAGAACATTGAGTAAAACTCTCTTTAAGTGCCCCATCATACACTCCCAGTACTAGAGGGCTTGAGCAGGACAGAGTAGACCAGGACTGTTTTACCTGGTGTGAAGAAAGATGAGGGATGCTCTTGTAGAAGGGCAGCACAGTAGATTAGCAGTTAAGAGGAATTTGTATGTTCTGCCCATGATTACCAGGTGCTCTGGTAATAAGACCATAAGATCATAAACATAAACCATTCAGCCCATTGAGTCTGCTCCACGATTCTATCATAGCTAACTTATTATCTGTCTCAACCCCATTATCCTGCCTTCTCCCCTTAACCTTTGTCACCCTGACTAATAAAGAACCTATCAACCTCTGCTTTAAATGTACCCAATGACTTGACCTCCACAGCCGTCTGTGGCAATGAATTCCACTGATTCACCAGCCTCTGGCTAAAGAAATTCCTCCTCATCTTTTTTCTAAATGGACGTCCCTCTATTCTGAGGCTGTGCCCTCTGGTCCTAGATTCCCCCACTAACCACATCCACTGTGTTCAATTCCAAAGGCGTACACTAGGTTAATTGGTCACATGGATGCAATTTGGTTTCACGGGACTCATTAGGCTTGCTACTGTGATGTATCTCTAAACACAACTACATATAAAAGCTCATAAAATCATAAAGGGCTTCGGTAGATGAGGATAGTCACAGTCTTTCCACAGAGTAGTCGAGTTGAAAGCTAAAAGGCAGATGTTTATGGTGAGAGGGGAAAGATTTAAAGAGGACGCAAGGAGCAAATTATTCAGACAGAGAATGCTTGGTATGTGAAGCAAGCTGCCAGACTCTGGTAGAGGTGGCAACAATTACAATATATAAAAGATATTTGGATGGGGTACATGGATAGGGAACATTTAAAGGGCCAAATACAGGGGAAATGGGACGAGCTGAAGTAGGCATCTTGGTTGGCATAGACTTGTTGAGCTTTCTAACTCTGGGACTCAAGGATTCAAGTTCCTGGGTGTCAGTATCACTGAGGATCTATCCTGTGCCCAACATATCGACGCAGTTACAAAGAAGGCACGACAGCAGCTATATTTCATTAGGAGTTTGTCACCAAAGACACTCGCAAATTTCTATAGGTGTACTGTGGAAAGCATTCTAACTGACTGTATCACCATCTGGTGTGGTGGGGAGGTGGGGTGGGCACTACCGCACAGGATTGAAATAAGCTGCAGAGAGTTGTAAACTTAGTCAGCTCCATCATGGACACTAGTCTCCGTAGTACCCAGGACATCTTCAAGGAGCAAAGCCTCAACAAGGTGGTGTCCATCTTTAAGGATGCCTATCACCCAGGGCATGCCTTATTCTCATTGCTACCATCAAGGAGGACATACAGGAGCCTGAAGACATACACTCAGCAATTCAGGAACTTCTTCTTCCCCTCTGCCATCAAATTCCTAAATGGACATTGAGCTCATGAAAACTACCTGGCTACTTCTTTTTTTAATTTTTGCACTACTTATTTAATTCAACTATTTAATATATATACTTACTGTAATTAACAGTTTTTTGTCTATTATTAATTAGTACATTGTATTGCAGCCACAAAGACAACAAAGAACACGAAGCTCAAACCACATCATCAAGTTCGCCAATGACACGACCGTGGTGGGTCTCATCAGCAAGAAAGATGAGTCAGCATACAGAGAGGAGGTACAGCGGCTGACAGACTGGTGCAGAGCCAACAACCTGACTCTGAATGTGAACAAAACAAAAGAGATGGTTGTTGACTTCAAGAGGACACGGAGCGACCACTCTCCGCTGAACATCGACGACTCCTCCGTAGGGATCGTTAAGAGCACCAAATTTCTTGGTGTTCACCTGGCGGAGAATCTCACCTGGTCCCTCAACACCAGCTCCGTAGCAAAGAAAGCCCAGCAGCGTCTCTACTTCCTGCGAAGGCTGAGAAAAGTCCACCTCCCACCCCCCATCCTCACCACATTCTACAGAGGTTGTATTGAGAGCATCCTGAGCAGCTGCATCACTGCCTGGTTCGGGAATTTCACCATCTCAGATCGCAAGACCCTGCAGCGAATAGTGAGGTCAGCTGAGAAGATCATCAGGGTCCCTCTTCCCGCCATCACAGACATTTACACCACACGCTGCATCCGTAAAGCAAACAGCATTATGAAGGACCCCACACACCCCTCATACAAACTCTTCTCCCTCCTGCCATCTGGCAAAAGGCACCAAAGCATTCGGGCTCTCACGAGACTATGTAACTTCCCCCAAGCCATCAGACTCCTCAATACCCAGAGCCTGGACTGACACCAACCTACTGCCCTCTACTTTGTCTACTGTCTTGGTTATTATTTATTGTAATGCCTGCACTGTTTTGTGCACTTTATGCAGTCCTGGGTAGGTCTGTAGTCTAGTGTAGTTTTTGTGTTGTTTTATGTAGTTCAGTGTAGTTTTTGTATTGTTTCATGTAGCATCATGGTCCTGAAAAACATAGCCTTGTTTTTACTGTGTACTGTACCAGCAGTTGAAATGACAATAAAAAGATGACTTGACTTGAAATTTCACGGCATGTGCTGGTGATATTAAACCTGATTCTGATTATGTGACAGGGATAGCAGGGGTTGGACACAGAGTAAACCTCCTACTACAGTAACTCATCAGACACTCCCAGGGTAGAGACAGCACAAGTCAAATACAAAATAAAGCTCCCTCTGTGCTCTTCTATCATACACCTTTGTCCCATCACATTTAAGGATTGTGACACTGTAGACTGAAAACTTTGTCACTCCAACAGCACAAATTGGGTGGACCATTCCTTGCTTTAAGCTTGTTCAGTTGTTAATTTGGTTCCCCTAACTCCAGGACTTGTCCAAGAAAAATCCATCAAAAAGAAATAGAGAATTTTCATCTCTCTCCACAGGTGCTACAGCCATTTGCATATGTATGTAGTTCAGATTTCCAGCATTTGTAATGTTTTAATTTTCTAAGATCCATCAATCCTGGAGTTCTCTGGGCTGCAGCCCAACCATGCAAACCTTTTGGGGTGAACAGATTTCCGTGTGGGTAGCCTCCAACCTGATGGCATGAACATCAATGTCTCTAACTGCCAGTAGTTTTTCCATCCTCTCCTTTTGCTCTTTTTCCTTTTCCCATTCTGGCTCCCCTCTTACTTCTTCTCCTTCCCATCTTTGGTGTTGTTGCTCCTTCCCTTTCTCCCATGGTCCACTTTCCTCTCCCATCAAATTCATTCTTAAGCCCTTTACCATATCCACCTAAGACCTCACAGTTTTTCCATTCTTCCTTCTCCCCCCCAACCCACCTTCCCTCTCACCTGGCTTCAGCTATCATCTGCCAGCTTGTACTCCTTCCCCTCTCCCCACCACCTTCTTATTCTGGCTTTTTCCCCCTTCCTTTCCAGTCCTGATGAAGGGTCTTGGCCCGAAACGTTGACTTCAAGACAACAGAGACTTATGGAGAAGAGGAGTTTGGTGGGTAATAAAATGGACGAGTTCACGGAGCTAGCCAGGCATCAGAGAACATTTCGGGAGTGCAGTGTTATGTGTTTCACTGGAATGGGGCTGCACGAGGACATACCCGATCAAAACTTCTCCATGGACGGCTTCCAGACCCTTCCGGCTGACCAGAAGTGCACTGAGAGCAGTAAGTGTAAAGGAGTTGGGTGCTTACTGTTCTGGTTAACAACAGATGGTGCAGTCCAGGTCATATTACGATCGAGAAACATGTTTGTAGACCGGATATTGAACTTTTTACTGTTGGACTTTGGCCACATTCCACCGAGATACACCACTGGGCGGCACGGGAGGTCGTTCCTGCCTGTGGCCTTCGAACTTGCAGCTCCTCCCGTGGAGGGTCAGACACCCTGAGCCAATAGACTGATCCTGGACTTATTTTCCATCTGGCATAGTTTGCATTTTGTTGTTTGATTGTTTGTGGTTTTTGTATTGCTATATTTACGCTGTATTCTTGGTTGGTGTGGCTGTAACGAAACCCAATTTCCCTCGGGATCAATAAAGTATATCTATCTATCCGTCTATCTATCTATCTATCTATTTATTACTTTTCATAGATGCTGCCAGATCTGATGAGTTCCTCCAGCATTTTGTGTCTGTTGATCAGGATTTCCAGGATCTGCAGAATTACTTTGTGCTTTTCTCCATGGATTGTCACCTTGTCGCGGTGGAGAAGCTTGTGTGGTCCTGAGATCCCGAGACCGATGCCGTCTGGAGCTATGCTCCTGGTAGGGTCACCCATGGTGGTAAGGTCAAGGGTGAGGTCCCTGACAAAGGACAATCCAACCAAGACCTCGAGGGATAGGCACGATGGCTGTGGAACGGGCAGACGAAGTTACTTCGAACTCAACGGCTGTGAAGGCTGCAACGAATCCATCAGCTCCAATCGTCAGTTGGTTGATTTGTGAAGTATCGTGTGCTTCTTGGAGTGCAACATCAAGTAGACGTTAAACAAATACACGCACAGGTGTCTTCGCTCTGTACGGAACAAAGACCAGCATCCTTGACCTCGGGGGATAGTCACAACGGCTTTGTGTTCAAATATTGTGTTCCATTTTGCTTTTCGTGAAGAATCAGTTTCTGAACAAAATCCTTTGATCATTTTAACTTCTCAGTTAAATCAGCCAGTACCTTTCCAAACTCAGGGAATATATAATATAAATCAAAGCAGCTTGTACTTATCACTGGATATCCCAAAATTAATCCTCATTTAGGGCACTTGATCCCTTTACATTGCCACCCCCCCATTACTGTTCGTGGCTCAACTGTGTTGCTCTGCCAAGCACTGTAGGCATTCTATGTTGGCACTGGAATGTGCAGCAACACTTGCAGGCTCCTCGGTTGTGTCGGTTGTTTATACAAATGACACATTTCACTGATATTAAGCTCAAATCCGCAACTCTGCCTATCCTGCTAAACTTCTATCCCCTTGCTTGTCAAGTTTATTGTCACGTGCACAAATGTGGTGAGGCACAGTGCAATGAAAAACTTGCTTTGCACCGGCAGCAGGCACGTTGGTACAGACAAGGCACAGAATCTAGATTATACTTGAAATGGTACCATACAGTGGGGGAGAAGAAAAGATTACTTGGTGCAAAGCAAGACATAGGAAGAATTGAAGACATCCAAAGTAATGCAAGGAGTGCGTAGCTGAGGTAGGGTTAGGGTTATGCTGCTTAGTTTAAGGACCAAATTGATGACAGGAAGTAGCTGTTCCTAAACCTGGGGGTGTGGGGCTTCAGGCTTCTGTATCTCCTGCTCAATGGTGGCTGTGAGAAGAGGGTGTGAGCCTGACAGTGGGGATCCTTAAAATATTCATGTTTTGTTTCCACTGCCATTTGAGAGACAAGTGTACCAAAGACTCATGACTTCTTAGGAGGAGAAAAATATGGACTGGAGGATAAGGGGGCTTATGTGATATTCAGACCTGGTTGAACGTAGAGAGTTGAACAACAATCAGAGTCAGGTTTATTATTACTGACATACTGTCTGTTGTGAAATTTGTTTTGTGGCAACAGTACTTTGCAATTCAAAAATACTATAAAGTAATAAAGAAATATGTATTTAAAAATAAATAACTAGTGCAAAAAGAGAGCAAACAATAGTGAATTAGTGTTCATGAGTTCATTGTCCATTCAGAAATCTGATTGAAGAGGGGAAGAAACTATTCCTAAAATGTTGAATGTCTATCTTCAGGCTCTTGTACTTCCTCTCAGTGAGAAGAGGGCATGCCCTGTGTCTGTGTGATGGGAGTCCTTAATGA
The DNA here is from genome assembly GCF_963921235.1 of Mobula hypostoma. Classification (NCBI taxonomy): domain Eukaryota; kingdom Metazoa; phylum Chordata; class Chondrichthyes; order Myliobatiformes; family Myliobatidae; genus Mobula; species Mobula hypostoma. The sequence continues at coordinate 15,696,380 of NC_086115.1, read as the reverse complement.
TGGATGCCGTCTTTTTGAAGGTGGTCTGGATAGTGGGGAGGTTAGTGCCCATGATGGAGCTGGATGCGTTTCCAACTTCCTGCAGCTCTTTCCGATCCTGTGCAGTGGCCCCTCCATACCGGACGGTGATGCAACCAGCTAGAATGCTCTCCACAGTATACCTATAGAAATGTACGAGAGTCTCTGGTGTCAAACCAAGTCTCCTTAAACTCCAAATGAAATATAGCCACTTTTGTGCCTTCTTTGTAGTTATATCAAGATCTTTTGAGATGTCGACACCCAGGAACTTGAAACCACTCATCCTATCCATGGCTGACCACTCCAGCAAAATGTATTTCATTACATGCATTGCTAAAAAAAATCAGTGAGGCATAGACCAGCTCTACACTGCTAAATTTAGGGATGTGAAGGTCTTGGAGAAGGTTCAGAAAGTATGAACTGAAACAGTTCCAGGAATGATGGATTTCAGCTACAAAGTTGGCATGGAGGATCTGGAATAGTCCTTCATACAGTAAAGCAAAGAAGACTGAGACAGTTCTGCTGAAAAGTCAGCTCGTGGAATGCGTGGGTTTCCTCCGGGTGCTCCAGTTTCCTCCTGCAGTCCACAGATGTACTGGTTGGTAGGTTAATTGGTCATTGTAAATTGTCCCATAATTAGCTAGAGTTCAACTGGTGGGTTGTTGGCAGCACTGTTCCAAGGGCCTATTCTATGTTGTATCTCTTAATGATTTTTTAAAAATCAAATAAATAAATCATCTTGAAACATTAACAGTTTCTTTCCGCATTGATGCTGCTTGACCAGCTGCCATTTTCTTCACTTCGTTTAAGGTGTAATTTAGGCAGCCCGGACTCATAGGGCCAGAAGGGTCTGTTAATGTTGTATCTCTAAATTTAAAAAAAGTCATGAGCGAGGGCAGCTAGATGTTAGTGGATGGTTCAAGTGCCGGGGACACAACCTTTGCACAACTGCGCAAGAGAAAACATTATGCAGAGTATGTATGATTTAGAATTTGTTGTCCTGATTGTAGTGGTAGTAGAATCAATCAGAGAGTTCGAAAACTTGTTGGGTAGGCAGTCAAGAAAGATTCGCAGGACTTTGGGCAAGGAGCAGAGAATGGGGCTTATGGAATAACTCAGCTCAGAGATAGTACAGACTCAATGTGCCACAATGCTTCTGCCATACCATGTACGTATTAGACACAGGCTAAACAGCTGAGTATTGCATTTCCTGACTCCTTCGAGAAACGCCTTTGCACATTTGAGTAACAGGAACGGCAGGAACCTTATCACAAGGCTCTCTCAATGTCTTTGTTTGGATGCAGCTAGTGCTGTGATAAACAGCTGATTGGATCGTCAGCTTTCAGCTTCCTGTGCAAACAGCCTTGTTGGCTTCTGCTGTCTGTCTCTCCAGAGATATCTCAGTTAAAATGTGCTCCGGTCTGCCTCGTAGCAGTAACCTCAAGGTCTAGAGTTAGGAGTAGACCCTTGTATTTTATGAGAGTCAACACCATCAGTCTGTAAGGACTATTTTATATCCATAGCTCCCAAGTCAAGCATTCAGTTAAATCAGCTCTCAGTGCAATGTACTGTCAGTGCACAGAGCTCCAGCTTCATGTGTGCTAGTGCACACAAATCCTGTGCACCATGCTGTCAGCATGCACAAATCCAAAGAGACAAGATTAGCTTTATTTGTCACGTGTACATTGAAACACACAGAGTAATTCATCATTTGCATCAATGACCTCCATGTCCGGGAATATGCTAGGGACAGCCTGCAAGTGTCACCATGTTTCTGGCATATCCACAAATCCCTAACTCTTACTAATTAACCATACGTCGATGAATGTGGGAGGACTCTTTGCACACGGTCACAAGGAGAACATGCAAGCTCCTTACAGACAGCAGCAGAAACTGAACTCTGATTAATGGTGCCGTAAACGTTATGCTACCCACCATGTATGTGTGTGGAAACCCAATGCACCATGGCATTAGCGTGTGCAAATCCAGTACTCAGTATCGTCACCGTGCACAGACCCTGTGCAATGCACCATTGGCACATGGATGTGATGCACCATGCCCTCAGCGTGCACAGAACTTCAAGCTGTCCTTGTGGCCACCTCCTAACTCTCCTGTACTTGCGTCTCCCCGTGTGGTGAAGGCTTTGTCCCCTCCGGGTGTTCCTGTGGTGCGCTAGGCAATGCTGGCCTTTAGTAGGCCCCTTGCTAGTCTGATAAAGTCCTGGCTGTCTGCCCAAGGCAATCAGTCTGAACAGAAACTTCCTTGTGTCCGTGAACAAAATTACTTTAAGGATGATTATCCTCAGGAATGTTTTGTTTGGAATTGGACTGGCCTTGAGAAAAATGCCTTGACTCTTGGCAAGAAGGGACAGCTGAAAATGATTAAGTGATTCAGTGTTGGGAGAGGAGAGTTTGGAGCAGATGAGACCCACAACCATGGATCCCCATTAGTTCCTCTACCCCCTCAGACTACGCTCCCTCATGTTCTTTCATTTTACTGTTTGCTACAGCTTCCCGTTTGTGTCTGAGTCAGTAAGTTATGTGGTTAAGCCATGAGCATTCAGTTCAAGCTAACATTGCCTGTTCTGCTGTGTGGCTGTGTGGCATCGGCAGAGGGCTGGTGCTAAGGGTGTGCCATGGCATCTGAGGGGGTACAGAGAGCGTAGCACTGTGTTAAAATGTGCCATTGTTCCATTGGGCTCCAAACGGAGATCATCTGCACATGGATGTAAAAGACACTGTGGAATTATTTCAGAAAGTTCAGGCAAATCATTCCTGGTGTCCTCAATAACATATCCCTTGGACAAATCCCCCTCCCACTTCCAAATCTCTTACTAGCTCTTCCTTCAGTTAGTCCTGCCGAAGGGTCTCGGCCTGAAACGTCGACTGTACCTCTTCCTAGAGATGCTGCCTGGCCTGCTGCGTTCACCAGCAACTTTGATGTGTGTTGCTTGAATTTCCAGCATCTGCAGAATTCCTCCTGTTTGCGTTTTTAAAATCAGGTAAATGTACTGGGCTCTACTTCTGACATTTATCCCCAATATCTTACATGTGTATCAGTTAGACAATAAGACATAGAAGCAAATTAGGCCATTCGGCCCTTTGAGTCTGCTCTCCCATTCCATCATGGCTGATTTATCATCCCTCTTAACCCCATTCTCCTGCCTTCTCCCAATAACTTTCGATATCTTTACTAATCAAGAACTTAACAAGCTCCACTCTAAATATGCCCAATGACTTAGCCTCAGTGGCTATCTTAGACAAAGAATTCCACAGGTTCACCACCACTGGCTAAAGAAATTATGCCTCAACTCTATTCTGAAGGGATGTACTTCTATTCTGAGGCTGTGCCCTCTGGTCCTAAACTTCTCCCACTACAGAAAACATCCTCTGTACATCCACTCTACCTAGGCTTTTCAATATTTGATAGGTTTCAATTAGATCCCCCCTCATTCTTCTAAACACCATCAAATACAGTGCCAGAGACATCAAATGCTCCTTATACATTAACCCTTTCATTGTTGGGATTATGCTTGTGAACTTCTGCTGGGCCCTGTCCAATGTCAGCGCTGCTCACAAAACCCCCGAAGCGAAGTCGCAGCATTTATTACAAAGGAAGAATTACGGCACTTTTACAGTTTATAGTACAGAAACAGGCCATTCAGTGCATCAAGTCGGTGCTGGTATCAAGGCTCCATTTGAGCCTTCCCCTTGCTTTCCCCACCTCCGGTTCAGTTTAATCCTTCGGTACATTTGCTTGTCCAAACTCCCCTTAGATACGTCAATACAAACGACCCCCACCCTTCCCTGTGGGAGTCACCGTTCTTCAGGAGAAAGAGTTTCTGCTGAATTCCCTGTCAGACTTCTGACACTGACAGCCTCTGGTTATGGTCTACCTCACACTGGGCCCAGGATAGATTTTCAGACATGTTGACACCCAGGAACTTGAAACTGCCCACCCCTTCCACTTCTGTTCCCTTGGGGGGGTCTGGTGTGTGTTCCTTCGACTTCTCCTTCCTGAAGTCCACACTCAATTCCTTTGTCATACAGATGGAAGTGCAGAATTGTCGTGACGCCACTCAACCAGCTGATCTCTCCCACGCCTGTACACCTGCTTGACACCATCCGAAATTCCGCCAACGATAGCTGTGTCATCGGAAAATTTATAGGTGGCATTTAGGTTGTGCCCAGATACGCGGTCATGGGTGTAGATTGAGTGGAGCAGTGGGCTCTACATTCATCCTTGAGGCTCACTTTCAAGGACTCTCCAACTCATGTTCTCAGCACTATTTTATTATTTGCACGATTTGCCTTCTTTTATACATTGGCTATTTGTGAATTTATAGTTTTTCTTAAACTCTATTGGATTTCTTTAATTTCCTCTAAGTGCCTGCAAGAAGATGAATCTCAAGGTAGTCTCTGGTGACATATACAGATTTTGACAATAAATGTACTTTGGCACCCCAGGAGCAAAGGAGATTTTCCACATTTTCTCCCGAACTCCTGCCTTGACTTTGATGGGAAATTGGTAGAGACCCCAGAGCATCAACTCCTCCCTCACTGAGGGTTTATTAAAGTGTCACGGTGAACAGGCATAGTTCCAGGTATGAAAGATTAAGAGGCCTGTCCACCCCAGGGTGTGAAAGAATGCAAAAACAGTCCCATTGTGCGGTGCTGAGGAGATTGATAGGGTGAGTGATGAGTGGCTGCTTCCTGTCTTGGGAGAGTCGGCGTGTGGAGGGCAGAGTATCAAGTTTAAGAGCTGAGAGGAAGAGGAATTTCTTCCGTCAGAGAGTGGTGAAGGTGCTGTTGTTCACTTCGATTGTTCGCGTGATTTGTGTTTTTTCTCTCTCTCGCACATCGGGTGTTGGTCTTTTAGTTTGATTTTCTTTTCTTTAATTTGGTTCTTTCAGGTTGCTTGCCTTGTGGCCGCCCGTGAGCAAGCAAATCTCAAGATTGCATAATTTATACAATCTTTGATAACAAATGAATCCCGAGTCTTGAATCTGGAATGTTCTGTGGAGAGCCATCAGATTTCTGAACAGCCCATGTACCTGTAAACACAACCTCACTATCTTGCAAACATGAGGAAATCTGCAGATGCTGGAATTTCAAGCAACACACATAAAAATTGCTGGTGAACACAGCAGGTCAGGCAGCATCTCTAGGAAGAGGTACAGTCGACGTTTCGGGCCAAGACCCTTCATCAGGACTAACTGAAGGAAGAGATAGTAAGAGATTTGAAAATGGGAGGGGGAGGGGGAGACCGGAAATGATAGGAGAAGACAGGAGGGGGAGGGATGGAGCCAAGAGCTGGACAGTTGATTGGCGAAAGGGATATGAGAGGAACATGGGACGGCAGGCCTAGGGAGAAAGAAAGGGGGAGGGGGGAAAAACCCAGAGGATGGGCAATAATGGATGGGGTACGAGGAGGAGGTGGGGCATTAATGGAAGTTAGAGAAGTCAATGTTCATGCCATCAGGTTGGAGGCTACCCAGACGAAATATAAGGTGTTGTTCCTCCAACCTGAGTGTGGCTTCATCTTTAAGTAGAGGAGGCCGTTGATAGACATGTCAAAATGGGAACGGGACGTGGAATTAAAATGTGTGGCCACAGGGAGATCCTGCTTTCTCTGGTGGACAGAGCGTAGATGTTCAGCGAAATGGTCTGCCAGTCTGCGTTGGATCTCACCAATATATAGAAGGCCACATCGGGTGAACCGGGTATTTTGCCGTATTTTTGCACTACCTATTTATTTCTTTTGTGTTCCTTAGTGTAACTTACAGTTACTTCTGGTTACTTTTTCTGTATTACGCATTAACTGTTGCTGCAAAACAACTAATTTCACAATATACACTCAGTGGCCACTTGATGAGGTACAAATGCACACCTGCTCGTTAATGCAAATACCTAATCAGCCAATCAGGCGGCAGGAACTCAATGCATAAAAGCATGTAGACTTGGTCAAGTTGTTGTTCAGAGCAAATATCAGAATGGGGGAAGAAATGTGATCTAAGTGACTTTTGACCGTGGAATGATTGTTGGTGCCAGACGGGGTGGTTTGAGTATCTCAGAAGACTGCTGATCACCTGGGATTTTCACGCACAACAGTCTCTAGATTTGAAAAGGAAAAAAAAAATCAGGTTTGACAGTTCTGTGGGCAAAAACGCCTTGTTAATGAGAGAGGTCAGAGGAGAATGGCCAGAGTGGTTCAAAGTGACAGGAAGGCGATAGTATCTCAAATAACCACACAGTACAACAGTGGATCAGAAAAACATCTCTAAATGCACAACGTATCAAACCTTGATGTGGATGGGTTATAGGAGGTACCTAATAAAGTGGCCACCAAGTAGATGGGTCAGTGGTGGTACGGTAGCGTAATGTTTAGCACAATGCTTTACAGTACCAGCGACCCGGTTCAATTCCCGCCATTGCCTGTTACGTTCTCCCCGTGACCACATGGATTTTCTCTGGGGGCTCTGGTTTCCTCCCACAGTCCAAAGACGTACTGGTTGGAAGGTTAATTGGTCGTTGTAAATTGTCCCGTGCTTAGGCTAGGGTTAAATCGGGGGATGCTGGGCAGTGCATCTCGAAGGACTGGAAGGGCCTGTTCCATGTTGTATCACAATAATTATATAATAGACCTGAACCTGATTCCGAATTCTCTCCCCAGAGAGTAGAAGAGGCGAAGACACTAAGTACATTCAAGGCAGATTTTCAGGTGGTGGGGGAAGTGAAAGGATATAGGGTAAACAGACAGAAAAGTTGCATTGATGCTGGAATCAGATTGATTGGATCTTATTGAATAGGCTGTCAGGTACGGAAGGGGGGCATGGAGCGTAGCAGTTAGCACAACGCTACAACGCTATTACAGCTCAGGGCATTGGATTTTGGAGTTCAATTTCAATGTCATCTGGAAGGAGTCTTTACATCATCCTGTGGAATGTATGGGTTTTCTCCAGGTGCTGCGGTTTCCTCCCACAGTCCAAAGACATTCTGGTGAATAGGTTAGTTAGTCATTGTGAATTGTCCCGTGATTAGTCTAGGATTAAATTGGGGGATTGCTGGGCAGCACAGTTTGAAGGGCTAGGGGGCCTACTTCACACTGTATCTCAATAAATAACTAAATACCAAATCTCCTCAAGCTCAATGTCAGTGGTCAAGCAGACTGTATGTTGCTCCAGGTTCCAGCGTCTGCGCTCTCTTGTGTCTCCAAGTACTAGAGAAGCCGTTTTATCAGGGAGGAGGCTATAAAGAACTCATACCAAGACCACCTGACTCAAAAACCGTTGCTTTCCTATTACTGATCAACATCTCCACCCACTAACCCACCACTACTTTATTATTTCCTGTCAGTCACCTTATCTGCAGCCTAACATCTCTTCATGGACATAAAATCCATCCATGTATACAAGCAATTTTATGTATTTATATTTATTGTATTTTTAATTATTGTTGTGTTCTTTATCTTTTGTGTTTTTTTGTGCTGCATCAGATCTGGCGTAATAATTATTTTGTTCTCCTTTAAACTTGTTTAATTACATTAAACAAATTTGAATCGTGAATTTTTGATTCCCCTCTAGACAGTGGCTCAAAGATTAATTCTAATAATTTGGTGTCTGGTTGGAAGACCCTCTGAGAGAAAGTCTGTCTGCAGGACTGGAGGTTGGGAGACCAAAAGTCTTTGTCACCTGACCTGGAATCACGCGTGGTGGGCCGAACGGCCTTAGCGCTGCGAAGGAAATCCTGAAATGAAATGAAATGAAATGTCCTTTTAATTTGCTTTTCTCAGTACGCAGTGGAAAGGACAGCCATTTGCCGAGCTTGCATCATTTAATTTCTGATCGAACCTAAACGTCCTTTCCCAAATGTTGTTGGGCTGCCTCCCAGAAAGGGTTAAACATTCACGTCTCCCAGATCCTGGGAGCTGGAGGTTGTTGAGGGGAGGAGCAAGGATAGGGAAGTGGAGGGGGAAGGTGACTGTCTTCATTCGATAAACAAGGCCGGATCAACTAGCTGGAAGGGACTACGGCTGGGATTGTGGAGAGGGTGGTGATGGATAGCAGGGAGAGATTTCAGTGAGGGGTTGTGAGTGCGCAAAGCAGAGAGAGAGCGAGAGAGAGAGAGAGGAAATCTGGGTCACATGCTTATTCAGGCTTTGCCATCCCTGTTTCCTGGGTTACACTGCCAGACACACACTCCACCCACTGAATTTTACATTTGCATATTAATGAGTGGAGGTATTCTGCCTTTGAGGGAATGAATAATTTCTGCTTCCTGTTTGTCTGACGGTCCCTCTCTCTCTCTCTCTTTCTCTCTCCTTCCCAGAGATTTCAGTACGTGACATCAACACACACAGGGCACCATGAAGTAGAGAGAGAGAGAGGGGGGGGAGAGAGAGAGAGAGGCACAGGCAGTGCTGTCTCGAAACCAGAAGAGGCAAAAAAAAAGGATTTAAAAGGAAACGTATTTCCACACACACACATAGGAAGGGAGTTCAGAGATGTGAAAAATGTCAGGAGGTTGCTCGTGTCCTGGTGAGTACAGTATACTCCAGTAACTAATGGCTGACCAATTAACTTTATTGATGTGGAAATGTGTGGTTTGTGTGGAGCTGGTATTTAGGCCTGTGGCTTTACCTTCCTCTTGGTTTCAGTATGTTCTGTAAGGAGAGCAAGAGAGAAAAATGCCTTAATGTGTTTTTTTGTGGTTGAACCATTTTAGATTTGATTGGTGAGGAACTTTCTCCTCCAAGGATACCCGCAGTGTTTAACAAAATGATGCCTGCTGAATATTTTATATTTCCATATATATATATATATATATATATATATACACACACACAGATGCACACGCATACACACACTCTCATACACACTCACACACTCTGCCGCACACATACACATACAGACATATGTATTCTCTATCTCATACTCACATGCACAGGCATACACACACTCTCGTACACACTCACACACTCTGCCGCACACATACACATACAGACATATGTATTCTCTCTCATACTCACATGCACAGGCATACACACACTCTCGTACACACTCACACACTCTGCCGCACACATACACATACAGACATATGTATTCTCTCTCATACTCACATGCACAGGCATACACACACTCTCGTACACACTCACACACTCTCCCACACACATACACATACAGACATATGTATTCTCTCTCATACTCACTCACATGCATACGCACACATACACACACACATACACACACAAACACATACACACACTCACACCCTCTCTTTCACACACGTGATATGCACAGGCAAATGCTGTGTCTGTAGCATTCACCACTCCCAAAAAAGCAGGACGAGAGGTCCTTCCAGAGGACATATGGTCTGTAAACTTTTGCATTTCTCTTCCCGAGAGTGCGTCATTGATATTTCACATCTGCTGTAGTAACCTGTGGTGCCACCACCATGTTCAATGAGTTGTTTGTATAAAGTAGTGTATCTGAGGTCTACCACTGAACATGGTGGCTCCATGTGTTTTTTGTGGGTTTGTACATCGCAGGAGTTTGGGTGCCCTGATACCTGGGGTCCCGGGTGTGATTCCTGGTCCCCCAGGAGTTGTGTGGTTGCTGTTGTGGGTATCAACAACTCTTGAGCTGAGAAAATCACCCTAACGTCCAACTGAAGTTTTCAAGTATCCTCCCCTGCCTTGCTGTCTCTGCTAACTTCCTCCAGTCCCATCACCCTTCTCTTGCCCTGGCTTCTCATGTATTCCCCAGAGGCGACCATCGGGCAGGGTGATGGCACAGAGGTGGACAAGCTATTAATGCAGAGGCCCTGATCAACAATCCAGAGAGCTCAAATCTGGATTTGAAATTTCCACCATTGGTGGGATTTGAAATTTTTTTAAAAATCCTTGCATTAATAACCACAAAATGACCGGATTGTTGTAAAAACCTGCCTACTTCAGCAATGTCCTTCAGAGGAGAAATTCTGCCTTGTCTTCCTCCCCCTCCGAGTTGGCTGAGCAAGCCCTCAGTTGCATTGCAACAGAAGGGATTAAAACCAGACAGACCATCTCTCTTTGACCTAGGCTCTGATCAAACACAGCCAGATGACCTTGCAAAGTCCTCCCCATCTGGGGACTGCTGTGTCTCCACCCCCCCGAGATAGACAAGGGCAGCTTGTACGTGGGTGCACTGGGTCCCCTCCAAGTTGCACGCCTACCTGACTGACTCAGTCCACCACCCTAAACATTTAACCCCTTCCACTCCCGACGCACAGAGCGTGCTCCCTGTGAAGTGCATTGCAGTTATCACTCGGGGTTTCCCGACAGATGGAGGAGCGGGACAGCAGGCACAAGGAAGGGAGCACCAAGTCTATCTCATCGTGGTCCTTGCACAATATTTGTCTTTAACTGTACCGAATTTTCTTCATAACTGCGACACTACATTCTGCTTTCCTTTTTCCCATCTCAATGTACTTAAGTCTGGCATAATCTGCCTAGAGGCCCTTCGTTGGTCGTGGTCAAGGATGGATATTACATCCCAGCTGTCACGTGCCAACCAGGGTTGTTCAATATGGAGAGGAAGCTGCTTCCCATGTAGCAGGCTTCTCCTCTCCATGGAACTGATGAACACAAAGGAACAGTAGAGTCCGATACAGTTTGGCACCGGCAGCGTCGCAGGAGTTGCCGGTCAGCGTTGAGCTGAATGCGGGACTGCCCTGGGGACTCCAGCTCCAGGTTTTTCCTCGGGGTTGACTCTGAAGTCTTCCCCAAGAGTGGGTATAGCTACAAGGCAGCGGGGGTTTGAGATCAGAGACGAGCTGCCAACCACAGCTGACAAGCCCCATCTGCCTGAAGTTACTAGTTTTAAGGCGCCAGTAACTCTGAGTAGAAACAGTTCTGCTGGGCTTGGTAGCTAAGCCACAGGTGAAAGGCCAGTAGTTGGACTTGGTTGTCAGAGGCTATTTGAGACACATGCCATTGGGAGCATTCAACAGACAGTGGGAGCTCATTCCCCACCCACCCAGCTATGAACCTTAAGGAACTGCGATCTGTCTGGATAGCAGGCAAACAAAGCTTTTCACTGATCTTGGTACGTTTGACGATAATAAACTAATACCAATACCAAGTTGCAGGTTCTCCTCCAAACATGAGGGAATCTAGTGCTGATCCCTCAATACCACTGGATCCAAATCCTGGAATTCCCTCCGCATCAACACAGTGGGAGCACCTTCAGCAGCAAGAGGCGGCTGGGCACCACCTTCTCGACTGTAGCCTTTGCCTCTGCCCTCAGAAGCTCCAGTGGTGACCATGCCTTCAGTTGGATGTGACCCAAGCAATGGAATTCCCTCTGGGAGATTAAGATCAGCTTTATTTGTTACCCGTACATCGAGACCCAGCAGTGAAAATGTGTCATTTGGGATCAACAGCCGACAGAGTCTGAGGATGTGCTGGGGCAGCCCACAAGTGTCACTACACTTCCTGCCGCCAACATAGCGCTCTCACAGCTTACTAACCCTTACTGTACCTCTGTGGACTGAGGGATAGTAACCAAATCTTCCCAAAAATTAGAACGTGAACATGGAGCACAGTACAGGCCCTTTGGCCCACAATGTTATGCTGACTTACTCTTCAATCAATCTAAATTGTCCCTCCAACGTAAGGCACAACCCTCCATTTATCTTACATTTGTGTGCCTGACTAAGAATCTCTTAATTGCAGATATTTTCAGTACACTGCAGAGCTTGGAGGGGTAATGTTTAATTTGGGCAGATGGATGTTTTTGAAGTCACTGGGAGTTATTTCTGCAGTCCCTTTCACCGACTGGAGACACCTCAAAGCAAATGAAGCATGGTTGGGCCAAGGCTGAGGGTGACTGGATTATGAACAAGAACAAAAGGAAACAAAAATTTTCAGCACTTCCTTGCATATTATGACACAGGAGGAAGCTCTTCGGCCCATCAATTTCCTGCCAGCTCCCAACAGATTAATCTCATCAGGCTAGCCCCCTTCTGTCTCTCTGCACCTCTGTGACTTATTTTTTTCTCTCTCTCTCTCACACATGTCTGTGAAGCTCTCCCATGATTCTCCCCCTCCCTCACGCACCAGGGGCCACTTGTAGCCTCCAGCCCTCACGTCTTTGGGGTGGGAGAGGAAACCAGACATTCTGGGGGAACCGCATACAGTAACCAGGAGAACCTGCAAACTCCAGACAGACAGCAGGATTAAACCCGGTTCTCTGGCGCCGTGAGGTCGTGGTACTAACTGGTGTGCCACTAATCTGTCGCATTCTGCATTCCCGTCCTTTGCACACAAACTGGGTCGGTGGTCGGTAGTCGTGAGCATCAGATGTGGCTCAGTGGACGGGGGCAAGAGGCTGTGTAGAAGAGTCCCAGAGGCATGATTACCTGGCCTAGCACATTGTATCTCTTTGGAGTGAAAGGTGAAAGGTGCCCACTCCTGGATTGGAGGTTAACCTGCGGCCCAGTTCGCCATTACATCCGCTATTGGTACGATGTCACAGTGTACTAAAGCAGATTGAAAAGCTCGTCTTGTATACTGTTTGCACAGACGAAATTATTACACAGGGCATTGAGTTAACACAAGGTAAAACACTAACAATGCAGAATAAAGTGTTGAAAACGACCAAAAAATGTGCAGTGCAGTTAAACAATGAAGTGAGAGATCTTAACAAGGTAGATTGTGAGGCCGAGTCCGTGTTATTATAAAAGCGATCTGTCTCAGAATGTGGGATAGAAGCTGTCCTTGAGCCTGGTGGTATGTGTGTTCAGGCTTTTGTGTCTTCTGCCCGATGGGAGAGGAGAGGATGTCCAGGGAGGGTGCGGACTTTGATTGTGCTGGTTGCGTAACTGAGGCAGTGAGAAGTGTTAGAGGGGAGGCTGGTCCCTGTGATGTGCTGAGCTGTGTCTAAAACTCTCTGCAGTTTCTTGTGGTCACGGGCTGAGCCGTTCCCTTCCTAAGCCGATATGCATCCAGACAGGGTGCTTTCCATGGTGCATCAGTAAGAATTGTTAAAGATTGATAAGTCTGGACAGTGTTTAAGTACCAGCTCAGATTTCTGAGGCCCTGGGACCTCCATTGTGAATCCCTGATCACCGTTGGCACTTCTAGCTTTTGCAATATTAATATTATGATAGGATAGGTTTAAGGTGATAGGGTAGAGATTTGATCAGAACCCGAGGAGGCAACTTACTTACACAGTAGGTGGTAAAAAATGGAGTGAGCTGTCAGAGGAAGTGGTTGAGGCAGATACAGTACTGACTTAAAAAAAACACTCGGGCAGATCATTGCTTAGGAAAGATTTGGAGGGATATGGGTTGGAATGTAGCATTGAGAGGGATTATTGGTTTTTGTTTATCATTGTCACATGTACCAAGATACAGTCAAAGGCTTGTCCTTCCCTTCACCTCACCTCACCACCTTCTTCAGACCTTTAACCTCTCCCACCTATCACCTGCCGACTTCTTACTTCATCCCTATCCCTCCACCTTTCCACCTGATGCCAGCTTGCACTCCTTCCCCTCCTTAATCCGGTTTCTGCCCCCTTCCAGGTCCTGATGGTGTTGGCCCGAAATATCAACTTTTATTTCCCTCCATTGATGCTGCTGAGTACCTCTAGCATTGTGTGTGAGAGTGTGTGTGTGAGAGTGTGTGAGAGTGTGTGAGAGTGTGTGAGAGTGTGAGAGAGTGTGAGAGAGTGTGAGAGAGTGTGAGAGAGTGTGAGAGAGTGTGAGAGAGTGTGAGAGAGTGTGAGAGAGTGTGAGAGAGTGTGAGAGAGTGTGTGAGTGTGTGAGTGTGAGAGAGTGTGTGAGTGCGTGTGAGAGGTGTGTGTGCGAGTGTGTGCGAGTGTGAGTGCGTGTGTGAGAGTGTGTGTGTGTGTGTGTGTTGCTCTGGATTTCCAGCATCAGCAGAATCTCTTGTGTTTATGATTTGTCTTGCATACTTTTACACAGATTGAATAGTTACTCAATGCATTGAGCTCAACCAATGTAAAATCATAACAAGGAGAATAAAGAAAGCTCCTGAAAAAGTGCAGTGCAGGTAATCGATAAACTACAAGATCATATTGAGGTAGATTGTAAGGCCAAACGTCCACCTTGGAGGTCCATACAAGAGACTGATAACGGTGTCATTGAGTTGTCCTTGAACTTGGTGGCACGTGCTTTGAGGTTTTTGTATCTTCTGCCCCAGGGAGGGGGCAGAAGGGAGAATGTCCGTGGTGAATGGGCTGTTTGATGATGCCGTCTGTTTTATTAAGTCAGTGAGGCACACAGCATCACATTAAACAGTGGAACAGTTTTGAGGGGCCGAATGGTTGTGTTTTTTTTTATATATGTTTCCATGAATTGAGGAATTTGGTGTGATGGCTAAAAAAAGAAAGGCTTGGATGAATGAGTCTGAATCCATCATAGTAGCTGGGGAATTTTAATTATGTTAATTAAATAAATGTGGACTTTTCAGAAGTGCCAGTCGTAGCTGTGAAGCTGTTTTAAAAGCCATACTCTTCACTACTGGCCTTTGCAGAAGGAGATTCCTGCCCTTCCTCAGTTTTGCTTCTGTGACTCCAGACCCACCAATCTGACTGTAACCTGCCTTCAGAAATGGCTAGCAGGCCTCGCCGTTCAAAGGGGCAATGGCTGCCAGCCAAGGTCACGACACCCACAACCCATGAGCGAATAAAGGGTAGTTCACACGTTATCCTGTCAGCATTTCATTAGCTTCTGACCAATGTTTGTCCCACAGTCAGATTTGCTTATGCTGGTGACCTGGTCGCTCTCTCACTGTGTGTGGGAACCATGTTCTCTCTGTCACAGGAATCTCCGCACTTCAAAGTGCTTCACTGCTTTTGCCGTGCTTTGTGACCCTTGAAAGGCGCTCTGTATGCGAGAGTTATTTTGAGATATTCTTTGCAAAGAACTTCAGAGCCATTTTCTCCAACTGTTGCTGTAACATGGTAGTTCTCTTGTTTTTGATTAAACACTTTTTTTTAAATAATAACAGATATAACTGAGTGGGGTTCTCCATCTCTGCTGAATCTGATTATTTAATGATGAGCTCAGGGAATTGCAGAGCATATTGAATGCACGAAGAGTGTTTATATGAAAACTATTCTCAGGAAGCGCGAGTGAATTTTAGTGATAAACTTTAAAGCGAATGCACAGTTTTAGTTAACTTATTTGTTGTTTTATGAACTTCTTGAGCTACGTATGAAATGTCCTTGGAAAGAAAATCAATGCCAGCCATGTCATGGCCCATTCCCGTCTGCTCACTGTGTTTTGCAAGTAGAGGTGTGTGTGTGTGGCTTTCGCTGACATACATGGGTGAACGTTCGTTAATGCAGAAGTTTGCATATTCTTCAGTTTGTTCAAGAATACAAGAATAAGGTAGAAGAATACAAGAGTAAGGTACCTCCTGTGCCTTATAAATTAGCCACTGAGTGTATGTTTGTGATCATCTGCTGCTGTAGCCCATCCACTTCAAGGTTTGATGTGTTGTGTGTTCAGCGATGATTTTCTGCACACCACCATTGTAACACCTGGTTATGTGAGTTACTGTCGCCTTCCTGTCAGCTTGAGCTAGTCAGGCCATTCTCCTCTGACCTCTCTCATTTATAACGTGTTTTCACCCAAGAACTGCTGCTCACTGGATGTGTTTGTTTAGGGTTTTTTTTTGTTCCGCACTATTCCCTGTAAACTCTAGAGACTGTTGTGTGTGAAAATCCCAGGAGATCAGCAGTTTCTGAGATACTCCAACCACTCCATCTGGCACCAACAATCATTTCACAGTCAGTTAGATAAACCTTACCTGGATATTAAATTTACATGAGTTATAGGGAAAGTTTGAATAGATTAGGACTTTGTTTTGTAGAGCGTAGGAGAGTAAAGGCCAATTTAATAAAATTATGAGGGTTATAGAATTTGAAGTGAATTTATTTAAATCTTACATCCATCCCACAACGTGAGGGAGTAAAAATCTTTGTGTTATGACTGCATCGCAATGTACAGACATGTGGATTTGTAAGTCTAATGGCTTGTTGAAAGAAGCTGTCCCATAGCCTTTTGGTCCTGGCTTTTTTGCTGCGGTACCGTTTGCCAGATGGAAGCAGCAGAAACAGTTTATGGTTGGGGTGACCGGTGTCCCTGATGATCTTCAGGTCCTCTTTACGCAACTGCTGCTGTAAATGTCCTCTGTAGAGGGAAGTTCACGTCCACAGATGGGGTAAATGCAAGCAGGCTTTTTCCACTGAGGTTGGTTGAGACTAGGTCATGAGTGAAGTGTGAAAGGTGAACTGTTTAAGAGGAATCTGAGGGGATCTTCTTCACTCAGAGGGTGGTGAGAGTGTGGAACGAGCTGCCAGCGGACGTCGTGTTTGCGAGTTTGACTACAACGTTTAAGAGAAGCTATCTGTGGATAAGTATATGGATGGGAGGAACATGGGAGGGCCATGTTCCAAGTGAGGGTCGACGGTACTAGGCAGAATAACAGTTCAGCATGGACTAGATGGGCCAAAGGGTGTGTTTCTGTGCTGCAGTGTTGTGTGACTTTATAACCAGTGGGTGAGAGGTGAGAAGCTGTTCTTTGCCTGACTGTTTGCGATACTGAAAGTAGCCACAAGCCAGAACAAGCTCCAAAAAGTAGAAAATTGTCTTTGTTTGCAATGTAGAACAAGAATACTGCACAGTACAGGGGTTGTGTCAGCAGCCTATCACTCGGAAAGAGGGTGTTCGAAATGTAAATTACAATTGTGTTAAAAATGTTGGAATGCAGAAGCTGTTTTTGTTAATGTCCACTGGTGACTTCCAGGGAGTGAGATCTAATATCTGGGCCTAGTGTGCTATTTCATCGTGGATCAGTGTGACGGTTCCCTCTCCCTGAGCTAACCAGCAACACGTTTGTTTGAATCAAACAGTACTCTTGCCTACACCAGGGCACTTGTCCACATTCCAGGAATAAATAGTTCGATTAATTACTCCTGACAGCTTATGATGTCAGCATTATTTCTGTGTCAAGCAGCAATTCCTTAAGCCTGATGTGTGCAATATTTTTTTAAAGTAAAGATAAACTTTATTTGTCACATGTACATCAAAACATACAGTGAAATGTGTCATTTCCTGAGTGGCCTAATTCTGCTCCTGTGTCTTATTAGTCAGGGCATTAAAGGTTATGGGGAGAAGGCAGGAGAATGGGGTTGAGAGGGATAATAAATCAGCCGTGGTGGAATGATGGCGCAGACTCAATGGGCCGAATGGCTTATTCTACTCTTATGTCTAATGGTCTTTTGGTCTTTGTGTCAACAATCACCACAGTCTGAGGATTTGCTCAGGGCAGTCTGCAAGTGTTGCCATGTTCCTGGTGCCAAAGGGGCAGGCCCACAACTTACTAACCCTAACTGGTACAACTTTGGAATGTGGGAGGAAACTGGAGCATCCGGAGGAAAATCCATGCGATCGCAGGAAGCATGTACAAACTATACAGGCAGTGGCAGGAATTGAACAGGTCGCTGGCGCTGTAAAATGTTGCATTAAACTCCTTGCTAACATGCCGCCCCTTAGCAAAGGTGATTCCAAAATGCAGTATATCATCCATGTTTAATCAAGAAAATATTTTAAAAATTCTATTCTTGCCTCGTAGTAATTTCCTGCTTTGAAGGACCTTTCCTTCACTTTCCATCTTCCCTGCATTCAGTCCAGGTCCAGCTCCAGCTCCACCAGCCCATAGCAAGAAACAGCAGGCTGCTCGGCTGTCAGAGTCGCAGACCTGTTTCAACACCGTGTCTAATTGTGGAGGGCAGGGATTCAATTGGGGGAGAAATTATACAAAATGGACCAGCTTTGGGGTGTTGGGAGTAGGTCACTTGATGCTGATCTGCCTTGGACTTGTTATCAGTATTTATATTCCCCCACCTGGCACTCAGTTCTCACCTGTGGCGCCCCGTCGCTGTTTGCATGCGACAGCAGCCACACCCCGGGCAACGGCTTCGACAAGCTGGCTAAACCAGGTGAGGGTAGCCGACGGGTCTTAAACCCTCGGTGAGATAGGGAGTTGTCTATCCCAGCATGTGAAGACAGACTCTGGCGGATTGAGCGGACGAGACCAACGGAAGGTCCAACGGTCAAGGAGGCGGTCTCTGCAAGCGTCGTGGAACGTGTAGAGCAGGACAAGACACGGAAGACGTCCTGGTCATCCACTGCGCCTAGTCCCATCTCCAGCCGTCTCGACTCTGTCTTGCCACTGGATCCGGATGGGAATTGGGAAGAGAGAGTGAGGCTGATGCTGTGCAACTCTCCCTCACTTAAATCCAAATCATGCGCTAGTCTTGACACCATCTGGTGTCGAGGTCCTCATCAACGTCGACGATGGACGAACCATACCACATGAGTATTTATGTGGCTGTTTGTACTTGCGTGGCAGTATGCATAATCAAGGACCCCCCACCATCCAGGCCATGCTCTCTTCTCACTGCTGCCATCAGGCGGGAGCTACTGAAGCCTTGGGTCCCACACCACCAGGGTCAGGAACAGTTACAACCATCGGCTCCTGAACCGGTCTGGATGACTTCACTCACCTCCACTCTGAACTGATTTCACAACCTGCACTCACATCCAAGGACTCTACAACTGATGTTCTTAGTATTATTGTTTTATCTGAACAACTTGTGTTCTTTTGCACTTTGGCTGTTTGTTAGTCTTTATTTACCTATAGCTTTTTCATAAATTCTGTTGTATTTCGTTATTTTCATGTGAATGCCTGTAAGAAAAATGAATCTCGGGGTAGTCAATAGTAAAGTATACACATTATGATAACTTTGCCTTGACTTTGATGACTGCTGCAGCGTAATTCCTGGTCAGTGGTGTGGTGAGCTGACGGGGTGATGGGGGACTCGGAGCAGGTGGTTGGGTGATTGTAACTTGTAATTTATTAGCTCACGTCTGAATGTTGTCCGGGTCTTGCTGCATACAGGCACGGATTGATTCACTGACTGAATGTGAGGTGCTACGTATGTCACAGATTGAATACTGGTTCGTGCCCCGACTCCCACACTTGCGCCTTCCAGTGGAAGTCTTTGCAAGTCACTGGGTGGCCATTCCTGGTCTTCTTCCCTCGGCTATCCAGGACCACCTCAGCAGGGAACGTTATTTCACTAGCGTAGCGGTTAGCGTAATGCACCAGCTCCCAGGGTTCAATTCCTACGGTCCTCTGAAAGGAGTTTGTACGTTCTCCCCGTGATTGCATGGGTTTCCTCCCACATTCCAAAGACGTACTGGTTAGTCAGTTGGTCACGTGGGAGTAATTGGCCAACACAGGCTCATGGGGCTGGAAGGGCCTGTATCTCTAAATAATACTTGCTCAATCCACAAAAAGAAAGCTGTAATTTTCTGAGCTGGTACTTAAGAGCCTCTGGTTGGAAGCAATAGGGTGGCTTGTGTTTCCATAGCTTCTTCTCACAACCTGAAATCCAACCAAAACACTTCATTCAGCACAAAATCGGGCTGTCACATTGCAGCTGTAAGAGATGGTGGTGAGACTGTACCTGGATTATTATGTGCACTTCTGGCCAGCACACTGCAGGAAGAATGTCACTAAGATAGAAAGGGTTCAAAGTTCATAGTAAATTTATTAACGAAGTACATATACGTCACCATATGCAACACTGAGATTCATTTTCTTGTGAGCATACTCGATGACTCCAATAACCATAATAGACTCAATGAAAGATCACACCCACAGGACAGACAACCAGTGTGTAAAAGACACCAAACTGCAAATTTAAAAAAAAATTATCATAAATAAGCAATAAATATTGAGAACATGAGATGAAGAGTCCTCAAAAGTGAGTCCAAAGATCGTGGGAACATTTCACAGATGGGGCAAGTTGAGTGAAGTTATCTCCTCAGGTTTTGGAGCCTGATGGCTTAGGAGTAATAACTGTTCCAGAATCTGGTGGTGTGAGTCCTGAGGCTCCTGTACCTCCTTCCTGATGGTTGAGGGGTAATAACTGTTCCAGTATCTGGTGGTGTGAGTCCTGAGGCTCCTGTACCTCCTTCCTGATGGTTGAGGGGTAATAACTGTTCCAGTATCTGGTGGTGTGAGTCCTGAGGCTCCTGTACCTCCTTCCTGATGGTTGAGGGGTAATAACTGTTCCAGAATCTGGTGGTGTGAGTCCTGATGCTCCTGTTGGTTGAGGGGTAATAACTATTCCAGAATCTGGGGCTGTGGGTCCTGATGCTCCTGTTGGTTGAGGGGGTAATAATTATTCCAGAAGCTGGTGGTGTGGGTCCTGAGGCTCCTGCACTTTCTACCTGAAGGCAGCATAATCGGGGATCTCCATCACCCAGATGATAAATGCTGCTTTCCTGTGACAGCACTCCGTGTGGATGTTCTCAGTGGTGGGGAGAGCTTTACTCATGATGGGCTGGGCTGTACCCACTGCTTCTTGTAGGATTTTCCATTCAAGGGCGTTGATGTTTCTCTACCAGCCTGTGATGCAACTAGTCAATATACTCTCCACCACACCTATAAAATTTCATCAAAGATTTAGATGTCATGCCAAATTTTTGTAATCTCTTAAGGAAGTAGAGGCGCTACCATGCTTTCTTCATAATTTAACTTGTGTGCAGGGCTTAGGTCAGGTCCTCTAAAATTATAACACCGAGGAATTTTAAGTTGCCAATCCTCTCCACCTCTGATTCTCAGATGAGAACTAGCTCATGGACCTCTGGTTTCCTCCTGAAGTCAATAATTAGCTCCTTGGTCTTGCTGACATTGAGAAAAAGGTTATTGTGGCATCCCTCAGCCAGATTTTCAATTTCCTCCTTATATGCTGACTCATCACCACCTTTGATTCGGCCCACGACAGTGGTGCTGTGTGCAAACTTACATATGGCGTTGGTGCTGTGCCTAGCCTCACAATCATAAGTATAAAGCGAGTGGAACAGGGGTCTAAGCACACAGCCTTGTGTGCACCTGTGCTGATGAAGATTGTGGAGGAGATGTTGCAAATCTGAACTGACTGGGGTCTGCAAGTGAGGAAATCGAGGTTCCAATTGCACAAGGAAGTATTGAGGTCTAGGTCTTGAAAGTTACTGATTAGTTTTTGAGGGGATGATGGTATTGAATGTTGAGCTGTAGTTGATAAAGAACATCCTGATCTATGCATCTGCTGTCCAGATGTTCCAGGATTGAGTGATGAGCCAATGAAATGGCATCTCTATGGACCTGTTGAGCCATTAGGCAGATTGGAGTGGATCCAAGTTGCTTCTCAGGCAGGAGTTCATATATTTCATCAGCAACCTCTCGAACATTTCATCACTGTGGATGTAAGTGCTACTGGATGATAGTCATTGAGGCAGGTCACCATGTTCATCTTGGGCACCGCTATAACTGTTGCCTGCTTGAAGCAGATGGGTACCTCAGACTGCCAAAGCGAGAGGTTAAAGATCTCTGTGAATACTCCAGCCAGTTATTCAGCCAAGTGCCATCTCTGGGCCGAATGCTTTCTGTGGGTTCACCCTCCTGAAGGATGCTCTGGCGTTGGCCTCGGAGACTGAAATAACAGGATCATTGGGGCTGTGGGATTTCATGATGGTTCCTCCATGCTTTAACTGTCAAAGTGAGTATGGAAGGTACTGAGCTCATATGAAATCAAAGCCCTGTTGTCAGCTGCGTCACCTGACTTCACTTTGTGGGAACTGGCAGCGTTCATGCCCTGCAACAGCTGTCAAGCATCCTTCATTGATTTAAGTTTAGTCCAAAGTTGTCACTTCGCCTGTGAGATGGCTTTCTGGAGATTGAACCTGGACCTCTTGTAACTTTCTTGGTGGCCATACTTAAATGCCTCTAATCTGGTCTCAGTACATTGTGGATCTCTTGTTTCATTCAGGGTTTTTGGTTGGGGAAGACTCTGAATGATTTTGTGGGGACACACTCGTCTACAACTGTTTTTATGAAGTCCATTATAACTATGGTCTATCATTCAGATGATTCTTTGAACACAGCCCAGTGCACTGATTCGAAGCAATTCCATAGCCTCCCACAACATTGTCCTAATCTCTGGAGCCTTGCTCCTTAGCCTCTGCCTGTAGGCAGTAAAAATTCACAAGATTGTTACTGTAATAGAGGCCTTAACACGAGGAGGAACTGAACAGACTGGCATCGTTGTCCCTGAAGCCGAGGAGGATAAGGGTTGACCATACAGGGGTTTATAAAATTATGAAGGGTATAGATTAAAATGGACGGTCACAGTCTTTTCCCCCGGGTAGGAGAGTCTAAATCTAGAGGACATTTTAAGGTGAGGGGCAGGTTTTTCCCCAGTGGGTGTATGGAATGCGCTGCGAGAGGAAGTGGTTGAGGCACATACATTGACAACAGTTAAAGGGGATATTTGGGCAGTTACACCGATAGGAATAATTTAGAGGGATATGGGCCAGGAAGAGGCAAATAGAGACGAGCTCAGGAAGATACATTTGTTCGGTATGGATGAGTTGGGCCAAAGGTTCACTTTCTATATTCATTCAGCACATTTTACAAGTCTAGGATGTTCTGATGTGTTTCAAGCCAACCTAGTCGATGTGGTTCATGTGATATTGTAGGAAATGCCATTGTTCATGTGGTTCATGTGATATTGTAGGAAATGCCATGGCCAATTTACAAGAGTGAACTCATGAGATGATGCACGGGAGGAGCAGAGAAGCTGCACCTGCCTCCCATCAGTTCCTCTGTGCTGCTATTGGAATTGACGTGCCGCGGTTGTCTCGAATTGAGCTCAGTCTGTGCCACTGTGCAGCCTGGTCACAGCTGACCAGTTGGAGCTCTTAAAGTAGCCAGCAGATGGCAGATTATTCACACACGTGCATTCACACATGCAATGAGTGTGTACAAGTACTCTCTCTCAAAGGGAGTCTAAGGTTGGATGTTCTCAGAGACTCTCGTAGTTGGTTTATTCCAACAAGGGCCAGCACACTATGGTAATGAGCACACCCCTGTGATCGGTGGGATCCACATTACAACTTGTTGAGTAGTTGTTTGGCCTATGGGAGGATAGTGGTTACAGAGGACTCCTTTGACAACTTTGCCTCAGCAGGGAGACCTCTTTATAGACCTCTGGCTGGTCTCTTTACTTAAAAATCATCACAATCTTCCCTGTTGAGGGGGCTGAGGTTGTGTGGCTCTCCACTGACTTTTAGAAACACCAGTGTCCAGGGACGGAAAAGTCCACAGAAAGTGGTGTATATAGCCCATTCCATCGCGAGCAAAATCCTCCCCACCACTGCACATGTCTACGTGGAGCACTGCCACCAGAAAGCAGCACCCATCATCAAAGACCTGTCCCTGCCACCATCCAGCTCGTGCTCTCTTCTTGGAACCATCATCGGACAGGAGGCGTTGGAGATTCATTGTCCCGCACCATCAGGTTCAGAACAGTTATTACCCTTCAACCCGCAGGCTCTTGAACCAGCGAGATAACTTCATTCAGCCCAACGCTGAACTGATTCCACAACCTACAGACTCTCTTTCAAAGACTCTTTACGCCTTGTGTTCTCAGTATTATTTATTGATTTGCACAGTTAGTCTTCTGTTGCTCATGGATTATTTGTCAGTGTTTGTTTATTCATGGCTTTTCGGAGAATCTATTGTATTTCTTTATTTTTCCTGTAAATGCCTGTGAGAAATTAATCTTAGGGCACTATTTGGTAACATATATTTACCTTGAACCTTGAAAATGATTTTCAGTGTCCTCATGGCTTTTCCATCTCTTGTGAGACTGATTAGTGTGCTATGAGCTGACAGACTGGTCAAGGACAGAGTTCCATTTGAGAAGCTGCATCCTCAGCGAATTTCTCCTTCCAGAGGATGCAGACTAGTTATCCCCTAACCCTCCAAGTTCTTCCAATTAAACGTTTTCTGGTAGAGAATTGAAGGGTTTCTTCACGTGGTGAACTTCAGCCCAGTTGAGATTAAAATGGATGAAGAGTCTCAGCCTGAAATGTAGACTGTTTATTCCTCGCCATTGATGCTGCCTGACCTGTGTGTGTGTTCCTCTGGATTTCCAGCATTCTGCGGAATCCCTTGTGATTATCAGCATAGCCTGCTGGTTTTGTGTTTGCTTGGGCTGGAGGGTCAGGGATGTTATCCACAGGGAGGGGAGTTGAAACATCAGGCAGGCTCATTCCTGTCGGTGAAAACCACCCCATGAAAGCAACATTTTTCTCGCCTGCCCTTCCAGAAGCAGATTTCACATCTATGTGTCAGTGATATAAGTCTAGTCCTGATTCAGATACCGTATTTTGTAACTGCATTGCTACCCTCAGATACAGGAGCCTGAAGACCCACCCTCAATATTTTAGGAACAATTTCTAACCCGTCTGGTATTAGATTTCTGAACAGTCCATGAACACTACCTCGTTATTTCTCTTTTGCACTACTTACTTTTTATTGTAACTTATAGTAATTATGTCTACACTCTACTGCTGCCACAAAACAGCCCATTTTACGACCTATGTCAGTGACAATAAGCTTGATTCTGATGTAATCACAACCAGCTTCTATGAGCTGACCTTCTTCTGCCTGTCCGTCTCTCTCTGGTGGCAGTATTAATGCTTACGACCTCCTGGGCTATTGGGCAGCACGACAGCACCAGGGTCAGCACAACACTCTACAGTTTGGGTGACCTGGGTTCGATTCCCGCCCTTGCCTGTGTGTGTTTCCTCCCACAGTCCAAAGATGTACCAGTTGTTAGGTTAATTGGTCATTGTAAATTGTCCCATGAGTAGGCAAGGGGGGATTTTTTGTATGGCGCAGCTCGAAGGGCCAGAAGGGTCTATTCCGTGCTGTATCTCAATTAATAAAGATAGAGGAGCAACATTCAGGAGTACGTCGTCGTTGTCCATGAGGGACCTGATGTTCCATGTGACGGTACACACACGCATGCATAGACATAGATACACGAGCACAAATGTGTAGACACACATGTGCAAGAATGTATACGCAGAGTGGCACTCGTGGATTTCAAAGCCTTCCTGTTTGCGGCCAGGGCTGTATAAACATTCTGCTGTGCTGCTGCCTCCCTGTGTGCGCAGGGCTCCCCCAGTGCAATTAAAAACTTCCCTTTGGAGATCAGGCAGGCTGTGGAAAGAAGCCAAGAGAGATTTGATCCAAGCCATCTTCATACTGCACCGGAAACCTCAGTCCCCCAAAGACTGAACCGTTTCTTTAACCTTTCTGCTTGCATGCTGTAACGCTGCAGCGAACGCCAACAATAAATCTGCTCAGACGTTAAAGAGCAGGTTTCTCTTAAATATAACGCTGCAAAAACAAAACACAAGGTAAAGACTATATTTCACCTTTAACCAAGAGCCGAAGGGTATGAGGTCAGTGAATGTAGGTTGCGCTAAGAGAGAAGGGTCAGTCCTGATCGCCCTGAATGACAGGGCAGCATGAGGGGTCAAATGGTCTCCCCGATTTCGATATTTTATGTTTTTGTGTTCCATGTTGTGAATTCCATTGGCTTTGTTGACTCTATTCATCCACTTCGCTTATTTTCTCAGTGCAAACTTTATTATTAAGTAAATAATGTCTTTTTCTAAAGCTCACTTATCCAATGAAGTATTTTCAAAGCGTAAACAATGTTATGAGGTCGGAAACAAGACAGCTAATTACTGTGTCATAACTCCCACAGACAGCAGTGTGGTAATGAGCAATGACCTGTTTGTGTGGTGTGGTTGAGGAACTGCGTGGATAGCTTACATCTGCAGGAGAAGGAGTTGATATGAATTAAATCAGCAAAGTTGTGCTGGGGGCAGTCCGCAAAAGTGGTTCAGGCGCTAACGTAGCATGCCCAGAGCTTACTAAACCTCAGCATATATCTCTGGAATGTGGGAGGAAACCAGGATAGCTGGGGGAAAGCCACACGGTCATGGGGGAATGTACAAACTCCTTATGGATAGTAGTGGGAATTGAACCCCAAGCGGTGATTGCTGTACTCTAATGCGTTACACGAACTGTTACGCTACTGTGCTGCCCCATCTCATATGAAAGGCAACTCCTCTGACAGTCCCTACTTGATACACTGGGAATGCACGTTTTTGTTAGATAGTTATTGTCCATTACGCCACTGGTGTTTAGGGCAGAAATGAAGTTTCTCTATCTCTGGTGGTGTTCAGGGCTTCCTTCATCCATCAAGTCTGTAGCTTTCTCTTGGTTTTCACGACTATCAGTCACTCAAGTCCTGGTTGGACCGTTGCACACAGACGTAGAGGATTCTTCATTGCTGTTTCCGTAACAATTTTGTTTTACCAGTTAGCCCTGAGCTGAACCCCTGAACCAGTGGACCACTCTTGGTCTGGCCTCTACCCTGTTTGGCATGGGTGACCCCACCAAGAGCCAAAGCATAAAGCCCTGACTCCAACCAACATAGCTGTCCGGGTCATTGAGGCAAGCAAACCTCCAAACCCAACGACAAGGTTGTGGTCCTCTTGGAGGAAGCCTGTGCAAACTCCTGGGAAGTTTGAACTCTCAACCTTCCGATTCAGGTGGGGTTGTGACCCCATCACCCATTTACTTAAGCCCATCACTTGTACTGGGGCATAGGCCGCCGATAGCAGCTTTCCAGAGTCTTTGGAGCTTTCGTTGGCATTTCTGTAGCTCGAAGTTTTTACAGCCCCATGCCCCACCCTCCTCGTTTTGCAGCTGGCCTTGGGACTGTCCGTGGCAGAGCTGACCTCTATGAACCCACCCTCAAAACATCTGGGGGGATAGTGGCAGCTGAAGAAATTTTTTCCTACTCTCTCAGGATGTGGGCATCACTGGTTGGACCAATATCCAACTGCCCTTGGCATGTTAGTGAGCTTCCTACTTGAACCAGTGAGGTCTTTCAGGTGAAGGTGATCCCACACTGCCGTTGGGGAATTGTGACCCAGTGATGATGGACTGGTGATAGATTTCCAAGTCAGGATGGTGAAGGGCTTGGAGGGGAGCCTGTAGAGGTGGTGTTTCCTGGCCCTGTTTTTCTTGTCCTTGTTGGTGATGGTCACAGATTTGGGCAGGGCTGTTGGAGTAACCTGAGTGAATAGGCAGCATCCATCATTAAGGACCCTCACTATCTGAGACATGCCCTCTTCTTGTTACGACCATCAGGGAGGAGGTACAGCAGCCTGAATGTCCACACTCAATGATTCAGGAACAGCTTCTTCCGCTCTATGTTCAGATTTCTGAATGGTCCATGAACCAATGAACACCGCCTCATTATTCTGTTTCTATTTGCAGTATTTATTTATGTAATATATAGATTTTGTGCCTTTTCACTGTACTACTGCCACAAAGTAACAAACCACATTCTATGTCAGTGATAATAATTCTGATTCTGAGTAACTACATTGCATTTTGTAGACGATGTACACTGCAGCCACTGTGTACCGGTGATGGAGGAGCAAAGGTCAAAGGTTGATTATGGGACCGGTCAAGCAGAGTCCTGGCAAAGGGCTTCACCCCAAAAATTGACTGTTTATTCCCTCCGCAGATGCTGCCTGACCTGCTGAGTTCCTCCAACATTTTGTGCGAGTTGCTCAAGATTTCCACCATCTGTAGAACCTCTTGTGTTTCAGGTGCTTTGGTCCTGGATAGGGTTGAACTTCATACAATATTGTGCTGCGTTCATCAGGCAAGTGAAGAGTGTTCCATCGCACTCCTGACCTGAGTCTCTTGCCACTTGGATGCCTTGGTGTATTGAAATGTTGTGGTGTGAGCCCCTGGCTATTTATGACTTTGGACGTTTCTAAATCATGGCCCTTTATTTAAAACATGCCAGCATCAGTAATTTCACAGTGGTATTATAGAAAGGACCCAGACACCCAGAACAGTTCAGAAGGCAGATGGCATCATTTAGGCCACTGCGCTGTGAACTCCTTGCACTGGATTTCATCTTAAGAATCTGGTTTATTATCACTGACATATATTGTCCTGCTGAAGGGTCTCGGCCCAAAACGTCTTCTGTACTCTTTTCCATAAATTCTGCCTGGCCTGCCGAGTTCCTCCAACATTTTGTGTATGTTGCTTGGATTTCCAACATGTGAAGACTTTCTTGTGAAATTTGTTTTTTTTTGACAGCAGTACAATGCAATATATTTGAATAAACCTATAAATTACAATAATATATAATATAAAAAAAATTAAATAGTACAAAAAGAAAGCAAAAATAGTGAGGAAATGTTTATGGGTTCATTGTCCGTTCAGAAATCTGATGGTAGAGGGAAAGAAGCTGTTCCTAGAGTGTTGAGTGTGTGCCTTCGGGCTCCTGTACCTCGTCTCTGATGAGGGGAAGGCATGTCCTGGATGGTGAAGGTCCTTAATGATGAATGCCACTTTTTTGAGACCGCCTTTTGAAGATGTCTTCAATGGTGGGCAGGCTTGTGCCCATGTTAGAACATGTGTTCCAGAGTGAAATACCTCAGATGCTCCAGTGTTGAATTGCTAGAGATAGTAACTGAGTCATGCAGCATGGAAACAGGCCCTTCAGTCCATTCTGTCCATCCATCCATTCTAACCCCTTTTACCAGCACATGGTCTGTGGTCTTCTCTGCCATGGAGCTCATCCAGATACTGTTTAAATATCATGAGCATCTCTGTCTCCACCACTCTCTCAGGTAATCCACTTCTATATTCCAACCACCCTCTGAGTGAGAGGATTCTCACTGCTCAACTTAAACATGCCCTCCAGTTAAACACTATCTGTGGCAGGGAAAGGTTTCTCACATACCCCACTCTGTCCTTGATCTTCGTAATTCTGTATCACCCTACAAAGTTCATCCTGTCTGCCTCCTCCATTCCAAGAAAACCCAGCCCATCCTGTCTTTCCTTATAACTAAACTATTCCCTCCCAATGACATCCTGGAAATCTGCTCTGCACCCCCTCCAGTTCACTCATGTCCTTCCTATATTGTGGCAACCAGTATGGCCTAATCAGAGCTTTATAAAGCTGTACCGTTACCTCCATGATCTTGTATCAGAACGCACAGTTCAAGTCCTTCAGCCCACGATGTGCCGACTTTTAACCTACTCCAAGATCAATCTAACCCTTCCCTCCTACATAGCTCCATTTTTTTTGTAATCATCTAGGTGCATACCTAAAAGTTTCTTAAATGCCCTAGTGTCTCTGTCTCTGCCTCTACCATCACCCCTGAGCAGGGTGTTCCATGCACCCGTCCCTCTCTGTATAAAAAAAACCATCTCTGACATCCCCTCTATATTTTGCTCCGATCACCTTAAAAATATGCCTCCTCATACGAGCCATTTCCACCCTGGGAAACTCTCTCGATCTATGCCTCTTATCATCTTGTACATCTCTTAGAATTTTGTACGCCTCTATCAAAGTTATCACCTTTACAGCTCTATGGACGTGCCTCAGAGTGCTTAGTAGATCAAGCAGCATCTGCAGGGAAAGGAGTAGTTAACATTTCATCTAGATGACGTTTAATCCAACTGTCCAAACCATTCTAATGAAAGGATATGGATCTGAAGTGATCATTTTTCTTTCTCCACAGATGCCAACTGACGTGCTGAATATTTCCAGTATTTTCTTTATTTATTTCAAATTCTCGTCCTTGTCCATGTCCATGTCAGTTTGAATTTGCTTCTGTTGACACAGGTTTGCTGTTTGTGTTTTGTTTCCCCTAACTTGCCTGCAGCTGCTGCCTGGGATGGAGGGAACCTGATGGAGGGTTAACTTTTAGAGTGAAGTGAAATTTATTATCACTGTACACATATTACCATAAACTACCTTGAGATTCATTTTCATGTATTTACTGGAAAATAAAGAAATGCAATTGTATTTATGAAAAAATATACACGAACATAGAACAGTATAGCACAGTACAGGCCCTTCGGCCCATGACGTTGTGCCGACCCTTAAACCCTGCCTCCCATATAACCCCCCCACCTTAAATTCCTCCATTTACCTGTCGAGTAGTCTCTTAAACTTCACTAGTGTAACTGCCTCCACCACTGACTCAGGCAGTGCATTCCACGCACCAACCACTCTGAGTAAAAAACCTTCCTCTAATATCGCCCTTGATCTTCCCACCCCTTACCTTAAAGCCATGCCCTCTTGTATTGAGCAGTGGTGCCCTGGGGAAGAGGTGCTGGCTGTCCATTCTATCTATTCCTCTTAATATCTTGTATACCTTTATCATGTCTCCTCTCATCCTCCTCTCCAGAGAGTAAAGCCCTAGCTCCCTTAATCTCTGATCATAATGCATACTTTCTAAACCAGGCAGCCTCCTGGTAAATCTCCTCTGTACCCTTTCCAATGCTTCCACATCCTTCCTTAAAGACTTACAAACAACCAATATGCAAAAGAAGTAGTATTGCACAAATGTAAAATATTAATAGTGACAACATGAATGGTAAATTCCTTGAAAGTGAGCCCGTAGATTGAGAATCAGTTCAGAGTTAAGGTGAGTGAAGTTACCCTTGCCGGTTCAGGAGGCTGATGTTAGTACAATCATAACTGTTCCAGAACCTGGTAGTTAGGGTTGCCAACTGTCCCGTATATTGGGCTAAATTGGTTTGTCCCATATGGGACCACCCTTGTCCCGTATTTATCCCGCTAAGGTAGAGCGTTCCTATAAAACCTTTCATGCTGAAATGGCGTAAAGCGAAGAAGTAATTACCATTAATTTATATGAGAAAAGTTTTTGGTGTTCCCAGACCCAAAAAATAACCTACCAAATCATACCAAATAACATTAACATGTAGTAAAAGCAGGAAAGATATGATAAATACACAATCTATAAAGTAGAAATAATGTATGTACAGTGTAGTTTCACTGAACAGAATCACTAAAACCGATTTGTAGAAAAAAAATCAGCATGTACGGGCTTGTGCACATCACGCATGCGCACACAGGTGCCCGCGCGAGGCTTCATGGTCATGGTAGTCTACCTTGGGGTAAACACAAGTGTCCCGTATTTAACTGCTACTCTTGTCCCTTATTTGGGAGTGAGAAGGTTGGCAACCCTACTGGTAGTGTGGGACTGAAAACTCTTGTACCTCTTGCCCAAAGGTAGTAATGAGAAGAGAACATGACCTGGATGATGGGGACCCATGATGATGGATGCTACTTTCTTGTAGCAGAGCTGCTTGTAAACGTGCTCAGTGGTGGGGAGAGCTTTGCCTGTGATGGACCGGGCTGTATCCGCCACTGTCTGTAGATTTCTCTGTTCCAGGGCATTGGTGTTTCTCTACCAGGCTGTGATGCAGCTAGTTAGGATGCTGTCCATCTATAGAAGTTAGCAAAAGTTTTTGGTGACAGGCTGAATTAACGCAAAACTAAAAGGAAAATAGAGGCGCTGTTTTCTTTGTGCACTTTTGTGCTGGTATATTGTAGGAGGAAGGAGAGTCAAAGGTTTTGGAAGTGAATTCCAGAGTTCGAGAAAGCACGGCCAGTATTGGTGGAGCGGTTACATTCTGAGACCGAGAGGCTGGAATTGGAGGGGTGTGGAGAACTCAGAGGGTAGTTGGGTTGGAGGAAGGTTGCAGGGGGGACAGCGGGAAGGCCATGGGGAGGGGGGGGGCTATGGATGAAGCAAGGGTTGTGTAAATGGGACAGGATTTCATGCTGCTGCAAGCAGTGAATTGCAACCTCCACCCCGATGTGTCAGTTGCTTTCCCGAGCGCTGTTCTCCAGGCTTTCATCAGCAGAACGTTTCTGTCCTTGGCAGGGGAGGGGGAGGGGAGAGCTACCAGGAGGACTGGTAATGAGCTCAGCTCAGCCAGCCAGTGATGGCAGAAATCTGAGCAGGGATTCCCCATGTACTTGGCTGAGAAATTGCCAAATCGCGATGCCGTGTCCTAACTTGCACCATATCCCACTCACGTTTCAGCCACTGGCACACTGAAGTTAAGAACTATATTGCTTAAAAACCCTTTTGTTTTACTTATTCAGAGGATTTACATGTTACCGGAAAGGCTGATGTTTACTATCTGTCCTTAGTAATTTGTTGCAAAGATTATGGAAAAAAAAATTACATAGCGACAGTAGAGGGTATTACTTTGTTTTCATTCACGCAGTGGCACAGCAGGTAGTGCTGCTGACTCACAGCTCCACAACTCCAAGTTCAATATTGATCTTGGTTCTGTCCATGTGGAGTTTGCATGCTCTTCAGGTGACTTTGTGGCTTAGCCCTGGCTGCTGTGCTTTCCTGCCCCATCCCAAAGACCTGGGGGTCGGGGGTAAACCGGCCTCGTATGGGGATGAGGGGCTGAATCTGAGGGGAGTTGCCTTGGATGTGGGGAGAGTGGGATCTGTGATTCTGTAAAAGAGTGCTTGATGATCAGTGTACAGTCGGGTCAATGGTATCTTAATTCTGTGTCGTGTGATCTCGAGAATATAATCAGTTTAATTTATAAACATCGCATTAGGCTAGTATTGCATCAAATTTTCATTCCCAAACAATACAGCTCAGTGAGAAGCCTTTCAACCCATGGTGGCTGGGCCGACCAGGGTGAAATTCCAAACTGAAGCCACCTGTTCCTCCATTCCCTGCCTATTCATGAACCTTCCTAAATGCCTCATAAACACGGCAAGTTTCATAGAAACCAACAGCACGACATATGTCAGCAATAATGAACACGATTCTGACCTTGCTGTCGTGTCTACCACCTCACCTGGTAGCTCACTCCAGACACCATCCACTCTCTGTGTAAAGAAAACACTTGCCACGCAAATCTCCTTTAAACTCTCCCCCTCTCACCTTAAAGGTGTGCTTTCTTTCCTTGACATTTGAACACTCTGAAAGAAGACTTTGTAAACATCCGTCAGGTCACTGAACCTTCAGACAAAACCATTAAAGTTCTCCAACATCTCCTTGTAGCTAATATTCTCCAAACCAAGTAACATCCTGCTGAACCTCCTCTGCATGCTCTCCAAAGCCCTCATCCTTCCTGTAGTGGGGCAACCAGATCTGCACGCAGTACTCAAAGTTCAAAAGTTCAAGGTAAATGTTATTATCAAAGTGTGTGTAAAAATATATATATACACACAGCTCTGAGATTCATTTTCCTGTGGGCATACTCAACAAATCTATAGAACAGTAACACTAACAGGATCAATGAAAGATCAGCCAGAGTGCAGAAGACAACAAACTGTGTAAATGCAAATATAAATAAATAGCAATAAATAACGAGAACATGAAATAATCAGGAAAAAACTCCTTGAAGTGAGATCATTGGTTGTGGGAACATCTCAATGATGGGGCAAGTGAGTGTTATTATCCCTTTTTATTCAGGAGCCTGATGGTTGAGAGTTGGTAACTGTTCCTGAATCTGGTGATGAGGACAAGCATAACTTGTATCTGTATCGCAGTGGAGTAAAGGGAATTACAGAGGCACAAGAGAGGAGCTTGCCCATCTGAATTGGAGGAGGATACTGGCGGGGATGGTGACGGAGCAGAGATGGCTGAAGTTTCTGGGAATAGTTTACGAGTCACAGGATAGATATGTCTCACAAGGAAGAAGTTAAAATGAGTAAAAGGGAGGTGAAAGGTGATATTGGACTGCTGGAAAATGATGCTGGACTGGTAGTAATGGGGGACATGGAAATGGTGGATGAATGTAATAAGTACTTTGCATCAGTCTTTACTGTGGAAAACACTAGCAGTGTGCCAGAGGTCTGTGTGTGTCATGTAGCAGGAATGAGTGTCATTGCTATTACAAAGGAAAAAATGCAAGGCAGACTATAAGGCCTTAGGGTGGGTAAGTCATCTGGACTTGATGGACTACATCCCAAAGTTCAGAGAGAGGTTGCTGAAGAGATATCAGGTGCATTGGTCATGGATCTTTCAAGAATCACTTGATTCTGGCATGGTCCCGGAGGACTGGAAGATTGCAAATATCACTCCACTCTTTAAGTAGGGAGGAAGGCAAAAGAAAGGAAATTACAAGCCAATTAGCCCAATAGAAACATAGAAACATGGAAAACCTACAGCACGATACAGGTCCTTCGGCTCACAAAGTTGTGCTGAACACGTCCCTATCTTAGAAATTACCAGGCTTAACCATAGCCCTGTATTTTTCTAAGCTCCATGTACCCATCTAAAAGTCTCTTTAAAAGATCCTATCGTATCTGCCTCCACCACCATTGCTGGCAGCCCATTCCGCACACTCACCACTCTCTGTTTTTTTAAAAAAAACAACTTAACCCTGACATCTCTGTACCTACACCCCAGCCACCTTAAAACCTGTGCCCTCTTGTGGCAGCCATTTCAGCCCTGGGGAGAAAGCCTCTGACTATCCACATGATCAATGCCTCTCATCATCTTATACACCTCTATCAGGTCACCTCTCATCCTTCGTCGCTCAAGGAGAAAAGGCCGAGTTCACTCAACCTGTTTTCATAAGGTATGCTCCCCAATCCAGGCAACATCCTTGTAAAGCTCCCCTGCATCCTTTCTATGGTTTCCACATCCTTCCTGTAGTGAGGAGACCAGAACTGAGCACAGTACTCCCAAGTGGGGTCTGACCAGGGTCCTATATAGCTGCACCATTACCTCTCAGCTCCTAAATTCAATTCCACAATTGATGAAGGCCAATACACCATATGCCTTCTTAACCACAGAGTCAACCTGCGCAGCTGCTTTGAACGTCCTATGGACTCGGACCCCAAGATCCCTCTGATATTCCACACTGCAAAGAGTCTTACCATTAATACTATATTCTGCCATCATATTTGACCTACTAAAATGAACCACTTCACACTTATCTGGGTTGAACTCCATCTGCCACTTCTCAGCCCAATTTTGCATCCTATCAATGTCCGGCTGTAACCTCTGACAGCCCTCCACACTATCCACAACACCCCCAACCTTTGTGTCATCAGCAAACTTACTAACCCATCCTTCCACTTCCTCATCCAGGTCATTTATAAAAATCACAAAGAGTAAGGGTCCCAGAACAGATCCCTGGGGCACATCAGTGGTCACCGACCTCCATGCAGAATATAACCTGTCTGCAACCACGCATTGCCTTCTGTTGGCAAGCCAGTTCTGGATCCACAAAGCAATGTCCCCTTGGATCCCATGCCTCCTTACTTTCTGAATAAGCCTTGTATGGGGTACCTTATCAAATGTCTTGCTGAAATCCATATACACTACATTTACTGCTCTTCCTTCATCAATGTGTTTAGTCACAGCCTCAAAAAATTCAATCGAGCTCATAAGGCATGGCCTGCCCTTGACAAAGCCATGATGACTATTCCTAATCATATTATACCTCTCCAAATGTTCATAACTCCTGCCTCTCAGGATCTTCTCCATGAACTTACCAACCACTGAAGTAAGACTCACTGGTCTATAATTTCCTGGGCTCTCTCTACTCCCTTTCTTAAATAAGGGAACAACATTTGCAACCCTCCAATCCTCCGGAACCTCTCCTGGCCCCATTGATGATGCAAAGATCATTGCCAGAGGCTCAGCAATCTCCTCCCTCGCCTCCCACGGTAGCCTAGGGTACTTCTCATCAGGTCCTGGCAATTTATCCAACTTGATGCTTTCCAAAAGCTCCAGCACATCCTCTTTCTTAATATCTACATGCTCAAGCTTTTCAGTCCACTGCAAGTCATCACTACAATCATCAAGATTCTTTTCCATTGTGAATACTGGTGAAGTATTCATTAAGTACCTCTGCTATTTCCTCTGGTTCCATACACACTTTCCCACTGTCACATTTGATAGGTCCTATTCTTTCATGTCTTATCCTCTTGCTCTTCACATATTTGTAGAATGCTTTGGGGTTTTCCTTAATTCTGCCTGCCAAGGCCTTCTCATGGCCCCTTCTGGCTCTCCTAATTTCCTTCTTAAGCTCCTTCCTGTTAGCCTTATAATCTTCTAGATCTCTAACTTTACCTAGCTCTCTGAACCTTTTGTAAGCTTTTCTTCTTGACTAGATTTATTACAGCCTTTGTACACCACGGTTCCTGTACCCTACCATAACTTCCCTGTCTCATTGGAATCTCAGTGGTTGGGAAAGTGTTGGAGTCTATTATTAAGGATGAGGTTTCAAGGTACTTGGAGACTAATGATAGAATAGGCATGGTTTCTGTAAAGGGAAATCTTGCCTGACAAATCAGTTAGAGTTCCTCAAGGAGTTAGCAAGTAGGGTGGACAAAGGAGAGGCAGTGGTTGCAGGAAATATACTGGCATGGATAGAGGAATGGCTGACAGGCAGGAGGCAATGAGTGGGAATAAAAGGGGCCTTTTCTGGTTGGCTGCTGGTGACTAGTGGTGGTCCTCAAGGGTCGGTATTGGGATTGATGCTTTTCACATTGTTTTGGCATTGATTTTAGATAATGGAATTGATGGCTTTGTGGCAAAGTTTGTGGATGATACGAAGATAGGTGGAGGGGTAGATGGTGCTGGGGAAACAAAGCGATTGAAGCAGGTCTCAGACAAAGTGGCAGATGGAATACAGTGTTGGGAAATGTATGATAATTCATTTTGGTAAAAGGAACAAAAGTGCGGACTATTATCTAGATGGGGAGAAGGTTCAAACATCAGAGGTGCAGAGTCTCGTGCAAGACACCCAGAAGATTAGTTTACAGCTTGGGTCTGTGGTAGAGAAGGCAGATGCAATGTTGGCATTTATTTCAGGGGGAACAGAATATAAAAGCAAGGAGATAATGCTGAAGCTTTACAAGACACTAGTCAGGATGCCTTTGGAGTATTGTCAACAGTTTGGGGCCCCATGTCTCAGAAAGGATATGTTTTCATTGGAGACAGTCCAGAGGAGGTTTATGAGGTTAATTCTGGGAATGAAGGGAGGAATGTATGAAGGGAGGAACATTTGGCAGCTTTGGGCCTGTACTCACTGGAATTTAGAAGAATGCAGGGGAATCTCATTGAAACCTACTAAATGTTGAAAGGACTAGATAGGGTGGCTGTGGAGAGAATGTTTCCTATGGTGGGGTTATTGAGAACTGGAAGCACAGCCTCAAAATTTAGGGACAACCCTTCAGAGCAGAGGTAATGGGGAATTTTTTGAGCCAGAGAGTAGTGAATCTGTGAAATGCTTTTCCATAGACTGTGGTGGAGGCTAAATCTGTAGGTATATTTAAGGTGGAAGTTGATTGTTTCCTGATCGGTCAGGGCATCAAAGGATATGGCAGGGAGGCAGGTGTTTAGGGTTGAGTGGGATTTGGGATTAGCCATGGTGGAATGGTGGAGCAGACTCGATGGACTAAATGGCCTAATTCTGCTCCTATGTCTTATGGAGTCCTGAAGCTGATGGCAGCAGCGAGAAGAGAACTTGGCCTGTGAGTGTGACCTAACAACCATACCGCTGCAATATAAATTCCTGACTTCTGTACACAACATCCCGACTGATGTAGGCAAGTGGACCATCTTGTCTTCGTTACCAACTTATCTACTTGTGTGGCCACTTTCGGGGAGCTATCAACATAGACCCCAAGACCTCTCTGTACACCAATGGGAGCAGTTTCCAAATTCTGTCTACACTGTGTGAAGAAGTTTGTTTTGAATTTCTTGTTGGACTTACAAGTATCCATTTTAGCTGATGGCCCTCTTGCTTTGAGCAACACAGACAAAATGCTGGAGAAACTCAGCGAGTCAGGCAGCATCTCTGGAGGGGAATGAACATTTGACATTTCAGGCTGAGACCCTTCATTAGGACTGAAAAGGAAGAGGGCAGGAGCCAGTATAAGGAAGTAGGGGAGGAGAAGGAGGAGTACAAGCTGGCAGGTGAGACTAGGTTAAGGGGGAAGGTGGGTAGGTGGGGAATGGAGGGATGAATTAAGAAGCTGGGAGGGGTTAAGTGGTATAGGGTTGAGAAGAAGGAATTTGATAGGAGAGGAAAGTGGACAGTGGGCCACTTGTTTGTAAGTACACAGCGTTCAATTGCACCATTACTGGTCTGATCGACCTTCTGTCTTTGTCCACAACAGCAGAGACATCTTCTTTCAATGGTATGGGAGCCTGGTGAGAGCACCCTTGGGATACTGCAGCTCAGTTTGGTCCACTACAGTACTTGGGGTGAAGGCTTACCGGACAGATTTCTGAGATGGTGGGTTTGTCAGGAAGAGAAGTGATTTTGCGTAAGCACATAAAGTTCCTCCATCTTTTAAAACAGTCCTTACCTCCTCTTTAAATACCACCATGTTTCAGCTTCCATGAAGCACTGGTAGAGACTTCCAGACAGCCATTTCTCTTGCGTTGAGGGGCTCAAGAACATGTCAGCTGTTCCCTCAAAGTGTTAGAGTCAAAGAGCAATGCAGTACAGATGCAGGCCTTTCGGCCTAAGCAGTCCATGCTGTCTCCCTGCCCACTCAGTTAGACCCAATTACCTGTGCTTAGCCCATATCTCAACAGGTCACTCCCCTCCACATACCTAACCAAGTGCTTCTTCAAGGACACTATTGTACCTGCCTCAACCATTTCCTCGGGCAGCTTGTTCCATATACCCACCACCCTCCGTTGCTTCTTGGGGACATTTTAAATCTTTCTACTCTTACCCTAAACCTACACCCCTGGTTTTGGACTCCTCTACCCTGCGGAAAACACTATCACAATCTATTATTTCATTATTTCAAACACTTCTATAAGGTTGCCCTTCATTCTCCTCTTCTAGGAATTAAGACCAAGCCAGCCTCTCCCTATAACTCACAGGCCCTCTGTTCCTGGTAACATCCTTGTAAATCTTCGCTGCGCTCTTTCCAATCTTTCGAACCATGTCTTTCCTTTAACAGGGCGACCAAAACTGTAAACAGTAGCCTCACCAATGTGTTTAAAAAAAAGCGCTGCAAATTAATGTCCCAACTTCTATTCTCAATGCCCTGACTGATGAAGGCCAGTGTGACAAAATGCCTTTATCACCACATTGTCTACCTGTGATACCATTTTCAATGAATTTGTAGTCTCAGGTCCATTACGCTCTCTGGTGCCATACCATTCATTTTCATGCCAAAGTGACTGTCACTATATACGTGCCTGCACAGGTACAAACATAACTTCCTTGCAGCAGCCTTGTGGGCACATAACAGCATAAAAGCAGCATTCACAAGGAAAAGAAAACATAAATTAAACAATTTTTAACGAGAAGACTCAATTAGAACAACAACAAAGTCCATTTTAGAGTCATATGGTCAATGTATTGTGAAGCTGTAGTAATTAGGGTTGTTTCAGGAACCAAATGGTTGTAGGGAAGTAGCTGTTCTTGAATCTGGTGGTTTGGGGCATCTCCTGCCCAATGGTATCTGTGAGATGGCATGGCCCGGATGTTGGGGATCTTTAATGGAAGTTGCCTCCTGTAGATATGACTGGTGGTGGGGAGGGAGGTTCCTGTGATGTATTGGGTAGAGTCCACGACTCTCTGCAGCTTCTTGCATTCCTACGCATTCAAGTGCCATACCAGATCATGGTGCAGCCATCGTGCTGTGCAGCAGATTGTGGTATCTTCATCTAATTAGATAGGGGTTGATCTTTCACTTTAGGACAGTTTCCTGCACTAACCTTTGATTCCCGCAATACCTAAAAATCTATCAGTGTCTGCATGATACTTGAAGTTCTGTGGGCAGTCTGGTTGCCTCACGATAGGAAGGACGTGGAAGCTTTAGAGAGGGTGCAGAGGAGACTTAGCAGGATGCTGCCTGCATTAGAGAGCCTGTCTTGTTAGGATAGGTTGAGTGAGCGTGAGAGGCGATGGTAGAGGTGAACAAAATGATAAGGAGCATACATAGAATGCAGAGCCATCACTTTTCTCCCAGAGTAGCAATGGCCAATACCAGATGACATCTGTTTAAGGCAGGTGGCGGAAAGTTTAGGGGATATGTCAGAGGTAGGTTTTTTTTTTACACAGAGTGGGGTGGGTGTCTGGAATGCACTGCTGGGTCAGTGGTAGAGGCAGATACATTTGGGACATTTTAAAAGAGTCTTGGATAGGCACATGAATGGAAGAAAACGGGAGGGTTGTGGGCTGTGTAGGCAGGAATGATAGATTGATCGTGAAGTTGTTTAAAAGGTCAGCACAACACAGTGGGCTGAAGGGCCTGTATGGTGCTGACTGTTCTTTGGTTGTACTCAGTGAGGATGGGCTAGCAATTTCAGTGACCCACTACCCCCTGGGCAAAGACATTTCTACCATAGGTGGACAGTGATCCCCAGTTCTGAACATTCAGCCGGGGGGAGTATCGACTCACGGACACAGCTGGTGAAACTGCAAATGGAGCAGAGCCCTTTGGGGAAACCGGTTGCTCATTGCAGTCAGTTCCCAAGGCAACGCCATGCGGTAGACAAGCTCAAGCCCTGTACTGTCGGTTTAGCTTCTGTAATCATAAGCACAAGATTCTGCAGATGCTGCAAATCTTGAGCAACACACACAAAACGTTGGAGGAACTGAGCAGCAACTATGGAAGTGGATAAACAGTTGACATATTGTGCATCACCAGAGTGGAACAGAAACCAGAATGAGACGGTGGGGGGGAGGAGAAGGAGTACAAACTGGCAGATGACAGGTGAAAGACAAACACAAGGAAGTCTGCAGATGCTGCAAATCCAAAGCAACACACACAAAATGCTGGAGGAACTCAGCTGTACAAGCGGCATCTATGAAAAAGAGTAAACAGTCGAAGTTTCAGGCTGAGACCTTTCATCAGGATTGAGAAGGAAGGGGGGAGATGCCAGAATAAAAAGGTGGGTTGAGACCAGATTTGGGGGAGGGAATGAAGTGAGAAAATGGAGGTGATGGGTGGAAGAGATAAAGGGCTGAAGGAAAAGCAATCTGCTTGGAGAGGACAGTGGACCATGGAAAAAAGGGAAGGAGGAGGGGTACCAGAGAGAGATGGTGGGCTGGTGAGGAGAAGAGAAGGTGTGAAAAGGAAACCAAAATAGAAATTGGAAAAAAGAAAGGAGGAGAGAAATTAATAGAAATTGGAGAAATCGATGTTGAAGCCATCAGGTTGGAGTCTACCCAGATGTTATGAGCTGTGGCTCCTGCGGTCTGAGGAGTCAGACAGCACAGAAACATAGAAAACCTACAGCACAATACAGGCCCTTCGGCCCACAAAGTTGTGCTGAACATGTCCCTACCTTAGAAATTACTAGGGTTACCCATAGCACTCTATTTTTCTGAGCTCTATGTACCTATCCAAAACTCTTTTAAGAGCCTATTGTATCCGCCTCCACCACCAGTGCCGGCAGCCTATTCCACGCACTCACCACTCTCTGCATAAAAAAACTTGCCCCTGACATCTCATCTGTACCTACTCCCAAGCACCTTAAACCTGTGCCCTCTTGTGGCAGCCATTTCAGCCCTGGGAAAAAGCCTCTGACTATCCACACGATCAATGCCTCTCATTATCTTATACACCTCTATCAGGTCACCTCTCATCCTCCGTCGCTCCAAGGAGAAAAGGCTGAGTTCACTGAATTTGTCTTCATGAGGCATGCTCCCCAATCAAAGCAACATCCTTGTAAATCTCCTCTGCATCCTTTCTATGGTTTCCACATCCTTCCTGTAGTGAGGCGACCAGAACTGAGCACAGTACTCCAAGTGGGGTCTGACCGGGGTCCTATATAGCTGTAACATTACCTCTCGGCTCTTAAATTAAATTCCACAATTGATGAAGGCCAATGCACCATATGCCTTCTTAACCACAGAGTCAACCTGCGCAGCTGCTTGAGCGTCCTATGGACTCAGACCCCAAGATCCCTCTGATCCTCCACACTGCCAAGAGTCTTCCCATTAATACTATATTCTGCCATCATATTTGACCTACAAAAATGAACCACTTCACACTTATCTGGGTTGAACTCCATCTGCCACTTCTCAGCCCAGTTTTGCATCCTATCAATGTCCGGCTGTAACCTCTGACAGCCCTCCACACTATCCACAACACACCCAACCTTAGTGTCATCAGCAAACTTACTAACCCATCCCTCCACTTCCTCATCCAAGTCATTTATAAAAATCATGAAGAGAAAGGGTCCCAGAACAGATCCCTGAGGCACACCACTGGTCACCGATATCCATGCAGAATATGACCTGCCTACAACCACGCATTGCCTTCTGTGGGCAAGCCAGTTCTGGATCCACAAAGCAATGTCCCCTTGGATCCCATGCTTCCTTACTTTCTCATAAGCCTTGCATGGGGTACCTTATCAAATGCCTTGCTGAAATCCATATGCACTACATCTACTGCTGTTCCTTCATCAATGTGTTTAGTCACATCCTCAAAAAATTCAATCAGGCTCGTAAGGCATGACCTGCCCTTGACAAAGCCATGCCGACTATTCCTAATCATATTATACCTCTCCAAATGTTCACAAATCCTGCCTCTTAGGATCTTCTCCATCAACTTACCAACCACTGAGGTAAGACTCACTGGTCTATAATTTCCTGGGCTATCTCTACTTCCTTTCTTGAATAAAGGAACAACATCTGCAACCCTCCAATCCTCCGGAACCTCTCCCATCCCCATTGATGATGATGCAAAGATCATCGCCAGAGGCTCAGCAATCTCCTCCCTCGCCTCCCACAGAAGCCTGGGGTACATCTCATCCGGTCTCGGCGACTTATCCAACTTGATGCTTTCCAAAAGCTCTAGCACATCCTCTTTCTTAATATCTACATGCTCAAGCTTTTCTGTCCGCTGCAAGTCATCACTACAATCACCAAGATCCTTTTCCATAGTGAATACTGAAGTAAAGTATTCATTAAGTACCTCTGCTATTTCCTCCCGTTCTATACACACTTTCCCACTGTCACACTTGATAGGTCCTATTCTTTCACGTCTTATCCTCTTGCTCTTCACATATTTGTAGAATGCCTTGGGGTTTTCCTTAATCCTGTTCGCCAAGGCCTTCTCATGGCCCCTTCTGGCTCTCCTAATTTCCTCCTCCTCCTTCCTATTAGCCTTATAATCTTCTAGATCTCTAACTTTACCTAGCTCCCTGAACCTTTTGTAAGCTTTTCTTCTTGACTAGATTTATTACAGCCTTTGTACACCACGGTTCCTGTATCCCACCATAACTTCCCTGTCTTATTGGTATGTACCTATGCAGAACTCCACACAAATATCCCCTGAACGTTTGCCACATTTCTTCCGTACCTTTCCCTGAGAACATCTGTTCCCAATTTAAGCTTCCAAGTTCCTGCTTGATAGCCTCATAATTCCCCTTACTCCAATTAAATGCTTTTCTAATTTCTCTGTTCCTATCTCTCTCCAATGCTATTGCAACGGAGATAGAATTATGGTCACTATCTCCAAAATGCTCTCCCACTGAGAGATCTGACACTTGACCAGGTTCATTTCCCAATACCAAATCAAGTACAGTCTCTCCTCTTGTAGGCTTATCTACAAATTGTGTCAAGAAACTTTCCTGAACACACCTAACAAACTCCACCCCATCTAAACCCCTTGCTCTAAGGAGATGCCAATCGGTATTTGGGAAATTGACATCTCCCAGCACGACAACTCTGTTATTATTACACCTTTCCAGGATCTGTTTCCCTATCTGCTCCTCGATATCCCTGAAACTATTGAACGGCCTATTAAAAAAAAATACCCAGTAGAGTTATTGACCCCTTCCTGTTCCTAACCTCCACCCACAGGGACTCCGTAGACAATCTCTCCATGACATCCATCTTTCTTGCAGAGATGACACTATCCCATAGCATCTAGGGGTTCATCAAGATGGAAGGTCTCAGGCCGAAATGTCGACTGTTTATTCCCCTCTATAGATGATTCCCGACATATTGAGTTCCCCCAGCATTTTATGCATGTTTGGGAACCGTGTCAGTATCTAATATGACATGAAGTGGAAGTTGTGAAGGGATAG
Organism: Mobula hypostoma; assembly: GCF_963921235.1. Taxonomy (NCBI): domain Eukaryota; kingdom Metazoa; phylum Chordata; class Chondrichthyes; order Myliobatiformes; family Myliobatidae; genus Mobula; species Mobula hypostoma. The sequence goes on along the minus strand of NC_086115.1, from coordinate 15,652,515 downwards.
CTGGGTGTGTGCACAGTCCAGGGAGAATAAGGTAGGTGTTGAGAGGGGTTATTGTCGGCGGGGGGGGGGGTGCTGTGTTGTTGAGGTGTACAGTGGCTGGGTGGTTTGGCGAAAGCGTGGGGTTAGGGAGGCAGTGGGTTAGCTGGTGTGAAAACGTTGTGGACAAGTGAGATGGAGAGAGAACATGACGCGGAGAGTGTGGGAATGATCTCTGGAATGTGGTGGGATGCCTCGGGTCTTTTCCTGGGCGGACAACATTCTGTAAGTGGGATGGTTGGGAGCTGCAATGTGAAGAAGCTGGCTCTGTGAAATTATTTGTCAGAGGTAGGATCTTTGAATCGGAGATTTAGGGCAGAGATTAATTACCCAACTGCTACAGCTGCACAGTTGGGCCCCAGTTACCATGGAGACAAACGTGATGGTGTTCATTGAGGTGAACTCTCTATTTCCTCTGTTCTGTTTTAGAATGTGATCTGCCCCTCCCTCTCATTTACTTAGTTGTCTCTCTCAGTTTAATTTCTACCCTCTGCACTTCTGGCTGAGCTGATCCCCAGCCAGCCCTGTCGAAGGGGAGGGCACTTGTCACTGGCTGAGTCTGCCTCATCTCCCTCCGGCTCAGCGGGCAGCTCCCCCTTACCCTGAGCTGCATTTCCTCCCCCCCCCCCACACTGTATCTATTGCTTGTTTACTTAAGCCCATCACCCCTACTGGGGGGGCGCGGTATAGGGCGCTGACAGCAACTCGGACGGGTCCTGGGCCAGTCTTTCAAGTTGTCCCCAAGTGTAGCCCATCTTCGAAGATCCTTCCTCTCCCAGGGATGAGGTCTTTGGAGCTCTGGTTGCTGTTTCTGTAGCTCTGGAGGGGTTTGCTCAGCGCACCCCCCCCCCCCCCCCCAGCCAGGCTTGGGACTGTCCATGGCGCAGTCTGAATCTTTTGCCCTTGGTCCTGAGCAAAGTAATGTTGCAGCTCAATAAACCCTTGGTTAGACCACTCTTGGCTTATTGGTTCATTGCTGGTCATTATAGGGAGGATGTGGAAACTTTAGAGAGGCTGCAGAGGAGATTTACCGGGATTCTGCCTGGATTAGAGAGCATGACTTATGAGAATAGGTTGAGGAAGCTAGGAAGCTTTGGAGTGAAAGAGGGAGAGAGGTGACTTGAAAGAGGAAAATGATTAGAGGCATAGATCGAGTGGACAGCCAGCACCTTTTTGCCACAGGCAACTGTGGAGACCAAGTCATTTAAAGTAGAGGTTGATAGATTGGTCAGGGCATGAAGGAATACGGGGAGAAGGCAGGGGTTTGGGACTGTGAGGGAAATGGACCAACCGTGATGAAATGATGAAGCGGTGGAGACGGTGTGAATGGAATGAAGGAATGTAGAGAGAGTTGGATACAGCAAGGGAGTGTGGTGATTGTGTCTTTTGATTTGGGGGAAAGGTGGCTGAGTAGTTAATGGGTCCATTGAACAAAACAGCCTGGACCACATTGCCCAAGCAGCTGGTGCCAGTTTCCTGTGTTCGGTCCGTATCTCTCTAAAACCTGCCCCTACATGTACCTGTCCAGGTGCTGCTTAAATGGCACCAGTTTACCTCAACCACCTCCTCTGGCATCTCATTCCATACACTCACCACCCTGAAAACATGGTCTCTCAGTTCCCTTTCATATCTTTACCCTCACTGTAATTCTATACGCCCTGGTTCTGGGGAAAAGACTGTTACCATCCACCTTATTCATGCCTCCCCTAATTTTAAAAGCCTCTGTAAGATCACTCCTCATGCTCTTACATTCCAGAGAAAAAAGATCTAGCCTAGACAACGTCTCCCTAACACTCCTCCAACAACTCTGTCCTGACAATGTTCTTGTACATCTTTTCTGCACTCTTTCCTATAACAGGGTGACCAAGACTATAGACACCACTCCAACTTTGGCCTCACTAATTGCTTCTACAGCTGTAACATAAATGTCCCAACTCCTATGCCCTCTCTCCCCCATGACACTGTTTTCAATAAAGCATAACTTTTCTACTCCTAGGTCCGTCTGTTACATTCCACCCCCTAGTACTCTTCCATTCATAGTACAAGTCCGTTACTGGTTTGGCTTTCCAAAATGCACTACTTCAGAATCAGAATCAGGTTTAATATCACCAGCATATGACATGAAATTTATTGTCTTTGCAGCAGCAGTACAATGCAACCAGACTCTCCCGGTTCTGTGTGCGAGAGGCTCTGCAGTGCGATCCAGCTGTTATCAGCAGCATGCCAGGCGTTTGCGGTTTTCCTGAGGACGCCTGTGAGGAGTCGTACCCGCCCTGGAGGCCATCTTTCCCCCCCGCCCCCCACTCCATTCCTGCTTTATCATGCTGCCTCAGTGGTGGGCAGACTGATATGACATGAGCTCTTCCTCCTATGGGATCCCCTCCCCAGGCAGTTAGTCCAATGCTGGCGGAGAAACTCGGCCACCCCTCCCTTTCGCGCTCCACCCACACACTCTACGCTGCCCAACGCACAACGGTTGGAGCAGGAGGAAGCGACCTACACTTGCTCATCCCAAGCGTAGGCTTGATCCTGGGCAAGACAGCATCACATTCCTCCAGTTCTGAAACCACCTCGGCTTTCATTAAAAGGGAGAGTGTGGAAGGGAGTGATGGAAGAGCAAATTGGGGATCAAGGTATGTAACCAGCTTGGAGCCTTCCAGCTCCCCCCACCTCACTGCTGTGCGGTTGGTACTGACCTTACGGAGGACCAGCCTCAGGCCGTGCTAGAGCGAGAGGCTGAACAAACCTGGGTTGTTTTCTCTGAGTGGCGGAGGCTGAGGGAAGATCTGATGAAGGTTTATAAGATTATGAGCGGCATAATAGACATTAACTTTTTCCAAGGGTTGAAATTTCAGAGGGTACGTATATAAAGTATAAGGGGGTAATTTTAAAGGAGACATGAGGGGGATGTTTTTATACAGAGAGTGGTGGGTGTCTGGAATGCACTGTCGGGGTGGTGGTAGAGGCAGATACGTTAGAGACTTTTGAGATAAGCACATGAACATGAGGAAAGTGGAAGGATATAGGCATTGGGTAGGCAGAAGAGATTAGTTAACCATTTGATTACTAATTTAATTGGTTCGGCACAGCATTGTGGGCCAAAGGGCCTGTTCCTGTGCTGTACTGTTCTGTGTGAGACCAGCCGTGAGATAGGTTTCAGTGGGACATTTGACTGGAGTGGCCTCATAGCCAGCTAACATGTAAACTGCTGGACTCTTCATCCAGCAGCTTCAGGGACTTCTGGTAAAGTGGATTTCTGTTGTCACCTAGAGTAGGGTAGAGTAAAAAAAAACTTCATTGTGCATGCTATCCAGATAGCTCAATCCATCACATTGAGGTAACACAAGGGAATAAACAGTAACAAAATAAAGATGAACTTTGTCACACCTAGTCAGTTCATCATTTGTGTCAACAGTCAACATGGTGCAAGGATGTGCTGGAGGCAGCTTGCAAGGTGCCAACATGGTATGCTGACAGTTCACTAACCCGCACTCTGATCCGTGTGTCTTTGGAATGTGGAAGGTAAACCGGAGTGCCCAGAGGAAATCCATGCAGTCACGGGGAGATCGTACAAACTCCTCATGGACAGCGGCAGGAATTGAACCCCGATTGCTGGTGCTGTAAAGCGTTACACCAGTCACTGTGCTACCATGCTGACCTAACACAGAGTAAAGAGTTACAGTCACAGGAAGGTTATAGTGCAGGCAGAACAATAAGGTGCAAAGCCACAACAGGGTAGATTTTGAGGTGGAGAATCCACCTTATCGTACGAGGGGACCATTTAATAAACAGCATGATAGATAGTTTCAAATCAAGAGGAATTTAAGTTCCGTTAGTGGAATAATCCAGAGTTTAGAACTGTTAGGATAGTCCTGGTGACCGTGAAACTAATGGATTATTGTAAATAGCACAGCGCTTTATAGTACCAGTGACCCGGGTTCAATTCCTGTTGCTGTCTGTAAGGAGTCTGTACGTTCTCCCCGTGACCACGTGAGTTCAAGCTGTCTTGAAATGGACTTCAAGCCAGTTGTGTCAAAATGTCTAGTGGTCCCTGAACAACAGTTCAAGGAAGTGTCTCACTGCCACCCTCTAAAGGGCAATTAGAGATGGAAAATAAACATTGGCTTCAACAGCAATACCTACGTCCTTCAAACGAATTCAGAGAAACGATCTCCTCTCCTCTTGTAATGCACATAAAATGCTGGAGGAATGCAGCAGGTCAGGCAGCATCTGTGGAAAAGAGTAAACAGTCGACGTTTCGGGCTGAGACCCTTCATCAGTCCTCATCAGTCTTGTTTGTGTTTCCTCTCCTCTTGTCCTTGGCATGGTCTTGGAGATTAATGCATCAGAATCAGGTTTAGTACCACTGGCATACGTCGTGAAATTTGTTAACTTTGCGGTAACAGTACAATGCAATACATAATAATAGAAAGAAAAAGCTGAATTACAGTAAGTGTGTGTATGTGTGTGAGTGTAAATAAGTTTTGCAGAAAATAGAAATAAAAAAATAGTGAGGTAGTGTTCATAGGTTCAATGTCCATTGAGAAATTGGATGGCAGAGGGGCAATTGTTGGGTTAGAACCATAGAACCATAGAAACTACAGCACAGAAACAGGCCCTTTGGCCCTTCTTGGCTGTGCCGAACCATTTTCTGCCTTGTCCCACTGACCTGCACACGGACCATCTCCCTCCATACACCTCCCATCCATGTATCTGTCCAATTTATTCTTAAATGTTAAAAAAGAACCTGCATTTACCACCTCGTCTGGCAGCTCATTCCATACTCCCACCACTCTCTGTGTGAAGAAGCCCCCCCCTAATGTTCCCTTTAAACTTTTCCCCCTCACCTTTAACCCATGTCCTCTGGTTTTTTTCTCCCCTTGCCTCAGTGGAAAAAGCCTGCTTGCATTCACTCTATCTATACCCATCATAATTTTATATACCTCTATCAAATCTCCCCTCATTCTTCTACGCTCCAGGGAATAAAGTCCCAACCTATTCAACCTTTCTCTGTAACTGAGTTTCTCAAGTCCCGGCAACATCCTTGTAAACCTTCTCTACACTCTTTCAACCTTATTTATATCCTTCCTGTAATTTGGTGACCAAAACTGAACACAATACTCCAGATTCGGCCTCACCAATGCCTTATACAACCTCATCATAACATTGCAGCTCTTATACTCAATACTTCGATTAATAAAGGCCAATGTACCAAAAGCTCTCTTTACGACCCTATCTACCTGTGATGACACTCTTAGGGAATTTTGTATCTGTATTCCCAGATCCCTCTGTTCCACTGCACTCCTCAGTGCCTTACCATGAACCCTGTATGTTCTACGTTGGTTTGTCCTTCCAATGTGCAATACCTCACACTTGTCAGTATTAAACTCCATCTGCCATTTTTCAGCCCATTTTTCCAGATGGTCCAAGTCCCTCTGCAGGCTCTGAAAACCTTCCTCACTGTCTACTACACCTCCAATCTTTGTATCATCAGCAAACTTGCTGATTCAATTTACCACATTATCATCCAGATCATTGATATAGATGACAAATAACAATGGACCTAGCACTGATCCCTGTGGCACACCACTAGTCACAGGCCTCCACTCAGAGAAGCAATTCTCTACCACCACTCTCTGGCTTCTTCCATCGAGCCAATGTCTAATCCAATTTACCACCTCTCCATGTATACATAGCGACTGAATTTTCCTAACTAACCTCCCATGCGGGACCTTGTCAAAGGCCTTACTGAAGTCCATGTAGACAATATCCACTGCCTTCCCTTCATCCACTTTCCTAGTAACCTCCTCGAAAAACTCCAGCAGATTGGTCAAACATGACCTACCACGCACAAAGCCATGTTGACTCTCCCTAATAAGCCCCTGTCTATCCAAATGCTTGTAGATTCTGTCTCTTAGTACTCCCTCCAATAACTTACCTGCTACTGACGTTAAACTCACCGGCCTATAATTTCCTGGATTACTTTTCGATCCTTTTTTAAACAACGGAACTACATGAGCCACTCTCCAATCCTCCGGCACTTCACCCGTAGACAGCGACATTTTAAATATTTCTGCCAGGACCCCCGCAATTTCAACACTAGTCTCCTTCAAGGTCCGAGGGAACACCCTGTCAGGTCCCGGGGATTTATCCACTTTAATTTTCCTCAAGACAGCAAGCATCTCCTCCTTTTCAATCTGTACAGTTTCCATGGTCTCACTACTTGATTCCCTCAATTCCATAGATTTCATGCCAGCTTCCTTAGTAAATACAGACGCAAACAACCTATTTAAGATCTCCCCCATTTCCTTTGGTTCCGCACAAAGCCGACCACTCTGATCTTCAAGAGGACCAATTTTATCCCTTACAATCCTTTTGCTCTTAATATACCTGTAAAAGCTCTTTGGATTATCCTTCACTTTGACTGCCAAGGCAACCTCATGTCTTCTTTTAGCCTCCTGATTTCTTTCTTAAGTATTTTCTTGCACTTCTTATACTCCTCAAGCACCTGATTTACCCCCTGTTTCCTATACATTTCATACAACTCCCTCTTCTTCTTTATCAGAGTTGCAATATCCCTTGAGAACCAAGGTTCCTTATTCCTATTCAATTTGTCTTTAATCCTAACAGGAACATACAAACTCTGCACTCTTAAAATTTCCCCTTTGAAGGCTTCCCACCTACCAATCACATCTTTGCCAGAGAACAACCTGTCCCAATCCACGCTTTTTAGATCCTTTCTCATTTCTTCAAATTTGGCCTTCTTCCGGTTCAGAACCTCAACCCTAGGACCAGATCTATCCTTGTCCATGATCAAATTGAAACTAATGGCGTTATGATCACTGGAACCAAAGTGCTCCCTTACACAGACTTCTGTCACTTGCCCTAATTCGTTTCCTAACAGGAGATCCAATATTGCATCCCCTCTAGTTGGTCCCTCTATATACTGATTTAGAAAACTTTCCTGAACACATTTTACAAACTCTAAACCATCTAGACCCTTAACAGTATGGGAGTCCCAATCAATGTATGGAAAATTAAAATCCCCTACCACCAGAACTTTATGTTTCCTGCAGTTGCCTGCTATCTCTCTGCAGATTTGCTCTTCCAAATCTCATTGACTATTGGGTGGTCTGTAATACAATCCCACTAATGTGGCCATACCTTTCCTGTTTCTTTGAGTAACTTCCATCCCTCAGTTATGCTCATCCAAGACCAGTGGCCACTCTGGTGATGCTCAGCCAACCCACTATAGTCCTGCTGGGTACCCTCAAAACTTGTCTCTGTAACCCATGTGAAACAATACACAGAAGAGCAATGTAGCCCAATGTGCCATTGTTTATATACAGTCAGAAAATTTGCTTACAAGCCTTTATTTATTTATTCATTCTTACTGAGTGATCAGGGCATTAATGACAAGGCGAGTATTTATTACCCATCCCTAATTACCCCTTGAGATGATGGGGTGAGCTGCTACCTGGAACTACTGCAGCACTTTTGGGGAGGGTGTTTCAGGGTTTGGTGACAAGGGAAGAACGTCGATGCATTTCCAGACTGGAATAGAGTGTGAGTTGTAAGTGAAATTACAGGTAGTGGTGTTTCTTGCTCTCCCTAATGGGGGTGGTGGTGGGTTTGGTAGGTACTGCCGGAGTAGATTGGGTGAGCAGCAGTGCACACCTCCGCCACTACGTGCCATTAAAGCAGAGGGGAAGTGTTTAGGATGGTGGATGGGATGCTGATGAAATGGGCTGCTGTTTTTAAAGATTAAAGATTAGCTTTGTCACATGTACATCGAAACGTACAGTGAATTGGATTGTTCATGCCAACGTCCCAACACGGTCCAAGGATATGCTGGGGGCAGCCCACAAGTGTCGCCACCATAACACACCGACAACTAAATAACCCTGACCTGCACATCTTTGGAATGTGGGAGGAAACCAGAGCACCCAGAGGAAACATTCAGTCACAGGGGAGAACATACAAATTCCTTATAATAGGTGCGGGAATCAGCGCTGTAAAGCGTATGCCAGATGTTGTGCTATTGTGCTGCCATATTATTTCTGGATGATGATAAGCATTTTCAGAGTTGCAGTTGTTCAGGCAAATGCATCATTTCATCAGATTCCCAGGGTTGAAATGTCCAACACCGGAGAGCACGCATTGAAGGTGAGAGGGGGTAGGTTCAAAGGGGATATGAGGGGTAAGTTTTTTACTCAGAGAGTGGTGGATGCCTGGAATGCGCTCCCTGGTATGGTGGTAGAGGCAAATACATCAGAGGCTTTTAAGAGACGTTTAGATAGGCACATGGATGTGAGGAAGATGGAGGAATAGGGGCACTGTGTAAGTAGGAGGGATTAGTGTCTGGGTGTTTTAAATTTGCTTTTTAGCTGATTGGGCTGTTCCTGTTCTATCTTCCTGACTTTTGCGTTGTAGATGGTGGAAAAGATTTAGGGTGCCAGTATCTCCCTGTCTCCAAGCAGATACAGTAGACTAGCAACAGTCATTATAACCTACAATTTCCTACAGCTATCTTGACTGTACCACTGACTGTTCTTTCATTCCTCTGTCTTTCCTGTGTCTGCTCTGACAGTGAAACTTTCAGTTGAGATGTCTTCCTTTTTCCTGAACTGTGGTTTCCTTTGTGCCACAATTAACAGAGCCCTCAACCACACCTCTTCTATCTCCTGTGCCTCTGCTCTCATCCCACCTGCATGGAGCAAAAACAAAATTCCCCAGGTCCTCACCTGCCACCATACCAGACTTTAGATTTCATTGTCTCTGACAATTTCCACCACCTTTAATGAGACGCCTTCCCTTTTCCTTTCAGTATTTCGGAGGGAGTGTTCCCTCACAACTCCCAGGTCCATTTTCTCTGTACAACCACTTCCCTTAATGCAACTTTCCCAAGCAACCACAGATATGCAACACAAGTCTCCTTCCCCGCCCCTTTCTCCCTGTCAGTTGAAACCACTGTTCTCTTTAATTCTTTCAGTCTGGAGATCTCCATTTGGTGTCCACTGTATAGTCTCCTCCACACTTGAGAAACGCAGCACTGATCAGGACGACTGCTTGCCCAAGCACCTATCAGTCTGTGACCAATATATACGCTCAGGGTATAACACCTATCTTCTTCAGGCAGGTCGCAGCTTTCTGGAACCAACATCAAACTCAACGCGCTTTCACTGTTTGTGTCAAAACTGGCCATAAAATCATAAGCCCATAAGATAGAGGAGCAAAATTAGGCCATTCACTCTTTTGAGTTTGCTATTCAATCGTGGCCTTTTTTAAAAAAAAATTCTCCCACCTTCTACCCATAATCCTAACACCTTTACTGATCAAGAATCTATCAGCAACCCTGTGAACCCCACCACACTGATTCCCCAGCACCAGTAATGCCTCCTCGGTCCAGTACACTGCTGTCCTCTCAGTCACTGGGCCAACTCTAAAGAGCATAAGACACAGGAATGGAATTAGACTATTCAGCCCACGAGTCTACCGGCATTCCATCGTGGCTGATTTATTATCCCTGTCAACCTCATTCTCTTGCCTTCTGCACCGTAACCTTCAACACCCTTACTAATCAAGAACCTAGTCACATCTGCTTTAATATACCCGATCACTTGGCCTCCATAGCTGTCTGTGGCAATGAATTCCACAGATTCACCATCCTTTGACTAAAGAAATTCCTCCTAGTCTCTTTTCTATTGAGGTTGTGCCCTCTGGTCTTGCACTCCCCCACTATAGTACAGATATCCCACCTCTCCTGGAAGTTCCAGGAGTTTCCCACATATTAATAGCGGCTCCCTGATGCCCGGAAATTATATACAATATCCCACAAATCAATTTTTTTTGAGAGGGAGAGCGAGCATCCTGATTGGTCTCTCTTCATGCTAAGTAGACCTATCAGTTTTCTCTGTGGGCAGGCTTTATAGTTGACCTCAAAAATAGTGACAGTGTTGCTCGCTGCACTGTTTGCAACAGTGACTTTTCTATTGCCCATGGTGGGTTAAAATGTAAAACACATGTTTGAGGTGAGTTTAACAGGTGTCATTCATTCATTAGCATAGCTAACGTTATTTAAACTAGCTGGCTAGCTGTTAAGGAGCGACTCTATTGATGTCCTACGTGATGACGTCAAACTCCCTGTAGACTTGCTTAAAATTGTAATAGAATAAACATGATAATATAAGTACATGTTTTAATGTTACATTTTCTGCATATACTCAACTTGGTTTACAGGTTAGACAAAAACACTAAACAAAGTATTACATACACCCTTGGAGGTCGACTGGGTTTTGGGGGGGGGGGGCGGGGATATGGGGTTGCGAGGGGTGGGGCTGCTACCTCCCTGAAATGAGTTTTTGCAGGGTGGGATGTCCGATAGTAACATCCTGTCCGTGTCTACTTTATCTAGGACTTACACTTTGGTCTGTTCTCCACCATAATATGAATGTGGACTTTCTCTCTGCACTATCACTTCCTGGGTTTCTCCTTTTGGTGTTTTGGTTTCAGTCTCTGACCCACTTCACGACTGTATCGTGTTCCTTTGCCTGTTGTTTGTGTCTCTACCCGACCTCGTTAATCTGACAGCCAGAAAAGCCACACCAAACCTGGTCTCAACCTCTGCTGTATCCGTCCTTACCCCATCTTCAAACTCACTGGGTTTCTCACTCTCAGAATCAGAATTAATATCGAGATTAATTTCACTGACATACATCATGAAATTTGTTGTTTTGTAGCAAATGTACAATGAAGTACAAAAAAAATTACTATATTACAATCTAGAAATACAATATATTAAAAATAAATAATTAGTGCAAAAAGAGCAAAATCATTTATTTATTTGTTGAGGTGCAGCATGGAACAGGACCTTCTGGTCCTTTGAGCTACACTGCCCAGCGTTCCCCTGTGTAATCCCAGCCTAATCACGGGATAATTTACAATGGCCAATTAACCTACCATCTGGTACATCCTCGGACTGTGGGAGGAAACCAGAGCAAACCCACACGGACACGGGGCGAGTGTACAAACTCCTTACAGGCAGCAGTGGGAATTGAACCTAGGTCTCTGGTACTGTAAAGCATTGTGCTATGAGGTGGTGATAATGGGTTCGTGGACCTTTCAGAAATCTGATGATGGAGGGGAAGAAGCTATTGCTGAAATGAGTGTCTGTCCTCTGGCTCCTGTACCTCCTCCCTGATGGTATTAATGACAAGTGCATACAGGGGATATGACAATCCTTCATGATGGATGTTGCCTTTTTTGAGGCATCTCCTTTTGAAGGTGTCCTTGATGCTGAGGAGGCTAGTGCCCATAATGGAGCTGGCTCAGTTTGCAACCTTCTGCACCTTTATCTGATCCTTTGCAATGGACCCTCCATAGCAGGTGGCAATGCAACCAGGCGAATGCTCTGCACTGTACATCTGTAGAAATTTGCTGGAGTCCTTGGTGACATACCAAATCAACTCAAACTCACTGATCTACTTGAGGGTTTTTTTTTTAACCCTGTTTTCTGATTTTATTTCTTTCAGTTCTCTGCTGACACTGTATCACATCCTGTTCCCACACTGACTCCATGTCCTGGAATACCTGCACTTTAAAACTCTGGCCTTGTACCTCATGCTTGAGAGTCCCCAAATTTAATGCCACTGATGGTAGCTACCTTCACCCTGCCTGGCTCTGAGTGCAGGAATCCTCTTTCAGTATCTCCCGCTTCTGCTGGTCACCTGCTGTGGTATCTCCTCACACAGCATGATTACGCCACATCACTGTGTGAAACGTCTTGGGGAATTTTGTATGATGTTGAGGCTACACTTAATCTGTGAACCTGCTGGAGTCGTTTATTGCGGCTGGTGCTCCTGATGCAGGCCTCCTCTACATCGGCGAGACACGTCATAAATAGAGGGGGCTATCTCATCAAGCAGCTCCGCACCATCTGCTACAAGCGGGACTTCCCGGTGGCCAAGTATTTTAATTCTGATTCCCATTCCCATTCTGACACGTCGATCCATGGCTTTCTCTTGTGCCAAGATGAAGCCACCCTCAGGGTGGAGGAGCAACACATTATATTCCATCTGGTACCCTCCAACCTGATGGCCTGAGTATCAATTTTTCCTTCTGATAAACAAATCCCCCCTCCCATTACCCACTCTGACGTTTTACTCTTCTCACCTGCCCATTACTACCCCCGTGTGCCCTCATCCTTTCTCCGATCAGATTCTTTCTCCTCCCCTTGACCATTTGCATCCACCAGGCTTCACCTATCACCTTCCAGCTAGCCTCTTACCCCTCCACCCACCCTTTTAATCTAGCATCTTCCCCCTTCCTTCTCAGTCCCAAAGAAGGGTCTGGGGACTGAAACATCGACTGTTTATTCATTTCCATAGATGCTGCCTGACTTGCTGAGTTCCTCCAGTGTTTTATGTGTGTTTTCTTTGATGTTGAAGGTACCATTTCAATTAAGGTCATTGTAGAGGACCAGCTGCAATTTACACCTAATAGGCAAATTACTATTTCTTAGATTAGTGGTTGTCTATAAATCCAGAGGTCAATGCAGGAAATGAGAAATCATTCTTCTCTTCTTTTAATGATTGCTTTGTTGGTTTAGTGTGTGAAGGGTGAGAGAGGGTGTAATTTTTTCTGTTTCTATGGTAATGTAATATGATTGTGGGTTGCATGTTAATGTTGACAGACCTGGTCTGGTCTTTGTAGTGAGCCACTCTGTCTCCCTGTCACCTTTTAGGACACTGCTTCAACTTGGACCATTGTTCGAACTTTTAGTCATTTGACCAAACACCTGCTGTTGTTTAACATTCACTCCCATAAAATAATTTGGGCATATTGCTCATTTAAGTGTAGTATGTAACTGCATGTTTTTGCTGAGCGGTGTTGGCAACATGGATGCATCTCTGTTTTAAGCTCACAACTTTACCAAAAGGCTGATCTGCCCAGCTTCCTGTTGCAAGTATAACACACACACACACACACACACACACACACACACACAGTTCTGGAGGAACTCAGCAGGTCAGGCAGCATCTGTGCAAATGAATAAACAGTCAGCTTTTTGGGCCGAGAGCCTTTGTCAGGAGTGTAAGTGGAGAGGGGGGTGAAGATGCCAAAATAAAAAGGTGGGGGTAATGGAAAGAGGACAAGCTGGAAGGTGATGGGTAAAGCCAGGGAGAGAGGATGAAGTAAGAAGCTAGCTGGGAGGTGAAAGGTGGTAAAGGCAAAGGGCTGGAGAAGAAAGAATCTGCTGCAAGTATACACCGAGCAGCGGTCTCTTCCTCAACATGCAGCACTGGGGTGTGAAAGGGCAGTAATCACTGATCCGATCCTGCCCACCATTTTGTACTTTGAGCAATAGCTGTTTATTTCTGACAAGGGAGTGGAGATTGTGGGATGAGAGGAATAGCTAATGAATAGAATCATAGAGGTGTAGAGTCATAAAAGCAACAAAGCAGTCCCTACAGACCATCCGGTCCCTGCCAACCACTTGCCTGCATTTGACCCATTCTAAAACTTTCCTGTCCTTGGATGAAAGAAAAAGAAAAATGAAGGGCTGTGTGGGAGGGAAGGATTAGATTGATCTTGGAGCAGGTTAGAAAGTCAGTACAAGATGTTCAGCTGAATGGTCTGTACCGTATTGCACCATTCTGTGTTTTGTATACAAGTCTCTTCCAAACGTTGCCATTGTACCTGCCTCAGCTACTCCCTCTTATACCACTGCCCGCTAGATCAGTGGTTCCCAACCTTTTTTATGCCATGGATCAATACCATAAAGCGGATGACCCCAGGTTAGGAATCTCTGCCGTAGATGAAGGTGTTACCCCTCAAGTCCCTTTCAAATATTTTACCTCTCATCTTCCAGCTATGCCCTCCGAGTTTCTGATTCCCTTTCCGTGGGATTCAGTGTATTTATGTCCCTCGTGATATTATATACCTCTGTAGGATCACCACTCGGTCTCCTCTGCTCCAATGAATAAAAACTTAAGCTGCACGACCTCTCCCTCTGACAGCACCCTTATGAATCCTGTGTTTGCACTCTTTCTTGTTCTGTAACTGAACGGAAAGACGGGATTCCATTTTTCCATATTTCAAACTGTGGGTGTTGGGAGTAGGGATGGAGAATTCCCAATAAATTCCCTTTGCTGCCCACATATGAGATGAGAAGGTGCTGGTGGATACACATCAAGGGGAATGTCATAATAATCAGAACATGGTGTTCACACGTGGCTGATCTGATGAACGCAGATTGGAAAGAGGTGACCATATTTGGGGAGTGGTGGGAATTTACTGGGGATACTCCATTCCTGCCACCTACGCCTACAGGAAAATTTTGGGATAGCCTCTTTCCCTTCAGTTACAGAAAGCCATGAAATGTGCAGGATGGTTCGGGTTCAGATGTACATTGAAACATATGGTTGTTTTGAATTAATAACCAACACAACCTGAGGAATGTGCTGGGGACAAGCCACAAGTGTCAGCACACATTCCAGTGCCAACATAGCGTACTGGCCATGTTCAGCAGAACTGCACAGCAACAGCAAAACAAGCCCCTTGATGGTCCTTGTGAGATGACACTTTCGAGTTGTCCCCCGGGCAGTGGGCAGATACAGCTAGAGTTGGGACATTGGTGGATTCCGATGGGGTCACGATCAATGTAAGCCAATTTAGGGTGGTGTGAGTGAGATGTTGATTGTTTAACAGTTATTCTTCCTTCTCCCACCCCGATCAATCGATTCACATCTCACTATTAACATCCAAAACCCTACAAGGATCCCCGACTACCATTGTTCCCCAAGGTCCGGCACACACATCCTGCAGGAAGACCATCATCACTTTCTATTTAAACAGTAGGATCACTTGGCTGATTTATTTTAAAAGGCTAGGTGATGAAGGAGGAGATAAAGAACAAATTGTGTCTCTGAACACGTTGCTGAATGCCTCATTGGCATTTTAATTTATCTTTAATTGCCTGATAAGTGCATAGCCTCAGTACTTTTCTAAAGACAACAAGTTCAGCTTTCATTTTATTTCTGACCCCTTGGCTCACATGACAGAAACGTTCGCAGTGGTTAAGAGATTTAAATACCACAAATGTTAAAAATGAAAGTAGATGCTGATGCAGCCTTATTGGCAGGAATCAGTGAAAGTGTTCTTCACAGGGCACCACAAGCCGATTACTTCTCGGCTCAGGTGCAAGGACATTATTTCACCAAGGTTTTTTTCCCTGGTCAACGTGGTAAAACATCCCAAGAATAACACACACAAAATGATGGAGGATCTCAGCAGGTCAGGCAGGATGGGAAGGAATAAAGAATCAATGTTTTGGGTCGAGATTCTTGATCAGGATGTAGGGTCCCAAGGTTGTTCTTAGGAATTTGAGTGGGGCTTAGACCAAATGATCACAAATTTCGCAACATATGTCAGTGCTAATAATCTGATTCTGGCTTGTTTAAACTCAAGGTTCATGGAGGGAACCTCACAACTTGGGGCAAACGCAATTGAGGATGGGACCGCCAGCAATGGAGAGATTAAAACTGATGACACTGATGAGAACTGGGAGTGGAGGAGTGGGGGAATGAAGGATCCCGGCCAGAAACATCGATCTTGCAGATGCTGAGTTTCTTCAGCATTTTGCGTGTGTTGCTTTTGGCTTTCAAACATCTGAGGAATATCCTGTGTTTATGACAGAGGATATGGCGAGGTTAAGGTGGGGTGGGTGGGGGAGACCAAGGAGCAATCTGAACTGCTTCCAAGGGTGCAAAAACACTGTTTACTCCTGCAGATCGCTGTGGTATTATCTCTAGCAGCCTCTCTTTGTCTTGGAGTCAGTGTGGCAGATTGGGAAGTAGTCTGCCTCCCTCGGGGAGGGGGAAGGGAAGCGAGAGTTGATGATGGGGTGAGGGGAGGGGGTGGTTTGGATGTGGGAAGCAAATTCTCCTAGGCCTTGGGTTCACCCTATTGTCTGTCCAGGAGCAGGGGGAGGAGCCGCCCGTCTGCCACAAGCCTGTGTAATTCAGTGCAAACTGGGGCCACATAACACCAACACACACACACACACACACACACACTCTCTCTCTCTCTCTCCGAGTCCGGGCTCCTGCACACGCTATTGTTGTTTGCCTGACAGCTGCCTGGCCCCGCACAGAACAAAAGGCTCAGCTCCTCGGCTAAGCAGAGAGGGCAGGCGTCCCAATTCACCGCAGGGCTTTGCTTTAAAGCAATAATAAACAAATAAGAATATATTACTGAAGTGGTTTGTTTTTCTGGCTGGGAGAGGGAGGGGGTTTCTCAGTTCCAGTCAGCCCTGGGTGTCCCCACTGGACCAGCTTCCGTGAAGGTAAAATTAACCCCTCTTTTTTTAATATATATATTACTCTTTCTCGTTGCTCTGTGTGTGTTTGTGTGTGGGCCTTGTGTCTGTGAGTGTTCGCACCTCACATTCTCGGGACTTTTGTTAACTTGCTGCAGTCAGCACCGCTTTAACTGCGTTGAAGCGAGCGAGGCCCAGGGGCTGGAGCAGCCGAGGAGGTCCCCGGCCGGCCGGCTGGCTGGCCGCGGGCCGTGGCTGTAGCTGTGGGTGTGGGGTGGGACGGGAAGGGGAAGGGGTGGTCTCACTGTGAAGGCCAAGGCCTGCCACACGCTCCAAGGGTTGCCGAGCTCTTCCATCGCTGCTTTCTCCCTCTCTTCCGCCGCCGCTTTCTCCCTCTCTTCCGCAAGTGTTCGGTTGCTGGCTGCAGCTGACCGTATGTTTGTGTGGAGGATGAGGTAAGCAGGAAAGTAAAATAAAAACCCACCGAGACCTGGGTAGTAAATGCCTGACAGTGATAGTCACGACAGGGATAGGGAGAGAGGTGAGGGGGGGGGATTGTTCCTCCCACAACTGCTGACATGTGGTGTGTTCAAAGAGTTTTTACCAACCAGATAATTTAATTTAAAATCTACAATGGATGAAGAGTCTGTAGCTGGGCATTGCAAGTGTAGTTTGGGCCACGACTCTCATTGCTAACCCCAACCCCCACCCCACTGCTCTCTGGTCATTTTGTGCTTGTCACCCGTTTTATATTTCTTTCTGAAAGGTGCCTCAACACTTACAAGTGTCCTGGCTGCGTAAGATCTGCTTTGGGGTGTGTGTGTGTGTTTGGGGTGGGGGGTGTATTCATTGTTGCTTTGCTGCCCTGGGCAGTGTTTACCCTATGGCTGTGGGATTTCTCAAAGAAATGGGGGGGGGGGAAAAAGACAATTTTATGGCACTTTTCACTTAACTTTTTAAAAACAAAAGCTGCCAAGATGTTTTGTGCAATGATGTACTTTGTTTTCAAAATGCTGCAGCAGTCAATTTATGCACACTAAGTCCCCATGAGGGCATCATGGGTGTTGATTGTGGGGTAAATTGGCCAGAATTCTGGAGAAACTATAAACACAGTTTGAAATTGTGCTGTGGATGCTTGAGTCTCTGTTGACATGCCAAGTCTTTTATTCTTTTTGTCCTTCTGATGTCATTTGAGATCTTGTCTTGATGTGATGAAATTAGCTATGCTGTACTCTAAGAGAATGAGTGCGGCAGTTAGGGGAACCACTGCCTCGTAGATCCAGAGACCCAGATTCAATCCTGACCTCAAGTGCTGTCTATGTGGAGTTTGCATGTTCTCCTTGTGACTGCTGGTTTCCCCAGGTACTCTGGTTACCTCCTAGATCCTAAAAATATGAACAAGAGGTTAATTGGTTATGGTAAATTACCCCAAATAAAGGTTGCAAGTAGAGCCATGAGAGAGTTGGTGAGGAAATTTTACTGGAATTGATATGATGTAAACAGGTACTTAATGGTTATCATGGATCAGTGGGCTGAGTGACCTGTTTATCTGTCATTTAACTCTATGACAAATAATCGTGTGTGTCTTGTTAAGTCATTGCTGCCTCTCTTTGTTTAATAATCGGGGGGTGGGGGGGTGTTCTCAAACCTTGTGCGATTTCTTGAAGAAATGATTAAAACCTGAATTTTATGGCACTTTTCACTTAACTTTTTAAAAGCAACAGCTGTAAGGTGTTTTAGAGAATACCGTTCAGTTTTCAAAATGCAACCACGGTTAAATTATGCAGATCAAAACCCCCTGAGCAGTAACGTGTCATTGAACTTCGGACATTACCAGCTCAGGGCCTGTACTCACTGGAGTTTGGACGAATGAAGGGGGAGCTCATTGAAACCTACCAAATTTTGAAAGGCCTAGGTAGAGAGGATGTGGGAAGGTTGTTTCCAATAGTGGGAGAGTCTAGAGCCAGAGAGCACACCTGTGGTGAAAGAACAGATGAGGAGGAATTTCAGGAGCCAGGTGGTGGTGAAGGCCATGTTATCGGGTATATTAAAACAGAGACTGATAGATTCTTGATTAATAAGGGCGTCAAAGGTTATGAGGAGAAGGCAGGAAAATGGGTTGAGAGGGATACTAAATCAGCAATGATAAACATTGAAACAAATTTGATAAGCTGAATGGTCTCATTTGTGTTCCAATGTCTTATGGTCTTTATGCTTGGCCTGGTGACTCGTTCAAGAGCCTGGGCAGGAGTGTTTGGGCCTTGGGGCATTCCTAGTTCTGGAGACTCAGTGTAGGTTGGCAATATCTCCTCCAAGATCTCCATCCGCACAGGTGCACCACGAGGCTGTGTGCTTAGCTTCCTGCTCTACTCATTTTACACTTATAATTGTGTGGCTAAGCACAGCTCCAGTACTATATTCAAATTTGCTGATGACACCACTGTCGTGGGCCGAATCAAAGGTGGTGATGAATCAGCATTTAGGAGGGAAATTGAAAATCTGGCTGAGTGGTGCCACAGCAACAATTTCTCACTTAATGTCAGTAAGACCAAAGAGATGATTATTGACATCAGGAGAAGGAAACCAGAGGTCCATGAGCCAGTCCTCACTGGAGAATCAAAGGTGGAGAGGCCCAGCAACTTTAAATTCCTCAGTGTTGTTATTTCAGAGCAGCCCGTCCTGGGCCCAGCACGTAAGTACAATTATGAAGAAAGGACGACTGCGGCTCTACTTCCTTGGGAGTTTCTGGAGATTCGGCATGACATCTTTAACACTGTGACAAACTTCTATAGATGTGTAGTGGAGAGTATATTGACTGACTGCATCACGGCTTGGTATGGAAACACCAATCAATACCCTTCAGAGGAAAATTCTACAAGGGTCCTTCCAACCTTGAACACATCTGTATGAAACACTGTCATGGGAAAGCAGCATCCATTATCAGGGACTACAACCCAGGATGTGCTTTCTTTCTTGCTGCTTCCCACAGGAAGAAGGTAAAGGAGCCTCAGGACTCACATCACCAGGTTCAGGAACCATTACTATCCCTCAGCCATCAGGCTCTTGAACCAAAGGGGATAACTTCACTTGTCCCATTGCTGAATGTTCCCACAACCTATTGACTCACTCTCAAGGACTCTTCATCTCATGTTCTCGATAGTTATTGTTTTTTTATTTATTTCTCTTTGTATTTGCACGGTTTGTTGTCTTCTGCTTTCTGGTTGAACACCCAAGTTGGGTGGTCTTTCATTGATTATGTTATGGTTATTATTAACTTGCAAGTTGAGCTGGTGCTGAGGAAGGCAAATGCAATACTAGCGTTCATTTCAAGAGGTTGAGAATGCAAGAGCAGGGATGAAATGCTGAGGCTTTATAAGGTACTGGTGAGGCTTCACCTTGAGTATTGTGAATAGTTTTGGGTTCCTCATCTAAGAAAAGATGTGCTGGCATTGGAGAGGGTTCAGAGGAGGTTCACAGGGATGATCCTGGGAATGAAAGGGTTATCATATGTGGAACATTTGATAGCTCTGGGTCTGTACTTGTTGGAATTTGGAAGGATGAGGGGTAATCTCATTGAAACCTTTTAAATGTTGAAAGGCTTAGACAGATGTGGAAAGGATGTTTCCCATGGTGGGGGAGTCTAGGACAAGAGGGCACAACCTCAGGATAGAGGGGTGTCTATTTGAAACAGAGATGTGGAGAAATTTCTTTAGCCAGAGGGTAGTGAATTTGTGGAATTTGTTGCCACAGGCAGCCGTGAAGTCCAGGTTGTTGGGTGTATTTAAGGCAGAGCTTGATATGTTCTTGATTAGACACAGTGTCAAAGGTTACGGGGAGAAGGCCGAGGAGTGGGGCGGAGGAGGGGGAGAAAAGGATCAGCCATGATTGAATTATGGAGCAGACTCGATGGGCCCAATGGCCTAATTCTACTGCTGTGTCTTATGGTCTTATTCCATAGAGTTATTGAGTACGCCCAAAAGAAAATAAATCATTCAGGGTTGTATATGGTGACATATATGTACTCTGATAATTTGCTTTGGGGATCACAGGGTTGGTGAGGGCTCGAGGATTGGAATAGCTGTTGAAGGATTACGAAGGAAAGGAGTCCAAGGAATGCAAGTAATTCACTTTCAGTAGGTGTCCAAGTTTGTGAAGAACACATTGTCCTGGTTCTTACAGAGTCCAAATTCCCTGCTGCAGTCTGGAAGTGGAGTAGTGTGTTTCTGGACAGCCCTAACACTGAAACCATGAGTTGTTCATGCTGGAATTGCCTGGAAACTGTTCGGCTTCACTGTGGGGTGAAAAGAACGTGGTTTTTAATTGTGCAACACTGGGAAAGCTGCTTTGTATAATTGAATATCTAGGTAAATGTTGGTGAGCTCAATAACAGTTACTTCCCGTGGAGAGGCAGTGCTGCCGGTAACACAAGTTTTAATTTTGAACTGGGCAGGGGGGTAGCTTGAAGGTGCCTGTGCATGGACAACTTTTCGACTCTATCTTGGGTCACATATAGAACAACAACCAGATTAAAACACTTCAAATACCTCCATAGCTTCTCAGAGTTACAGCAGGTAATCACATTGCTATCGGTGGGATCATGCTGTGCAGGAATTGGCTATGGAGCAGCAGTTGCTTCACCTCACTGTTGCCACTGAACTTTGGGAAGTTCTGAAAGAGTTGGAAAACGCACTGTAGACACTGAGCCTATCTGTCCTTTTCTGCCCTGTCACCAACTCTAGGTGCCATCGTCCTTAGAGATCTCTTCTTCCTCCAATTGTGGCCTCTTGCCCAGTGTTACCCACTGCACCAATGATGGCCGTACCTTCAATGGCCTACATCTCGAGCTTTGGCAATCCTCACTATATGATCCTAGGAATTAAAGGTTTAATGTATGAGGAATGTTTGATGGCTCTGAGCCTGTACTCGTTGGAGTTTAGAAGAATGAGGGGGGATCTCATGGAAACCTATCGAATATTGAAAGAATGAATGTGGAGAAGATGCTTCCTAAGAGAGAGAGTCTAGCATCAGAGGGTACAGCCTCAAAATAGAAGGGCGTCCCTTTCTAACAGAGATGAGGAGCAATCTCTTTAGCTAGACTGAGGCAAATCTGTGGAATTCATTGTCACCAGTGATTGTGGGAACCAAGTTATTGGGTATAATTTAAAGCAGAAGTTCTAGGTTCTTGATTAGTAAGGGTGTCAAAAGTTTTGGGGAAAAGGCAGGAGAATGGGATTGAAATGGATAATAAAGCAGCCATGATGGAATGGCAGAGTGGATCAATGAGTTGAATAGCTTAATTTGGCTTCTATGTCTTATGGTCTGTTAAATCTCGGCCACTCTTTCCTCCCCTGTAAGGGCTTCCCTCCTCCATTAAACCTGCCTCTAACCAAGCCCAGTGGCTTTCCTGTTAAGCACCCTTTGGGTAATATTTTGCAACCTTTATAGAAGTGTAGCTTTCCACTGTCCTGGGTAAGGGGGGTGTCAGTGATCTGTCTCTCAAAGTGCACAGAGGTATCTGTTTTGATTTATACCTTATGCTAAGTTGGAGGTTTGCATTGTGGAGAGGAATGGACCATCATCACCAGAGGAAGCCATGTATTCAGCTGTCTTGTCCCCACAGAACATAATTCTCTGCCTAAATTCTTTCCTTCTGTAAGACCTCCCTCTTTGTCAGATCAGGATGTCCTCATTGTAACATTCCCTCCTTCCAAACCAGTCTACACGGCTCACCACCAATCAAAGTCCACTGACAGTCATTAGAACTAAGGGGCATTACAACCCTTCTCAGGGAAATGGACTGGGGTTAATGTCTCCTGCAGGATGTGACTTCTGGAGAAGGAACAGAGGGTTTTGTTGGCTGGTTGGGTTGACCATGCCATGGATTGGTGGAACGGTTCTGTGAGATTTCTTTCGGCTGCATGCAGTATATTGTTAAAGTTCTCACTCATTGATTGCGCTGTTGCCTTTGAGTTAGAAGCATTTGACACCAGGCTGACACTCACGATGCAGTACCGAGGGACCGTGTCCATATCTGAGGTCTGGTCTTTTGGAGAAGGCATTAAGTTGAGGCCCTCTCTGGGTGGTTGTGATAAAGAACGGGGCAGTTTAATTTATTTACGCAGACCCTCAGTGTCTTGTCTTCCCTCTGGTTGTGAGGAGTGGAAAATGTCCGAGCCTGCAGCTACTACACAGCCCTCAGGGATCTCTTCCTCTCCATCATTGATGGTAAGGTTCCCAGACAGAACAGCTATCTCCAGTGGTCATATTGGAGCAAAGCTTAGCCCTCGACACATGGACTTAGAAACTGTGATTGTGGTCATACCCTTTCAGTGCCAGAAGCCCCGCCATCATATCCTAATCCCGTTTTCCCCCCCCCCAAACCCTCTCTCCAAGTGTCCTCACCTCTGTTCTGCTTGACTAACAACCTCCCTTACATTCTGCTGTCTGTCTCAGCTCCAATGCCCTTCAGTCCCCCCACAGACCATTTTCAAAGCCAAGTCTATTGTCATCAAACATAGAACAGAAGAGCTCAGGAAGCCCGTGATGTTGTGTCGACTTTTAACCTACTCTAACATCAGTCTGACCCTTCCCTCCGAGACAGCTCTCCCTCTGGTTTTCTTTCATCCACACGTCACATGTGCAGGTGCAATGAAAAACTTACCTTTCTCTTCCTTTCCTCCTTTATTCTCTGGCTGTCCATTTCTAACCTACTCTGGCCTCTCCTCCTCCAGCTCGTTTGTTATGTGAGGGGGACCGGATGTAGGGAGACGTGGAAGAAGATCTGGAGGAGGGGGAGGATAAGGGTATGGTGGTGAGGCTAACCTCTGATTACTGTGGGTCACCCCGCTCCCATCCAGGTACTGTTCCTGTCCCACCCCCTCCTCCTCACCCTTGTCTGACTGGCACACCAGCGTAGCCCAGAAACCTGGGGCTGCTCAGGGCAGTTGCCAACCTTCTGCCTGCGAGATATCAGCAGATCATAATTTCCAATGTGCTGTGGGTGATATGGCAACTCTTTCCCAGCCGGCAGAGGTGGATTCATCCCACTTGGCCACCATCATTGGATTAAAGATTAGCTTTATTTGCCATGACCCGGCTGGTGGCGTAGTGGCATCAGCGTTGGACTTCGGGATGAAAGGTCCCGAGTTCGAATCCAGCCGGCTCCCCTGCACGCTTTCCATCCGTGCTGGGTTACGAGCTGGTAATCTCTTTGGAAACTCACCCGGCAGAAGACAATGGCAAACCACTGCTGTAACTTGCTTTGTACGTGGTTCCCCACTACGTCAGAGAGGCGTGGAGGGAAATCGTCCGCTAACTGGAGAAACTCCAGGTGCAACATACCTTTCCTTTTCTTTATTTGTCATATATATTTCAAAACATCCAGTGAAATGTATCGTTTGCATCAACGACCAAGACAGTCTGAAGATGCACTGCGCGTGTCGCCATATTTCCGGTGCCAACACAGCATGCTCACAACTTGCTAACCCTAGTCTGTAGGTCTTTGGAATGTGAGTGGAACCCAGAGGAAAGCCGCACGGTCACGGGGAGAAAGTACAAACTCCTTAAAGACAGCGATGGGAATCGAACCCCCGTCACTTGCGCTGTGATGCTACCGTTCAAACCATTCAGCTGCAGACCTCCCTCTGTCACAGCTTCTGCTTCCAAAGCAGCTTTCTGGGCAGAGCTGCGGCCTCACAGCACCAGAAACCTGGTTTCGATCCCAACCTCTGTCACCTTCTGTGCACGGAGTTTGCACGTTCTCCCTGTAACAGTGCGTCTATTCCCTGGCTGCTCCGGTTTCCTTCCGCACCCCAATGTCATGCAGGTCAACAGTTAATTGCCTGCTGTTAATTCCTCCTAGTGAAAGTGAGGGGTGGCGGGTTAATGGGAATTTGGAAGAATAAAATAAGATGAAGTGTGGGTTTGGTGTAAATACCTGGAACGGGATGCCAGGGGTAGTGGTAGAAGCGGACCCGATAAGGGACGTGAATCTCGATCGTGTGCAAGCAGGAGAGATTTAATTTAATTTGGCATTGTGTTCAGTGCAGATTTTGTCGGTCAGAGGGCCTGATCCTGTGTTGTGCTTGATGGTTAGTGCTGAGCTGATGGGCTGAAGGGCTTGTTCCATACTATGTGATTATGACAATGTGAAGCAGACTATCTGGGTGCTATCTATCTCTTATACCTATGTGCACATGTTAATAGCTTACAGTTAACCACAGAGCATAAGGTCATTCCCACCTCGATAAAGTCAAAAGGAAGAAGCCATCTGGAGCTGAGGTCATAAACCATTACTTTTTTTTCCAAGCCAAAAATATTGCGAGAAGCATTAGATGGGAGAGGAGGGACAGTTTTTATTTTTCAGAGATACAACAGGGTGACAGGCCCTTCTTGCCCAAAGAAAACAGCTAAATACTTTAATTAACATTTTTCTCTGGAAAACAATCACTATAAACAATAGCCTGTAACTGACCGTTGGGAGTTGAACTTTTGAAGGTGCCTGTGTGACTTGACGTTTTCATGGGCGAACTGAAGTCTGGTAGGAGCAGTACAGTTGAGGCATGGTGGGCCGAAATGAGGTGGAGGGGAGGGTGCCTGGGGCCGGGGGTGGGGAATGAGCCAATGTTTGGCCTTTGCTGGAGCAGACTTGAAGGCGCTTTGATGCGGCAGAACCGAGGTGAGCAGACTCAAGGCAGATTCGAGGTGGGGCCCGGGCCTGAGAGTGTATCAAAGTAATAGGGCCCGGGTCCGAAAGCAGCAACGATCCGAGGTTTGGCCAATTTAAATGCCAGGCCAGATTGTAATGGTCAGCGTGTCGGGGCTGGAGGCGAGGATTGGGCCAGTTCTGCCCACTGCTCTGACATTTACTTGTCCATTTTACATTTACATTTACATTTACTTGTGATAAAGAACGGGGCAGTTTAATTTATTTACGCAGACCCTCAGTGTCTTGTCTTCCCTCTGGTTGTGAGGAGTGGAAAATGTCCGAGCCTGCAGCTACTACACAGCCCTCAGGGATCTCTTCCTCTCCATCATTGATGGTAAGGTTCCCAGACAGAACAGCTATCTCCAGTGGTCATATTGGAGCAAAGCTTAGCCCTCGACACATGGACTTAGAAACTGTGATTGTGGTCATACCCTTTCAGTGCCAGAAGCCCCGCCATCATATCCTAATCCCGTTTTCCCCCCCCCCAAACCCTCTCTCCAAGTGTCCTCACCTCTGTTCTGCTTGACTAACAACCTCCCTTACATTCTGCTGTCTGTCTCAGCTCCAATGCCCTTCAGTCCCCCCACAGACCATTTTCAAAGCCAAGTCTATTGTCATCAAACATAGAACAGAAGAGCTCAGGAAGCCCGTGATGTTGTGTCGACTTTTAACCTACTCTAACATCAGTCTGACCCTTCCCTCCGAGACAGCTCTCCCTCTGGTTTTCTTTCATCCACACGTCACATGTGCAGGTGCAATGAAAAACTTACCTTTCTCTTCCTTTCCTCCTTTATTCTCTGGCTGTCCATTTCTAACCTACTCTGGCCTCTCCTCCTCCAGCTCGTTTGTTATGTGAGGGGGACCGGATGTAGGGAGACGTGGAAGAAGATCTGGAGGAGGGGGAGGATAAGGGTATGGTGGTGAGGCTAACCTCTGATTACTGTGGGTCACCCCGCTCCCATCCAGGTACTGTTCCTGTCCCACCCCCTCCTCCTCACCCTTGTCTGACTGGCACACCAGCGTAGCCCAGAAACCTGGGGCTGCTCAGGGCAGTTGCCAACCTTCTGCCTGCGAGATATCAGCAGATCATAATTTCCAATGTGCTGTGGGTGATATGGCAACTCTTTCCCAGCCGGCAGAGGTGGATTCATCCCACTTGGCCACCATCATTGGATTAAAGATTAGCTTTATTTGCCATGACCCGGCTGGTGGCGTAGTGGCATCAGCGTTGGACTTCGGGATGAAAGGTCCCGAGTTCGAATCCAGCCGGCTCCCCTGCACGCTTTCCATCCGTGCTGGGTTACGAGCTGGTAATCTCTTTGGAAACTCACCCGGCAGAAGACAATGGCAAACCACTGCTGTAACTTGCTTTGTACGTGGTTCCCCACTACGTCAGAGAGGCGTGGAGGGAAATCGTCCGCTAACTGGAGAAACTCCAGGTGCAACATACCTTTCCTTTTCTTTATTTGTCATATATATTTCAAAACATCCAGTGAAATGTATCGTTTGCATCAACGACCAAGACAGTCTGAAGATGCACTGCGCGTGTCGCCATATTTCCGGTGCCAACACAGCATGCTCACAACTTGCTAACCCTAGTCTGTAGGTCTTTGGAATGTGAGTGGAACCCAGAGGAAAGCCGCACGGTCACGGGGAGAAAGTACAAACTCCTTAAAGACAGCGATGGGAATCGAACCCCCGTCACTTGCGCTGTGATGCTACCGTTCAAACCATTCAGCTGCAGACCTCCCTCTGTCACAGCTTCTGCTTCCAAAGCAGCTTTCTGGGCAGAGCTGCGGCCTCACAGCACCAGAAACCTGGTTTCGATCCCAACCTCTGTCACCTTCTGTGCACGGAGTTTGCACGTTCTCCCTGTAACAGTGCGTCTATTCCCTGGCTGCTCCGGTTTCCTTCCGCACCCCAATGTCATGCAGGTCAACAGTTAATTGCCTGCTGTTAATTCCTCCTAGTGAAAGTGAGGGGTGGCGGGTTAATGGGAATTTGGAAGAATAAAATAAGATGAAGTGTGGGTTTGGTGTAAATACCTGGAACGGGATGCCAGGGGTAGTGGTAGAAGCGGACCCGATAAGGGACGTGAATCTCGATCGTGTGCAAGCAGGAGAGATTTAATTTAATTTGGCATTGTGTTCAGTGCAGATTTTGTCGGTCAGAGGGCCTGATCCTGTGTTGTGCTTGATGGTTAGTGCTGAGCTGATGGGCTGAAGGGCTTGTTCCATACTATGTGATTATGACAATGTGAAGCAGACTATCTGGGTGCTATCTATCTCTTATACCTATGTGCACATGTTAATAGCTTACAGTTAACCACAGAGCATAAGGTCATTCCCACCTCGATAAAGTCAAAAGGAAGAAGCCATCTGGAGCTGAGGTCATAAACCATTACTTTTTTTTCCAAGCCAAAAATATTGCGAGAAGCATTAGATGGGAGAGGAGGGACAGTTTTTATTTTTCAGAGATACAACAGGGTGACAGGCCCTTCTTGCCCAAAGAAAACAGCTAAATACTTTAATTAACATTTTTCTCTGGAAAACAATCACTATAAACAATAGCCTGTAACTGACCGTTGGGAGTTGAACTTTTGAAGGTGCCTGTGTGACTTGACGTTTTCATGGGCGAACTGAAGTCTGGTAGGAGCAGTACAGTTGAGGCATGGTGGGCCGAAATGAGGTGGAGGGGAGGGTGCCTGGGGCCGGGGGTGGGGAATGAGCCAATGTTTGGCCTTTGCTGGAGCAGACTTGAAGGCGCTTTGATGCGGCAGAACCGAGGTGAGCAGACTCAAGGCAGATTCGAGGTGGGGCCCGGGCCTGAGAGTGTATCAAAGTAATAGGGCCCGGGTCCGAAAGCAGCAACGATCCGAGGTTTGGCCAATTTAAATGCCAGGCCAGATTGTAATGGTCAGCGTGTCGGGGCTGGAGGCGAGGATTGGGCCAGTTCTGCCCACTGCTCTGACATTTACTTGTCCCTGTGCTGAGCTAAGGAAGTGGCCTGCTTCTGAATCAGCTGCAGTGACGCCTAGCTTCATGTCTGTGGACTCCCTTTCATAAACCTCAGTTCTGAATGTTATTTGCTTACTTCTATTGTTTCCGTGATCTGTATTTTCTCCCCCTGCACGTTGGATGTTTGACAGTTTTTTCCATTGGTTCTGTTGGGTTTCTGTGTTTTGTGGCTGCCTGTAAGGAGACAAATCTCAAGGTTGTATGAAGTATCCACACACTTTGACAATAAATGTACGTGAACCACTACACTACTGTGCCGCCCCAGAATGATTTTCCTCAGAGTGCGGAGGGATCTGGAACTCACTGCCTGAGAAGGTGGCAGAGGAGGAGATCTTCCCCACAGTTGAACAGTATTGGGGTCGGGACCTGAGAGCTGTTATCTGCAGGCTGGCAGATCCAGTGTGGGAAGGTGGTCAGAGTGGGGAATTCCGGCTTGGGTTGAGCAAATCTTTAACCAGTTTGAACTCGATGGGCTGAACAGTTTGCTATGTTGTAAACGTCCTGTGATTTGGGTGCATATTTAATTAGACCAGAAGACATAGAAGCAGAATTAGGCCACTTGACCCATTGAGTCTGCTCTGCCATTCGATCGTGACTGATTTATTTTCTCTCTCAACCCAATTCTCCTGCCTTCTCCCTGTATCCTTTGACGCTCTAACTAACCAAGGACCTGTCAACCTCTGCTTTAATTATACTCAATGACCTAGCCTCCACAGCTGTCTGCGGCAATACCACTGGTCCCGGGCAGCCAAACGGAATAGGCTCCCTTTATTCCAACTCTTTTTCTCCTACCAGTTCGCTGAACCGTGCTCTCATCTTTCCTGTAATACCATGGGCTTTTATCTTGTTAAGCACCTTGTCAAAGGCCTTCTGAAAATCCAACTAAACAACATCCACTAAATAACCTGCCGATTTTTTTTCCCCCCTCAAAGAATTCCAACAGATTTGTCAGATAAAATTTCTCCTCAAGGAAACCACGACTTTAGCCCAGTTTATCACATGCCCTCCAAATACCCAGAAACTTCATCCGTAATAATGGACTCCAATGTCTTCCCAACCACTGAAGTCAAGCTAACTGGCCTATAATTTCCTTTCTGTCTCCCTCTCTTAAAGAGTGGAGTGATATTTGCCAGTCCTCTGGAACCATTCCAGAATCAAATAATTCTTGAAAAATGCCTCCATTATCTCTTTAACTACCCCTTTCAGAACCCTGGGGTGTAGTCCATCTGATGCAGGTATTTATCTACCTTCTGACCTATCGGCTTCCCAAGTACCTTCTCCTTAGTAACAGCAACTACAATCACTTTTGCCTCCTGACACTCTCGAATTTCTGATGTACTGTTAATGTCTTCCACAGTGAAGTCTGGTATAAAATACTTATTAAGTTTGTCCATCATTTCTTTGTCCCCGGCTACCTCTACTCCAGCAGTCAAATACCCACTCTTGCCTCTTTATATATCTGAGGAAACTATTGATATCCTCTTTGATGTTATTGGTTAGCTTACATTCTTACTTTCTCATCTATATTCAGATGATAACAAAGCTGACCTTTTCTCATCTTTTCATCTCCTTCATGATTTTTAGTTGTAAACAAGAAATGGAAGAAAACACAGCCTTGAGCTTGGATCACAGAAAGAACCCATTTCTCCCATCTTGTCCAGGCCAGTCTATAACATTGGACTAGTCCCATTGTGTAGGCCCCACTCCATTGTCCTGCAGGTCCCTGACCTTCCTATGTATAGGGAGTGTCTCTGTTTCTTGCACCCTTTCAGGCCGAATCACCACCATTTAATTTCTGAATGGTCCACGAACCTTACCCATTATTTGTCTTTTATTTTATTTAGAGATGCAGTGCGGAACAGGCCCTAACATAGTAACTTTTTGTGTTTGCACTGTATACTGCAGCAAAACAACCTATTTTAAGTACAAAGTTCAAAGTGCATTTATTATTATCAAAGCTTGTTCAATGATTTCCAGTTAATATCAGAGTATGTATATAATATGTCACCTGAAATTCTTACTCTCCAGACTTCCACGAAACAGAAGTAAAACCCCAAAGAATGAATAACAGGAAAATGTTAGAACCCCATATACCCCTCCCATGCACAAGCTGCACCAAAGCATCAGCCCCTTCCCCCCCCCACCAATAGCAAAGCCCCTACAGAGACCATGATCCAGAGTCCATCAAAAACACTGTTCACCCCAAGAGTCTGACATGCCACAGGCTCTCTATCTCTCTAACAAGGGAGAGAGAGCTATCCCTCCTGCCACAGTATGTATGCAGTATACAGCCCGAGATTAATCTTCGCACAGACAGCCACAAAACGAAGAGAACCATGGAACCCGTTCAAAGAGAAAAATCACCCCCCCCCCAGTCTGATACATCCGATCTGTACAAACTTTACTCCAGTCCACCTGCCAATAACTTGATGCAGGGATTGACCTTCTGCTAAGGGAGATGGGGCCATTCTGTTCATTTCGATGCTTCTTGTGGATGTCTGTACATCAATTCAGTCTCCTTTCATTGCAAAGAACAACAACTACAACATCGTTGCGTCCCCTACATAGTAACCTTTGTCTCAGCAAGGGCCTGATCGTGTCCTCTGAATTCTGTCATACTGTCAGTTTTATCTATGAGAACACACGTCTACATTTCTTTAAGTGGACAGCCCTGAGACTGGAGAGGGTACAGAGAAGATTCACTAGAATGATTCCGGGAATGAGAGGGTTAACATATGAGGAACGTTTGTCCGCTCTTGGACTGTATTCCTTGGAGTTTAGAAGAATGAGGGGAGACCTCATAGAAACATTTCGAATGTTGGGAGGCATGGACAGAGTGGATGTGGCAAAGTTGTTTCCCATGATGGGGGAGTCTAGTACGAGAGGGCGTGACTTAAGGATTGAAGAGCGCCCATTCAGAACAGAAATGCGAAGAAATTTTTTTAACCAGGGGGTGGTGAATCTATGGAATTTGTTGCCACGGGCGGCAGTGGAGGCCAAGTCATTGGGTGTATTTAAGGCAGAGATTGATAGGTATCTGAGTAGCCAGGGCATCAAAGGTTATGGTGAGAAGGCGGGGAAGTGGGACTAAATGGGAGAATGGATCAGCTCATGATAAAATGGCGGAGCAGACTCAATGGACCGAATGGCCGACTTCTGCTCCTTTGTCTTAAGGTCTTATGGACCAAGTTAACTTTACTGTGGGTCACTTTGGACAGGACCACCTGTAATATCAAGCAAATGACAAGGGTTGTTGGATTTGTACCACCTTTGAAGCACTTGGCTGTCTCAGTAACAATCGGGTCGGATACAGAGAATCAGCTTTATTATCATTGACATAAGTTGAGAAATTAGTTTTGCAGTAAGAGAGTACAGTGCAATATATAAAATAAAATAAGAAATATTAAAAACAAGTCGTGCAAATTGAGAGCAAAATATCGAGGTAGTGTTTATGGGTCATCGACTGTTCAGAAAAGTTCTGATGGTGGAAAGGAAGAAGCTGTTCCTTAAACGTTGACTGTAGGTCTTAAGGCTCCTGTACCTCCTCCCTAATGCTGACAGTAAGAAGAGGGCATGTTCTGTGTGGTGGGGGTTCTTAGTGATGGATGCCATCTTCTGTGGCATCACTTGAAGAGGTCCTCAATAGTGGGGAGGCTAGTGAGCATGATGGGGTCCTAACACATCACAGTCCCATCACATATTCCCCGGTAGAGGCAACATAGGTTAGAAACAAGGTAAAGCTCCCTCTGCAGTCCCATTAAACAAGCCCAGAACAGGAACGGCATAGGTTAAAAGCAGGGTGAAGCTCCCTCCTCACCTTCCTAGATAACAATGGCTGGACACCTACCGATACCTACCTACCGATATATACCTACCGATACCTACCTACCGAGATATACCTACCGATCAATACCTACCGATCACAGATCAGATATTCTGTAACACGAGATTCTGTTGATGATGGAAATCTTGAGTAACACAAAATGCTGGGGGATCTGGCAAGTCAGGTAGCATCTATGGAGAGGCTAGGAGAGGGGACAGTTAACTGATGAAGGGTGTCGGCCTGAAATATCGACTGTTTACTTCCCTCTATAGATGCTGCTTGACTTGCTTTTCGTGTGTGTTGGTCAGGTATTCTGTAGTAGTTCCCACCTGGTTGTTCTTGACTGTCCACAAATTGGCACCAATCCACCAATGAGAGGTCCCTTGAGGTAAGGAATTTGGATAAGTTATGGAAGGGATGGTCATTTAAAGTAAATAGTGTACAGGAAAATGTATCCCTTGTCTAATTCCTGCCCTGGGAGTGTGTGATGGGGCGGTGTAGAGAGAACTTTACCCTCTATCTAACCACAGCTGTCCCTGTCCTGGAAGTATGTGATGGGATGATGTTGGGGAAGCTTTACTCTGCATTTAACCTGTGCTGTTCCTGTTCTGGGTTGGGTGTGTTTGATGGTACTGGTGAGTGTTACCCTGTTTCTAACGCATGTTGCTTCTTCCCTGGGACTTTGTGATGGGATGCTTTTCTCTCTATTCTGGCTGTAAAGTGGAGATTGATAGGTTCTTGATTAGTAAGGCCGTCAAAGATTACGGGGAGAAGGCGGGAGAATAGGGACTGAGAGAGATGATAAATGTTGGAGCAATCTTGATGGACTGACGGACTTAGTTCTGCTCTTGAGTTTCAAACCCTTTCAAAATTTTAAAGCAGTTACAAAACTTAGACAAAAATGTTTCACTCTGTGCCCTGTGATGACTACTGATCCCAGAAGGCCTCCAGAGAGACAGTGTTCTGAACTTAGGGCAGTGATCTGATGTATCCAGGGAATTGGGGTAGATGGTGAGCTCAGCGGAACCCTTGGCAACCTGCTGCCGGGACCGGCG
This sequence comes from Mobula hypostoma, assembly GCF_963921235.1. Classification (NCBI taxonomy): domain Eukaryota; kingdom Metazoa; phylum Chordata; class Chondrichthyes; order Myliobatiformes; family Myliobatidae; genus Mobula; species Mobula hypostoma. The sequence goes on along the minus strand of NC_086115.1, from coordinate 15,619,559 downwards.
GATGGTGCCCTTGGTCAGATGCAGAAGCAGAGCTGCCCGCCCCTCTGCCAAGGGTGTCTAATCATCAGGTGCAACAAGAACTAGCGGGGCAGCCCCTTCAGATGCTTAGATGGGGGGCTGCAACTTCTCAGTCTCAGTACCTAACGTGGAACCGTGGACATCTGCAGGTCTGGAGTTCACAAACCAGCAGTGATCTCCTACGTGGAGAGACCTCCGCGGGGGACCCTGTCACCTTTGCAAAGGCAGAATTCCGTGGCGTGTTGGCACAGGAGATTTTGGGGGTGGCATGATAGCACAGCTGTTAGCGTAATAATATTAAAGAACAAGCAACCCAGGTTTAATTCATGCCACTGTTGATAAAGAGTTCGTTTGTTCTCCTAGTGTCTGCGTGGATTTCCTCTGAGTGCTCTGGTTTCCTCCCACGTTCCAAAGATGTATGGGTTAGTAGCTTAATTGGGTGGCGTGGGCTCGCGGGGTAGAAAGGCCTGTAACCGTGCTGTATCTCCAAGTTACAATTAAAGTGAGGTCAGAAGAGGAAGCTACAGGGGTAGCCTGTACAGGAAATGCCTCCAGGTGCTGTGGAAGAGCATGGAGACATCCCCTGGGAGGGCGCGTGTTCTATGGGACTGGTTCTCTGTGATTCCGATCCCTCTCGACACCCACCATGACAGCACTGGAGGAGGAGGCTTGGGGGTGGGTTGCTTATCGCTCCACCATCCTGTCTGTCCCAGGTCTGGTCACATGGCAGCCAGTGGGGTTAAGCTCTGACCCAGAGACAGCCATGTCCCAGACGCTGGTGTGGTCGAGGCAGCGCCCTCAGACATTACAAGATGGGTTTAGGCTTTGTCTTATTAATCTATTACAGTTAGGGTTAGGCTAGCACTGTAAATAGTGGTACACAATGCTGTTGCAGCACCAGCAATTGGGGTTAAATTTCTGCCACTGTCTGTAAGGAAATTTCTATGTGCTCCGGTTACTTCCCACATTCCAAATAAGTATGGGTTAGGGTTAGCAAGTTGTGGGCATGTAATTTTGGCACCAGAAGCATGGCTGTTCTCAATCCTTGGACTGTTAGATACTGACGCAAACGACACATTTCACTGTATGTTGCAATGTACTGTTCATGTGACAAAGTTAATCTAATTGTCACAGTAAGAAACCCACTCGCATACTGTTCATTTCCATACAGCAGTGCATTGAGGCAAAACTATATCAGAATGCAGAACGTTGCGTACAGTGAGAGACAGGGTAATGCAGGTAAACAGCGAGGTGTAAGGGTCTGATGCGGCAGATTGTGAGTCAAGAGCCCCTCTTGTCTTAACTGCAGATGCTAGAATCTGGACCAACACAATCTGTCGTTGAGAGGAGGAATTGCAAACATTTCCTGCCCCATCCCCGATGCTGCCTGACCTGACGAGTTCTTCTGGTAGGTTGTGTGTTGTCCTCTCAGGCTGCTGAGGTTGTCCCAAAGGCTGCGCCCCTGACCAAGATATTGACGTATCCCTGTCCTGGGATAGTGTAGACGGAGCTTTACCTTGTATCTAACCCGAGACAGTTGCTAATGGTGGGTTTAAAAGTGGTTAGTGGTTCGCTGAGACACCTGACAGTGTAAGTCTGGTATTTGGTGCGACTCCAGACATGTGCATTGTATTCATTGCTGTCTGGTACCAGACTGTGATAACCAGACCGCCTCCACTCATGACTTGGAGGAGATCAGTGGTCAGGAAACATCCTATAGGCTCCTGGAAGGAGGCGAGAGCTGCCATCCTTAATCCAGGAGCTGCCATTGGGATGGAACACTGTTACATTCTGATCACTGTTCGGCAGGTTTGGGGCTGGGATGAAGGCATTGTGTGGTCAACTGTGTCGACCTTTGGCGGTCGGAGGCCCAGAAGCAGTCTGTCCCTGGGTTGGAGATCCGGGTATGGGGTGGGAAAGGGGCTTCTTTTGCTGCTGCTGTTGTTGCCCGTGGTGTTCTGCTGAATATTGTGAGCCTGCTACATTGGCACCGGAATGTGGGCTGTCCCCAGTATAAACTGTTGGTTGCTCACACAAGTGACACATTTCATGCTATGTTTTGGTGTACGAGTGACAAATAAAAGAATCTGAACCCGTGTTAATCGAAGGGTATAGAAAGCTGATAAAGTGAGTTTGTAGTGAACACTGAGCCCAGTACCCAGCACCCCTGGTCATCTTGTGGCCTTTCAACCTGAGCTACTGCAGGATGTCAGACCCTTGTCCATGTTCTATAAGACTATAAAACATACGATTAGAATGAATCCATTCGGCCTATTGAGTCTGCTCCGCCATTCCATCACATCTGATTTATTATCCCTCTCAATCCCATTAACCTGCCTTTTCCCCATAACCTTTAACACCCTTACTAATCAAGCATCTGATCAACCTCTGCTTTAAATATACCCAATGACTTGGCCTCCACAACCATTTTGTAATGAATTCTACAGATTTGCTACTCTCCGTCTAAAGAAATTCCTCCATCTCTGTTCTAAAAGACGTCCTTCTATTCTGTGGCTAGGCCATCTGGTCCTAGACTCCCCCACTATAGGAAACATCCTCTCCACATACACTATTCTAGGCCTTTCAGTATTCAGTAGGTTTTATTGAGATCTCACTACCCCACCCTCTCCCATTCTTCTAAACTCCAGCAAGTACAGGTCCAGGGCCATGAAAATCTCCAGTACGTGAACCTCCTCTCTCTAATTCCAGCACAACCTTTCTTTGATAAGAGGCCCAAGACTGCTCACAATATTGCAATTCAGTTGCGCGGTGATGAATCAGTGTTGGTAACTTCCTGCATTCTCTCTGCATGGTTAAACTCCATTTAGCTGCCAGCTTTTTGGAAGAAGAACCTGTTATTGACACCACCTTCTGTGTGAGAGTGTTCTTCCTGGTTTTGCTCCCAGCTCTAAGTTCATTGACTTCATGGAATCTCCCTGACTTGCTGAGTTCCACCTGCATTTTCAATCTTATTGACTTATTTTGAGATACAATGCTGTAGCTTAATCAGAGGACAACCTACAACGACCAGTTAACCTACTGATACAGTGAAACACCGTTATAACACGATTGTTTGGGTACATAAAATGTCATTGCGAAAAAAGCGGGGTCGCACTAAATCAGGGTTGTTGTTACTGTAGAAATTAAAACACAGATTAATTTTTAGTAAAGCTTTTTAATACACAAAACAAATAAAAACATTCAAGAATATTAGCAATCATCATTTACAGTTTATTTCTTAAAAACGTGATTGAGTGTTCCTTGCTTGAACGCAGCATGTCGCTGGCTGCAAGTGAAATCTAGAATGTTTCTGAGTTGGAGGTTTTGTATGTGGTCCACCTCCTGGGTCTCCAGCCAACAGAGGCTAGGCTGGAGGTGTTCAATGGCTTCAGACACTTTTGGGGGTGGGGGTGGAGGCTCTTCGTTATCATCTTCTTGTGGCTCGAGAATCGGTACACTTGCCTCTGCCGGTGCTATAGTTACGTTACGGATGATCTCGGCGTCCGTCAGGTGCTGATATGTTGGGCGTTCGTCGTCGGCAGAGTACCACTGGTGTAGCTCGTCTTTGTTCCATTCGAGAAGACAGGAGGGGGAGGGATGAAGCCAAGAGCTGGATTAGCAAAAGGGATATAAGGCTGGAGAAGGGGGAGTATGGATTGACATGGGCATGGAGTCCAATGACTCATCGAGTTATATCCGAATTCGCGTTAAATCAGGGCACGTAAAATCGGAGTATCACTGTATGTCTCTGGACTGTGGGAGAAAACTGAGTACTCGGAGGAAACCCACGCACGCATGGGAAGAGTGTAGAAACTTTATTAAAGGGGAGGTGGGAATTGAATTCTGAAACGTCGTGCTAACCAGTACACTACCAAGGCGATTTATGTGTGCATGTTGCTGTGGGTCTAGCAGCATCTGTGGGAGGAAAGGAACCGTCAACGTTTCCAGTCAAAGTCCTGATGCAGGGTTTCAACCTGAGACATTGCTTTCTGCACAGCTCCCGTCCCTGCCTCCCACAGATGCTGCTGGAGCCACCACAGAGTAGTTGCTCCAGGTTCCAGCATCTGCCATCTCTTACACCTGGTTATTGTGTTCTCCAGCACATGCTGGGCTCAATGATTCTCCTTAGTGTCTGATGCTCTCTCAAATGTTTAACAATGTTGGACAGGGGTGCTGCTCAGGAGAAGCAGGGGAGGCCATTTGTCCTCTCTGTGCTATCCCTCCATTCAGCTGGTGTAGTGGGGCAGACAATAATGCCGATATTAACATTTGAGATTGTTCAGAAGGTAGTGCAAGTGTCATGGTCTGGGGAGAGGGCCGGGGGTGTACTTCATACAGCGAGGAGGAGGGAGGAGCAAAGTCTCTGGAAATGAAACGAATGAAGAGCACGATGCCATTGATAATTATTCTAAGCAAGCTGGGAAACTATTGGGCTGCACTTAGGTGAGAGGGGTGAAGTTCAAAGGAGATCCGCAGGACCATATTTTACAGAGAGTGTTGGGTGCGTGGAATGCACTGCCAGGGTGGTGGAACAGGCAGGTACCATCAGGGCTATTTAAGAGACCCTTAGCATACCATACAGAACGATATAGACCCCCCCCCCACCCCGATGTACTATATCAGACACGTACCCAGTGAAGGACCGTCCCCTGCATGCTATGTCAAACTCCCACCAAGTGACAGACCGTTTCTCTCTCCCCCGCCCCCATGTACTGACTACATCAGACCCATACCCAGTGAAGGACTGTCCCCTGCATGCGAGATCAGACCCCCTCCAGTGGCAGACTGTCTCCCGTGTACTACTGTATATCAGACCCCACCCAATGACGACTATCCCCCGCATATTATATCATACCCCCACCCGGAGACAGACTGTCCCCCCACGTACTGTCGTACCCCCACCCAGAGACAGACTGTTTCCCCCCCCCGGCGTACTGTCGTACCCCCACCCAGAGACAGACTGTCCCCCCCACGTACTATATTACATGCTATATTATATACTATATTAGACCGCACCTTATTCTAAGATCAATCCAACACTTCTCTCCCACATATCCCTTTGTTTCTCTGTTGTCCATGTGCCTGTCTCAGTCTCTTGTATATCCCTATGTACCTGCCTCTTCCACCACCCCAGGCAGCACACATCCACCGTTCGTTTGTAATGTACCATGTGGTACGATGTGGGTGATTGTGGTGTTTCCATGACTATTATTGTTCTTGGCAAATTTTTCTACAGAATGTCTTCTTCTGGGCAGTGTCTTTAGAAGATGAGTGACCTCGGCCTTTATCAGTACTCTTCAGAGATTGTCTGCCTGGTGTCAGTGGTCGCATAACCAGGATTTGTGATGTGCACCAGCTGCGCACACGGCCATCTCCCAAGACTGCTCCACGGCTTTGCGTGCTCCACCTTGCCCCAGGGTCATCTGCAGACTAGTGGAGGGAAGGAGCACTTTTCTGTCTCCTTTGGTAGAGTTTTATCTCCGTCCCACACACCCACTACTCTGTTTAAACAAAAAAACAAACAAATAAATAAAATAAACTACCTCTAACATTCCCCTCTGTACTTTCCTCTAATCACTGGCAAACGTCAGGCTCTTGAACCTGTGTGGAAAACTTCACTCACCTCAATTCTGAATCAATTCCACAACTTATGGCAACACACATCAAAGTTGCTGGTGAACGCAGCAGGCCAGGCAGCATCTCTAGGAAGAGGTACAGTCGACGTTTCAGGCCGAGACCCTTCCAGCTTGAATTTCCAGCATCTGCAGAATTCCTGTTGTTTCCACAACTTATGGACTCACTTTTAAGCATATTTCAAGTCCAATTTTCAGAATTATTTATTTATATATATACTTATTGGTAGTTTTTTCCCCTCGTGTTTGCACAGATTGTCTTCCACTGTTTTTTGTCAGTATTTGAGTGTAGTTTTTCATTGATTCTATTATATTTCTTCGTTCTACTGTGAATGCCCCCGAGAAAATGAATCTCAGCTTAGTGTACAGTAGCATACGCATACTTTGATAATAAATTTGCTTGAACCTTAAAATTATCCCCCCTCGTGTTGCCCCCTTGGTCCCTTTCTGAAAGCACTGATTAATTGTTCCCTCCCCTGCCTGGTGGAGGATTCCACTCTTGGCGGGAAACAAGTTTAACTTGCAGTCTTCAGTATCTTTTGCTCAACATTTAAAACCTGCCCTCCTGGTCCTTGAGTGAGTACCTTAGGCGAGCAGCTTCCCTGTTGAGACCTATCAAGGTTGTTTCTGCCTCTGCCTGACCTCCTCTCAAGCTCTCAAGCCATCCCAGGGTTGAACCCCAGCGCTGAAGTCTCTCAGGCCTGGAACTGTACAAGTAAACCCCTCCTATACCCTCTCGGGGGCTTCCACATCTTACCTTGTGTGGTAATTAACCAAAGCAGAATTGGTATCAGTGTCTTGCACAGGTTCCTGCTATTGCTGTCTGTGCCTTTAATTCTCGATCCCAAGATACCTTGTAATCTGGAAGGTGCTTTGTAATCGGGAAGCAGGATCTCCCAGTGGCCACACATTTTAATTCCACGTCCCATTCCCATTCTGATATGTCTATCTACGGCCTTCTCTACTGTCAGGATGAAGCCACACTCAGGTTGGAGGAACAGCACCTTGTATTCCGTCTGGGTAGCCTCCAACCTGATGGCATGAACATTGACTTCTCTAACTTCCGTTACTGCCCCTCCTCCCCTTCTTACCCCATCCCTTATTTATTTACTTATTTATTCATTCATTCATTTTCTTTCTCTCTCTCTCTTTTCTCCCTCTGTCCCTCTCACTATAACTCCTTGCCTGCTCTCCATCTTCCTCTGGTGCTCCTCTCCTCCTGTCCCATGATCCTCTCATATCCCTTTTGCCAAACACCTGTCCAGCTCTTGGCTCCATCCCTCCCCCTCCTGTCTTCTCCTATCATTTCAGATCTCCCCCTCCCCCTCCCACTTTCAAATCTCTTACTATCTCTTCTTTCAGTTAGTCCTGATGAAGGGTCTCGGCCGGAAACGTCGACTGTACCTCTTCCTACAGATGCTGCCTGGCCTGCTGCGTTGGTTTTATGTGTGTTGCTTGTAATCTGGAACATTCATTTATTGATTGAGATACAGTGTGGATGGAATAGGCCCTTCCACTCTTCAAGCTGCATTGCCCAGCAATCCCCTGATTTAATCGGTGCCTCATCAAGGGACAATTTACAATGACAGATTAACCTACCAACCGATACGACTTCGGACAGTGGGAGGAAACCAGGGTACCTGGAGGAAACCCACACGGTCATGGGAAGAATGTACAAACCCCTTACAGGCAATGGGCCGTCCGTACTGTACTGTAAAACATTGTGTTAACCACTACACTACCACATAGTACAGCACACGGGCAGGCCCTTCAGTCCACAATGTTGTGCTGGACCAAAAAGTTACTAATCCCTTGTTCTTCTCCCTCCATTTTCCTCACATTCATGTGCCTATTTGAACATCTCTTAAATGTCCTTAATGTATTTGCCACCCACCACTCTGTGTGTGTGTGTGTGTGTGTGTGTATAAATATAAATAAATAAAAATAAATCTGCCCTTTGCACCTCCTTTGAAATTACCCCCTTTCACCTTAAATGCATACTCTCTGGTATTAGACATCTCAACCCTGGGTAAAAGATGTTGTCTGTCTCCTCATAATTTTTACCAATTTGGCCAGGCTTGTGGACACCTTGAGCCCTTCATTCCTGCACACCCTCCAGATCTGTAGCTTGGTGCTCTTTCTTCAAGGTTTGGCCCTTGTGATTAGGTCCTGGTGAGATGACCCCATGCCCGTTAAGCACAAGGTGGTGAGGGGTGTACAGTGGATGTTTTGTTTAATAGGAGTGGAGAGATCTGCTGGGAACTGTTCACATGTTTGGGGCTTTCTACTTATGTCTGTTTCTCTCGTGGCAGGGTGCTCGTCTAAGTCGTTCAAGCTGTACTCGCCGAAGGAACCCCTCAACGGCAACGCGTTCCCTCCCTACCACCCAGGCAGTATGCTGGATCGCGATGTCGGGTAAGAGAGCTGAGCGGAAAAGCCCTCGCAGTTTTGGCGGTTCTGTGGTGGATGTGAGCAGCAAAAGAGCTACCCCTGGGGTTAGACACCTCCGTTCCCATCGAGAGACCCTGCTGCAGAGGCTGTGTGAAACCAAATCCACTTCTGCACAGCACCCCACACACATAGTGACCCCCCCCACACCCACACTCACACAGAATGATCTCACACCCCCACACCCTCACTGGGGGAGTGGGCAGTGCAATTCTTCCTCAGATTATTTAAATAAGTAACAGTGACAGTGACCACAGAAGTTTGTGTTCAATGTTGGCTGTTGGCTTGTGTTCTGTGGATAGTGGCGGAAGGGTGTTGTTTTGCCTGGATGTCTGTGACCGGTGGTATAGTGGTATTCTGCAGAGGTCCATACTGAGACCTTTGCTGTTTGTGAAATGTACATAGAATAGGATTGGGTGAAAATTGTAATGGGTTAGTAAGTTTGCAGACACGCAGTCATTGGTGGAGCTGTGGAAATGTAGAGGGCAGAGTAAGGATATAGATCTGTTACGGACATGGGAGGAGAAATGGCAGATGCAGTCTAGTCTGGATAGGTGTGAGGTGTTGCACATTTGGAGGTCAAAAGTAATGGGAAGTATACAGTTAATGGTAGGACCCATAACACAGATGTACAGAGGGATCTTGGGGTTCAAGTCCACAGTTCCCTGAAAGTTGCTATGTAAGTAGAGAGGGTGGTGAAGAAAGTGTTTGGTGTGCTTAGTTGGAGCACTGAGTTGAAAAGAAAGAAACTCACATTGCAGCTGTATAAAGCTTAGTTCTGGCTCCAAGCAATATTCTGATTGCCCCCATTACAAGTGCATGTGGCAGCTTTGAAGAGGTTCACCAGGATGCTGTTTAGATTAGAGGCTGTGTATTTATAAGGAGCGTTTTCTCTGGAGCCGCAGAGGCTGAGTGACGGCCTGATGGAAGTTTATAAAACTCTGAGAGTTGCAGATAGAACATCTTGTTTTCCAGGGTAGAAGTGAAAGGTATTAGAGGATGTGCATTTAAGGTGAGAGGGGAAAAGTTTAAAACTTGATTGATAAGGGAAGGTTATTTTATACAACGAGTAAGTGCTGGGTAGCCAGGCTGCAAGAGTGGTGGTGGCAGCAGATACAAAAGTGGTATTTACCAGGCCGTTAAGCAGGGATGTGAATTTGGCTTATTATTGTCTCATGTACCAAGATAGAGAGGAAAAGCCTGTCTTGTGTGCTGTTCATATGGGTCAAATCATTACCTGAAGTAGGACAAGGTAAACCAATAACGATGCAGAATAAAGTGAAAACGCTACTGAAAAAGTGCATGCAGATAAATAATAAAGTGCAAGATCATAACGAGGTAGATTGTGAGGCCAAGAATCTATCTTGTCGTCCAAGAGCTCCATTCACGAGTCTGATAGCAAGGGGATAGAAGCTGTCATTGAGCCTAGTGTTATGTGCTCTCATCATTTTGTATCTTCCGCCCGGTGGGAGAGGGGAGAAGAGAGACTGGGAGACTGTCTGGGGTGAGAGGAACCTTTGATTATGCTGGCTGTGTTACTAAGGCAGCAAGAAGTGTAGATGGAGTGTGTGGAAGATAGGCTAGTTTCGGTCATGTGGAGGCAGAAGGGAATTAATTTCAGCATCATCACTATCTGTGGAATTCTCTGCCCAATGAGGCAGTGGAGTCTACCTCAGTAAATATATTTAAGACAAGGTTGGATAGATTTTTGCATAGTAGGGGAATTAAGGGTTATGGAGAAGAGGCAGGTAGATGGAGATGAGTCCATGGCCAGATCAGCCATGATCTTTTTGAATAGCAGAGCAGGCTTGGTGGGCCAGATGGCCGACTCCTGCTCCTATTTCTTATGTTCTTAACATGTTTGATTCCCACGTTGTGGGCCAGAGGGCCATCCCTGTGCTGAATGTCTTTCAGGGCAGGAACTATACTGACCTCACCCAGTCTGGCCTCAGTAACTCCAATCCCACTGGTGGGGTGACAATAGACAATAGATGCAGGAGTAGGCCATTCAGCCCTTCGAGCCAGTACCGCCTTTCACTGTGATCATGGCTGATCATCCACAATCAGTACCCTGTTCTTGCCTTCTCCGTGTATCCCTTGACTCCACTATCTGTCACTCAGCTTTGTGTCATCTGCAAATTTGCTAATGTTACTTTTAATCCGTTCATCTAAATCATTAATGTATATTGTAACTAGCTGCGGTCCCAGTACCAGGCCTTGCAGTACTCCACTAGTCACTGCCTGCTATTCTGAAAAGGACCCATTAATCCCTACTCTTTGTTTCCTGTCTGCCAACCAATTTTCTATCCATGTCAATACTCTAGCCCCAATACCATTTGCTCTAATTTTGCCCACTAATCTATGTGAGACCTTATCAAAGGCTTTCTGAAAGTCCAGGTACACTACATCCACTGGCTTTCCCATGTCCATTTTCATAGTTACATCCTCAAAAAATTCCAGAAGATTAGTCAAGCACGATTTCCCCTTCGTAAATCCATGCTGACTCGGACCTATCCTGCTACTGCTATCCAAATATGCCGCTATTTCATCTTTTATTAATGACTCCAGCATCTTCCCCACCACTGATGTCAGACTAACTGGTCTATAATTCCCTGTTTTCTCTCTCCCTCCTTTCTTAAAAAGTGGATAACATTAGCTACCCGCCAATCCGCAGGAACTGATCCTGAATCTATAGAACATTGGAAAATGATTACCAATGCGTCCACGATTTCTAGAGCCACCTCCTTAAGTACCCTGGGATGCAGACCATCAGGCCCTGGGGATTTATCAGCCTTCACTCCCATCAGTCTACCCAATGCCATTTTCTGCCTAATGCGAATTTCCTTCTGTTCCTCCGTTACCCTAGGTCCTCTGACCACTATTATATCTGGTGTCTTCCCTAGTGAAGACAGATCCAAAGTACCTGTTCAGCTCGTCTGCCATTTCCTTGTTCCCCATAATAATTTCACCCGTTTCTGTCTTCAAGGGCCCAACTTTGATCTTAACTAATTTTTTCCTCTTCACATACCTAAAGAAGCTTTTACTATCCTCCTTTATATTCTTGGCTAGCTTACCTTCGTACCTCATCTTTTCCCCCCATATAACCATATAACAATTACAGCATGGAAACAGGCCATCTCGGCCCTTCTAGTCGGTGCCGAACTCTTACCCTATCCTAGTCCCACCGACCTGCACTCAGCCCATAACCCTCCATTCCTTTCCTGTCCATATATCTATCCAATTTAACTTTAAATGACAACATCGAACCTGCCTCAACCACTTCTGCTGGAAGCTCGTTCCACACAGCCACCACTCTCTGAGTAAAGTTCCCCCTCATGTTACCCCTAAACTTTTGCCCTTTAACTCTCAACCCATGTCCTCTTGTTTGAATCTCTCCCACTCTCAATGGAAAAAGTCTAACCACGTCAACTCTATCAATCCGCCTCATAATTTTAAACACCTCTATCAAGTCCCCCCTCAACCTTCTACGCTCCAAAGAATAAAGACCCAACTTGTTCAACCTTTCTCTGTAACTTAGGAGATGAAACCCAGGCAACATTTTAGTAAACCTTCTCTGTACTCTCTCAATTTTATTGACATCTTTTACTTCCTCTCTTATTTTTGTACTGTCCTTATCTTCCCTTGTCATCCACGGTCACCCCTTACTCCCCTTAGAATCTTTCTTCCTCTTTGGAATGAACTGATCCTGCACCTTCTGCATTATTCCCAGAAATACCTGCCATTGTTGTTCCACTGTCATCTCTGCTGGGGTATCTTTCCAGTCAACTTTGGCCAGCTGCTCCCTCATGAGTCCATAGTCCCCTTTGTTCAACCGTAATACTGACACTTCTGATTTTCCCTTCTCCCTCTCAAATTGTAGATTAAAACTTATTATATTATGGTCACTACCTCCTAATGGCTCCTTTACCTCCAGTTCCCTTATCAAATGTGGCTCATTACACAACACTAAATCCAGAATTGCCTTCTCCCTGGAAGGCTCTAATACAAACTGCTCTAAGAATTCATCTCTGAGGCATTCCACAAACTCCCTTTCTTGGGGTCCAGTACCAACCTGATTTTCCCAGTCTACCTGCATGTTAAAATCCCCCATAACAACCGTAGAATTACCTTTGTGACATGCCAATTTTAACTCTTGATTTAACTTGCACCCTATATCCAGGCTACTGTTTGGGGGCCTGTAGATAACTCCCATCAGGGTCTTTTTGCCCTTACAGTTTCTCAGTTCTATCCATACTGACTCTACATCTCCTGATTCTATGTCCCCCTCGCAAGTGACTGAATTTCATTCCTCACCAACAGAGCCACCCCACCCCCTCTGCCAACCTGTCTGTCCTTTCGATAGGATGTATATCCCTGAATATTCATTTCCCAGCCCTGGTCCTCTTGCAGCCATGTCTCTGTTATTCCCACAACATCATACTTGCCAGTTTCCAACTGAGCTTCAAGCTCATCCACTTTATTTCTTATACTCCGTGCATTCATATACAATACTTTTACTCCCCTCATCTTACACATCGATTCCTATTGCACTTGGCCATACTCTCCGATCCCTTCCTGAGCTTTCTGCCCCGTTAATTCTACTGTCTTTCTTAACTTCTCTTATTCTGTCATTCCCTTTAACTCCATTCTTATATTTCCAGTTCATCCCCTCCACCCCACTACTTAGTTTAAACACACCCGTGTAGCAGTGGTAAACCTGCCTGCCAGAATGCTGGTCCCCTGCCTGTTAAAATGCAACCCGTCCCTCCTGTACAATTCATCCTTACCCCCAAAACAGATCCCAGTGGTCCAAGGATCTAAATCCCTGCTCCCCGCACCAGCTCCTCAGCCACACATTCAGATCTCCTAGTTCCTGCCCTCACCAGCACAAGGAACTGGAAGCAGACTGGAGATAACCACCCTGGAGGTCCTGCTTCTCAGCCTTCTTCCGAGTTCTCTGAAGTCTCGCTGAAGAATTTCTTTCCTCTTCCTCCTGACTTGTAACATCCTCCTCATTCAAGGCCGTCAGGGATGGACAATAAATGCCAGTGATGTCCCATGAGCAAATAAACAAAAATGACCCCATTAATAACTTGCCAGTTCTTTCATCATCAGGCCCGTGTCCAGTAGAAAACCTTGGTAAGAGCCGGCTCCATTTCCTGCCTGTCCTCACAGACTGGGATATATTTATTCAATTCTAATGGTGCCTGTCTCCTCTTTAACCCCCTTCATGTTTTCCAACAGTTCAGTCTTTCTCCTCAATGTCATTCAAGACCCGGGAAAGGCAGGGTGAGTGGCAGTTGGTTAGGTCCTGAGATGGGTCAGTGATTGACAGCCTGGGACAGGTCAATGTGATTGATAAGCAGGGATGGGTAGCTGTGATTGACAGCTGGCTAAAGCTGAGACAGATGGGTGTGATTGCCAGCCTGGGCGGGTCAGTGATTGACAGCTGGTTAAGACCTGGGGAAGGTTGATATGATTGATAGCAGGTTAGGATCGGGGGACTTCTCAGCCTAGCTGTGGACTGGGAAGCTAGCTGAAAGCCACCTTGGATATGGAGCAGTTTGCTGACAGTAATTGCTCAGCTGGTACAAATGCAGTCCTTAATCTCTCTAGCCCAGTGCTCTGAAGATACAGTCGTGCTGGAAAGTGTGTGAACCCTGTAGAATTTTCTCTATTTCTGCATAAGTATGACTTAAAATGTGATCAAATCTTCACATAAGTCCTAAAACTAGATAAGGAGATCTCAATTAAATAAATAACAAAAATTATACTTGGTCATGTATTGAGAAAAATGATCCAATATTACATGTCTTTATTGGAAAAACTATGTGAGCCTTTGCTTTCAGTAACTGGTGTGACCCCCTTGTATGGCAATAACTTCAACCAAACATTTCCAGTTACTGTTGGTCAATCCTGCACATCGGCTTGGAGGAACTTTAGGCAATTCCTACTCACAAAACGGCTTCAACTCTGGGATATTGGTGGGCTTCCTTGATAAGAGCTGCTTGCTTCAGCTCCTTCCACAACATTTCTATAGGATTAAGGTCAGGACTTTGACTCGGCCATTCCAAATCACAGATTTTCTTCTTTTCAGATCATTGTCTTGTTGCATTATTCAACTTTTATTGTGCTTCAGGTGATGAACTGCTTCCTGACATTCTCCTGTAATATGTCTTGATGCAATTTGAGTTTATTGTTCCCTCAACGATTGCAAGTTGTCCAGGCCCTGAGGCAGCAAAGCAGCTCCAGACAATGATGCTCCTTCCACCACGCTTCACAGTTGCGATGAGGTTTTGGTGTTGGTATGCAGTGCCCTTTTCCCTCCAAACATAACAATGTGCATTTCTGGCAGAAAGTTCAACCTTTGTCTCATTTGTCCACAGAATGTTGTCCCAGAAGCAACGTAGAGCATCCAGGTGGTCTTTTGCAAACTTGAGACATATAGCAATGTTTGTTAGAAGAGCAGTGGTTTCCTCCGTGGTGTCCTTCCATGAACACCATTCTTGTTCGTTGTTTTTCTTACAGTAGGCACGTGAACAGAGACTTTAGCAAGTTCTAGAGATTTCTGCAGGTCTTTTGCTGTTGCCCTTTTTTCACTTGCACGTTGTTGCTCTTGGTGTGATCTTTTCAGGATGTCCGCTCCGAGGGAGAGTAGCAACAGTACTGAGTTTCCTCCATTTGTAGACAGTTTCTTTTACTGTGGACTGATGAATACTCAGGTCTTTAGAAATGCTTTTGTAGCCTTTTCCAGCTTCATGCATCTCTACAATTCTTCTGCTAGGGCCCTCTGAACGTTATTTTGATCAAGGCATGGTGCACATAAAGAGATCTTTCTTGTGAAGAGCAGGTTTTGTCAGTAACCTGACCGTGTGTGTCATTTTTATAGGGCAGGGCACTTCGACAACCCACACCTCCAATCTCATCTCATTGATTGGAACACCTGACTCCAAATAGCTTTTGTAGAAGGCATTACCCCAGAGGGTCACATACTCCTTCCAAAAAATGCATGTAATATTGGATCATTTTTCTCAATAAGTGAACAAGTATGATGTTTTTTGTGTTATTTAATTTGGTTCTCTTTATCTAGTTTCAGGACGTGTGAAGATCTGATCACATTTTTGGTCATATTTATGCAGAAATAGAGAAAATTCTGCAAGGTTCACAAACTTTCTCGCACCGCTGTATCTCCTAGAGCCGCTCTGGAAAGACGGACATCACAGGGAGCTGTAATGCCACAAGGGGCCAGGTGGCGGCGCTGCAATGTGTTGGAGTATTACCATGGGCCACGTGATGGCGCTCCAGCAGCAGAGTGATGCCCCCAGCTGGCGACCTGAGATACTGCAGCTCCAAAATGTGCGCCGAGGCTCCACCATCTGGCTGGGTGATGAAGTGCCGCTCCTTGGAATGTCTGACACACCCCTGGTCCGTGTCTCACCCCTTTCTGTCTCTCATATTCCAGATTGGGTGATTTCCTTTTGTGAGATTGTGGTAGTACAGGTGCTGGAATCTGGAGCAAGACATGATCTGCTGGAAGAACTCAGAGGGTCAGTCAGCATCTGTAGGGGGAAAGGAATTGTCCACATTTAGGATCGATGGTCCAGTCGTAGGTCAATGGGTCTAGTCAGAATAATAGTTCAGCATGGACGAGATGTACTGAAGGGCCTGTTTCTGTACCATAGTGCTCCAAGACTCTCCTGAGATAAATTTGGATAGGTACATAGATGAGAGGGGTTTGGAGAGTTATGGTCCAGGTGCAAGTAGAAAATCAGGTCAGCATGGATTAGATGGGTTGAAAGGCTGTTTTTGTGTCGTAGTGCTGTACAGCTCCGTGATGTCAGTGAAAGAATTGAACAATCTAGGAAATTAAAGACAAATCAATAAATGATGTTTGTTTATTTATTTAAGGGGGAAGTGAATGGTGCTGAGTTTTAAAATGTTCTCTTTTGTTTTCCTCCTCCTAGTCCAACACCAATGTACCCTCCAACGTACCTGGAGCCTGGTATAGGGTAAGTGCCTGATGTTGTATGTGTTATGGTACTGAGCTCAAACACGTAGCGACACTCGTGTGGTGCAAAGTGATCAAGCAAAGCCTGGGCCCGCTCCATTTCTATTGTCCATACCCAGGCTGTGGGGACCTGGGCTGTTATGATTCACCTCGACTTGGAATGGTTCCAGTGCCCTTGGCTTTTGGGAGAGAGTTCCACTGAGCAAATAACATCCCCCCGTACTGCGCAGGGAATCAGTAAGACCTCCTTGCATCCCGTAGGATCGCTTGCCCACACGTTGCGCCCTAGCGCATTCATTCCTTTGCGAGTTGCTGCCTTTAACGCTGCGCTGCCTCTGTCGGCTGTCCACGATGCAGCGACACCAGTGAACTGCTGGCGACGAGGACGAGACTGGTTGGGTGAAGCCAAGGCTGAACTATGAACCACTCATCATTCATCCAGTGATAGAGAATGTGGTTCCCTCCGTAAAGCTGTGACCCCGGAAGGCCTGGCCCTTCCTTTAAAGTTCTGATCCTTTGTTCGTGACCATCCCCATCCCACATTGGGGACCTCACTCACTGGGGAAATCTACTCTGTCCCATCTCTCACTGGGGAAATATACCCTCCACATGTCCCACAGCAGGAAAAGTCTTCCCTGCACCCACCACCCCCGGTCCCTATCCCATCCTACATCAGAGTAAGTCTCTCTCCCCCACCACACATCTGCACACACACACACCAAATTCTTCACATTGCAGTCCCAAACTTGATAAAATCTCCTCTCTTCAATGTCCCCCTTCCATGTGGGAAAGTCTCCCCCCTCTCCATCGTCCGGCCTCACCGGGGTATGTCTCTCTCCATCACCACAGTTTCTGTCAAATCTATGGGCTGCTTTAAATAATTCTGAATGAGTGGAATATTCAGTCTTGTGAAAACTATTAACAAACATGTAAATAATTAAAATTACAAACCATTTAAAAACAAAGAAGACAAAAGTACTTAAAAACCTATCAACAAAAGCAGTAAGGCACAGAGCTGCTGTGGTGTCCCGGCACAGTTCCCTGTCTGTAGTTGACCTACGATGGTGCAGAGGTCGAGGATGGGGATCCATGGGCGGCTCGTGTTCAGGTTGGGTACTCTGAATCTCCCAGCAAGCTGCCGCTTCCACTTCTGTCTGCGTGTATGCAAAACCTGTGTCCTCTCACTGGTTTTGATCAGCAACAGAACAGAAGCAGCCTCCAGAGTAACGGTTCACCTGGGAAGCTGTTTCTGGGGGTGCCCGCTGGTCGGCATGGTAGTGAGGGAGAATGAACCTCGCCAACAACGGTAAAGCTAACTCATGGTGTGAGGCTGGAGGTGATGCCTATGCTGTGTTCTGTTACAGGAGACACACACCCTACATGAACCAGACTGACTACAGGATATTCGAGCTCAACAAACGATTACAGAACTGGGCAGAGGTAATACAGCCAGTCTGTGTTTCTTCTCGTCTGATCATTAACTCTCCTTCCCCCTCACTCACTCCATCTTGTTTTCCTCCTTGTATTTGTGGATGAAACGAAATGAGGACGTGTTGGAGAGGGTGAACATCATCGTAGATTACAGGGGATCGATCAGTGGCAAATAGATATTAATGCAGATAAGTGTGAGGTGATACATTTTGGAAAGACTTGCACAATGAATGGTAGAGCGCTAGGGAGTGTAATGGAACAGAGGGACTTGGGAGTACAGTGCATAGTTCATAGAAAGCTGAGCCACCTGTAGACAGAGTAGTGAAAAAGGCGTTTAGCATATTGGCCTTCGTCACTGAGTATAGGAGTTGGAACGTTATGTTTCAGCCGTGTATGTAGTCGGTGAGGCAGCTCTTGGAGTATTGTGAACAGTTTGTTATCCTGTGGTAGGAAAGACACAGTTAAACTGGAGAGAGTGCAGAGAAGATTTGAGGATGTTGCTGGTGCTAGAGGGCATAAGTATTGGGGAGAGTTTGACCACTCTCGGTCATCATTCCTTGCAACATAGGAGAATGAGAGGTGACGTTGCAGAAGTGTTTACATTTTTGAGAGGCATAGACAAGGTGGATGGTAATAGTCTTTTCCCCCAGGGTAGGGGGGTCCAAATCTAAGGGACATGGGTTCAGGGCAGGTGTTACCAACACGGGGTCCACGGACCCCTCGGTTAATGGTAAGAATCCATGGCATAGAAAAGGTTTGGGAACCCCTGGTTTATGGCGAGGGGGAAATGACCTAAGGGGCCAATTTTTCACACAGAGGGTGGTGAGTACACACAACAAGCTGCCAGAGGAAGTGGTTGAGGCAAGTACAATAGTATCATTTAGGAAGCAGTTGGATAGGTATATGGAAGGATGGTGTTTGGAGGGATGTAGATTGAGTGCGGGAAATTGGGACTAGCTTGGTGGACGCTTGGTTGGGCTGAAGGGGTTGTATCGGTGCTTCATTGCTCCATGCCTCTATCTGGATCTTCTTCATCTCCCCTGGATGCTCTCCCAATCTTTGCCCTTTCCTCCTCTTGCCACTTGTATTTTTATTTCTCCCGTGCCCACACCCTCAGACTCTGCCTGAAACTGAGCGTCTGTCTCCCCAGGAGTGCGACAATCTTTGGTGGGATGCCTTCACCACAGAGTTCTTCGAAGACGATGCCATGTTAACCATTACCTTCTGTCTGGAAGACGGCCCGAAGCGTTACAGTGAGTTGCTCTCTCATTCCGGTGTCTCCCTTCGTCTCATCTTGCAGATTCTTCCTCCCAGGGTAGCAGTGTGTGTTATTAGAGGGAGTGCATTCAAGGTGAGAGGGGCAAAGTTCAAAGGAGATGTGTGAGGCAAGTTTCTTTCACAGAGAGGTGGGTGCCCGACAGAGAGGCAGGCTGCCAGGGTGGTGGTAAAGGCGGATACGACAGAGCTGTTTGAGGCTGTTAGAGACGGTATATGGAGAGAGACGGATCATGTCCATGAGATTAATTTAATTGGTATCACATTGGGACAACATGGTAGCGTATCCATTAGCGTAACGCTATTTATAGCACCAGCGACCTGGACTCAGTTCCTCTGCTATCCATAAACAGTCTGTACGTGACTGCGCAGGTTTCCTCCATTTCCTCCCAGATTTCAAAGACGGGTCAGTAGGTTAATTAGGTAATGCAGGCTCATTGGACCAGAAGGGCCTCTTACCATGCTGTCTCAAAACAAATAAAAGTAAGAGATAAATGTTTGGCACAGGTGTTGTGAGCTAAAGGACCTGTTCACGTTTATTTATAGTAACAAAGTGATGATTATTATATTTTGGTTTTTAGGATGTTTTTGATTAAATTTATTTTTTTCTTTTATTTTTATATATCTTCTACTCAAATGATTGGAATTTATTTAGAAACATAGAAAATAGGTGCAGGAATAGGCCATTTGGCCCTTCGAGCCTGCACCACCATTCAGTATGATCATAGCTGATCATCCAACTCTGTACCTGCCTTCCCTCCATACCCCCGATCCCTTTAGCCACAAGGGCCAAATCTAACTCCCTCTTAAATATAGCCAATAAACTGGCCTTAACTGTTTCCTGTGGCAGAGAATTCCACGGATTCACCACTCTCTGTGTGAAGAAGTTTTTCCTCATCTCGATCCTAAAAGGCTTCCCCTTTATCCTCAAACTGTGACCCCTTGTTCTAGACTTCCCCAACATCTGGACCAATCTTCCTGCATCTAGCCTGTCCAATCCCTTTAGAATTTTATACGTTTCAATAAGATCCCCCCTCAATCTTCTGAATTCCAGAGAGTATAAACCTAGCTGATCCAGTCTTTCATCATATGAAAGTCCTGCCATCCCAGGAATCAATCTGGTAAACCTTCTTGGTACTCCCTCTATGGCAAGAATGTCTTTCCTCAGATTAGGGGACCAAAACTGCACACAATACTCCAGGTGTGGTCTCACCAAGGCCTTGTACAACTGCAGTAGTACCTCCCTGGCTCCTGTACTCGAATCCTCTTGCTATGAATGCCAGCATACCATTCGCCTTTTTCACTGCCTGCTGTACCTGCATGCCCACTTTCAATGACTGGTGTACAATGACACCCAGGTCTCGTTGTACCTCCCCTATTCCTAATCGGCCACCATTCAGATAATAATCTGTTTTCCTGTTCTTGCCACCAAAGTGGATAACCTCACATTTATCCACATTAAATTGCATTGGCCGTGAATTTGTCCACTCACCTAACCTATTCAAGTCACCCTGCATCCTCTTAGCATCCTCCTCACAGCTAACACTGCCGCCCAGCTTTGTATCATCCGCAAACTTGGAGATGCTGCATTTAATTCCCTCGTCTAAGTCATTAATATATATTGTAAACAACTGGGGTCCCAGCACTGAGCCTTGCGGTACCCCACTCGTCACTGCCTGCCATTCTGAAAAGGTCCTGTTTATTCCCACTCTTTGCTTCCTGTCTGCCAACCAATTCTCTATCCACATCAATACCGTATCCCCAATACCATGTGTTTTAAGTTTGCACACTAATCTCCTGTGTGGGACCTTGTGAAAAGCCTTTTGAAGATCCAAATATACCACATCCACTGGTTCTCCCCTATCCAGTCTACTAGTTACATCCTCAAAAAATTCCATGAGATTGGTCAGACATGATTTTCCTTTCACAAATCCATGCTGACTTTGTCCGATGATTTCACCGCTTTCCAAATGTGCTGTTATCACATCTTTGATAACTGACTCTAGCATTTTCCCCACCACTGATGTTAGGCTAACCGGTCTATAATTCCCCGGTTTCTCTCTCCCTCTTTTTTAAAAAGCGGGGTTACATTAGCCATCCTCCAATCCTCAGGAACTAGTCCAGAATCTGAAGAGTTTTGAAAAATTATCACTAATGCAGCCACTATTTCTTGTGCTACTTCCTTAAGCACTCTGGGATGCAGACCATCTGGCCCTGGGGATTTATCTGCCTTCAATCCCTTCAATTTACCTAACACCACTTCCCTACCAACATGCATTTCCCTCAGTTCCTCCACCTCACCAGACCCTCGGTCCCCTACTATTTCCGGAAGATTATTTATGTCCTCCTTAGTGAAGTCAGAACCAAAGTAGTTATTCAATTGGTCTGCCATGTCCTTGTTCACCATGATCAATTCACCTGTTTCTGACTGTAAGGGACCTACATTTGTCTGAACCAATTGGTTATCACTATCAGAGGCTTCCACAGATCGGTGAAGGTCCTTCGACCAGGAGCAAGCTGTCAGATGTCATGGGCTGGGTTTGAGGTGGAGCCATTCCATTCAGTCGTAGAAGGAGGAACACTACAGCACAGTACAGGCCCTTAGGCCTACGATGTTCTAGCCCCTCCACTTTTCTATCACCCATTTGCCTATCTCAGGGTCTCTTAAATGCCCCTGATGTATCTCCCCGTACCACCACCCCGGCAGGGTGTTCCACTCACCCACCACCCGCTGTGTAAAGAACTTGCCTTTGGCATTCCAACCCCCCCCCATACTTTCCTCCCATTGCCTTAAAATTATGCCCCATTCCACCCCATTCTGGATAGACGTGGGGATAGCAGGTCCTGAGAGTAATTCAGGGCAGGCACAGTCCATGTGTCTTGTGTCCTAGGGAAGGGGCTGCCTGCCAGCAGTGCTGACTTTCACTGATCGATTGAAACAAAACCACCCAGAGAGTTTTATTTCTGGATTCCTGGTCTCCATCCCGTCATTCCAGAGGGAGGGAGGAAACGTGTGTGGATCTTGAGGTGGGACGTGGGGGGGTGGTGGG
This sequence comes from Mobula hypostoma, assembly GCF_963921235.1. NCBI lineage: Eukaryota > Metazoa > Chordata > Chondrichthyes > Myliobatiformes > Myliobatidae > Mobula > Mobula hypostoma. The sequence continues at coordinate 15,597,696 of NC_086115.1, read as the reverse complement.
GGTTAGGTCCTACCCACAGCTCAGACTGCACCCTTGCCCAGCGGGCCGTGGGTTCAAACCCCACTCAGAGGCATCAACGCAATATTACTGAGGCAGGGCTGCCAGCTTTCAAACAGGGGCTGCTTCTGCCCTCTTGGATGGGTGTTACTGACATCGGGAGACTATTCTGAAGCAGCAGTGGAGAGTTTCCCACAGGCCCCGATCAGTATTTATCCCTCCCCATCCAGTGCAGGTGAATATTGGCCAGTACTACGTGGGAACACTAGCACAGGTGTAGCTGCCACATTCCTCGCATCATGACATTGAAACCCCAGTACGGGGTGACACGCACAAAATGCTGGAGGAACTCCACAGGTCAGACAGCATCTATGGAGGGGAATAAACAGTCAACGTTTCATCAGGGACCCTTCATCAGGACTGGAAAGGAAGGGAGAAAATGCCAGAATAGGAGGGTAGGGGAGCTGGAGGAGAAGATGCCAGAATAGGAGGGTAGCGGAGCTGGAGGAGAAGATGCCAGAATAGGAGGGTAGGGGAGCTGGAGGAGAAGATGCCAGAATAGGAGGGTAGGGGAGCTGGAGGAGAAGATGCCAGAATAGGAGGGTAGGGGAGGTGGAGGAGAAGATGCCAGAATAGGAAGGTAGGGGAGCTGGAGGAGAAGATGCCAGAATAGGAAGGTAGGGGAGCTGGAGGAGAAGATGCCAGAATAGGAGGGTAGGGGAGCTGGAGGAGAAGATGCCAGAATAGGAGGGTAGGGGAGGTGGAGGAGTACAAACTGGCAGATGAAAGTTGAGACCAGGTGGGAACGGGGGGACGAAGTAGGAAGCTGAGAAGTGACAGGGGTAAAGAGCTGAAAAAACAGAAATCTGATCGGAGAGGAGAGTGGAACGTGAGAGAAAGGGAAGGAGACGGGGAACCAGAGGGAGGTGAGGAGAGAGGAGAGCCAGAATGAGGAATGGAAAAGGAGAGGGGTACAGATGTTTACAGAAGTTAGAGAAATCGATGTTCATGCTGTCACATTCGAGGCTACCCAGACAGAGTATGAGGCACACACACACAATGCTGGAGGAACTCAGCAGGTCAGGCAGCATCTGTGGAAATGAATAAACGGTTAACATCTTGAGCCAGCAGCTGCAGATTTTTCTCTTGTTTAACATTTTGGGCTGACCCCCCTTCAGATGTCGATCCCCAAGTGGAATGATTTCTCGTGCTTATGATTTCCAGCACGGTGTTGTCAGCAAAATGTTCTGAGATGCCCCAAGGACGTGAAAAGTGCATTAGAAATTCTTCCCCAGTGAATCTTGCAATATTTACCTTCCCAAACGCTAACCTGGGCAGCGACTGGGGGGAGCCCAGTCCCATTGAGCACTTGGTCGCAGAGGGAATTGGTTCGTTAACCCCCGATAACCTGTCGTCTCTTTCACACTCTTTCCCTGCAGCCATTGGCCGGACATTGATCCCCCGCTATTTCCGCAGTATCTTCGAGGGCGGGGCTACCGACCTTTACTACGTGCTCAAACACCCAAAGGAGTCGTTCCACAATAACTTTGTGTCATTGGACTGTGATCAGTGCACGATGGTGACTCAGCATGGCAAACCCATGTTCACCAAGGTAAGGCCTGTCACCACAGCAACAGAATGGCAGCCACTGGCAGAGGGAGTGCCAGCCTGGACTTGCTCATTGACCTTCAGTGGCCTGATTGAACGGATGTGGACAGGATGTTTCCAATACTGGGAGAGTCTAGGATCAGAAGGCACAGCTTCAGAATAGAAAGACGTCCCTTCAGAACAAAGATGATGATCTCTAAATCTAAAACGTCCTTCTAAGAAAGGATGTGGTGACATTGGAGAAGGCTCAGAGGAGGTGGACAGGAATGATTCCAGGAATAAAAAGGTTATATGAGGAATGATTGAAGGTTCTGGGCCTGTACTCTTGGCAATTTAGGAGAGTGAGAGTGGATCCCATTGAAACCTGTCGAATGTCGAAAGGCCAAGATAAAGTGGACATGGGGAGGATGTTTCCTATAGTGGGGAAGTCTAGTAGCAGAGGGCACAGCCTCAGAATGTAAGGACATCCCTTTTGAATAGAGATCAGGTGGAATTTGTTTAGCCAGAGGGTGATGATTTTGTAGAATTCATTGCCATAAATGGCTGTGGAGGATGTCATTTAGTACATTTATTGATTAATATAAGCCGTCAAAGGTTACAGGAAGAAGGCAGGTGAATGGGGTTGAGAGGGATAATAAATCAGCCGTGATGGAGTAGACGTGACAGTATTTATGGCCGTTATTTATTGTAAACTTGGGGAACTCTGTGCCCTGTCTATTCTCAAAGATCCATGTCTGCCTGAGGAAAGGTTCACTGGACTGATTCTTGGAAAGAAGGAAAGACCTTACCTGCCCTCACTGCAGGTTTTGAGGAATGAGGCAGATGGACATTGGAGTCTCGGGGGGTTGAGGTGGGTGCAGAGAGCTCATTTCTCCTTAAGGAAGGAAACTGGAACGAGGGTTGTGATCTTGAATGAGTGCATGGAATTTAGGGTGCAGAGGAGATGAAATTTCTAATGGGGTTAGTGCTCTTATCTCAGAGAGCTGGAGTGGGAATTCAAAGAATATATTCAAAGAGGAGATGGCCAAGGTTTGATCTGAAGTGGAGTCGAGGATTTGGGGAAGAGGGGAGACTGCACCCGAAGTCAAGAACAGATCGAGAGATGGGGCTAACTTCAAAATCAAGTCAGCAACAAGCTTATGGAATGGTAGAGCAGCTTTGAGAAGCTTGAATGGCCAGCTCCCTCTCCCATGTCTGAGAATCTTTGGCTTTGATAATTCGCGTTGTTGCTCCCCTCAGAGAGTTCCCTGCCTTTCTGCAGTAACAGTGGGGAACTTCAGACGGCTCCCTAGGAGTGATGTCTAATTGAAGATGTCTCCTCATGTGGAACACCAGTCAGAGATCTGGAACCTTTCACCTAACCGCCTTATTATCAGACGATGTTTAATCTCCTGGACTCTGTGGTGCCCAGCTCATGAGAATAAAACCACAGGAATGTTAAATTTGTATTGTATTCCATGTTAAACAGAGGTGGAGATGCTCAGTTGTACTGTGTTTCATGTTAAGCAGGGGTGGAGATGTTCAGTCATGTTGCAGCTGGGGCTGTTGGACTGCTGTTCATGGTGTGCTCAATGTTATAGGTGTGTGTGGAGGGACGGTTGTACCTGGAGTTCATGTTCGATGATATGATGAGGATTAAAACCTGGCATTTTAACATCCGGCAGCACCGTGAGCTGATCCCACGCAGCATCCTCGCCATGAACGTGAGTATTTCCCTGGGACCTGCTCTGCCTGCGGTTTGTACCCAGTGACACTGACCCTGACCCTGACACCGGACCCCTGGGCAGGAGAGAGCGTCCTGAGACCCACCACAGTCACTGTGTCCACCTAACCTGAGGCACCAAAGCAAAATGGCTGCAGGTGCCCGAGATCTGGAAATGCTGGGCAATACTTGGCAGGTCAGGCAGTGTCTGTGGAGTGCGGGGTAGAGTAAAGATTAGCTTTAGTTGTCGCAGGTACATCGAAGCATACAGTGAAATGTGTTCAAGCAACACCCGCAAAATGCTGGAGGAACTCAGCAGGCCAGGCAGCATCTATGGAAAAGAGTAAACAGTCGACGTTTTGGGTCGAGACCCTTCATCAGGACTGGAGAAAAAAAGATGAGTCAGAGTTAGAAGGTGGTGGAGTGAAGAAAGAAACACAAAGTGATAGGTGAAACAGGGAGGGGAGGGGTGAAGTGAAGAGCTGGGAAGTTGATTTGTGAAAGAGATAAAAGGCTGGAGAAGGGGGAATCCAATAGGAGAGGACAGAAGGCCACGGAAGAAAGAAAAAGGGGCAGGAGCACCAGAGGGAGGCGACGGGCAGGCAAGGAGATGAGGTGAGAGAGGGAAGAGATGGTGGGGAATAGAGACGGGGTATTACCAGAAGCTCTAAAAATCAATGTTACTTTATGCCTACTCTCCAGCGCCCCCCTCCATTTCACCTGTAACCTTGTGTTTCTTCCTCCCCTCCTCCCACTTTCTAAATCTGACTCCCCATCTTTTTTTTCTCTCCAGTCCTACTGAAGGGTCTTTTTCATTGATGCTGCTGCCTGGCCCTCTGAGTTCCTCCAGCACTTTGTGTGTGTGTGTTGCTTGGATTTCCAGCATCTGCAGTTTTTCTCCTGTTAGTGAAATGTTGTTTGCATCAACAATCAAACAGTCTGAGGTGGTGCACCACACTTCTGATGCCACATTGGCATCCCCACAACTTATTAACCCTAACCAGTACATCTGGAATGTGGGAGGAAACTGGAGCACCCAGTGGAAACCCACACGGTTACTGGAAGAATGTACAAACTTACAAACAGCGGCAGAATTGAATCCCGATCACTGACGCTCCAAAGATACTGTGTCACCCTTATGGAAGGTCACTGGTCTGAAACATTAACTCTCTTCATAGAAAATATTACAAAATATCAAAGAACTAATGAACATTAGAGAATTTTTTTTTTGCCTTCTGCAATTTCTTTGTTGCTCTGGGACGGGCACCGCTTAGGCGAGGATGTTTATTGTCCCATCACGTAGAATGCAGAGGTGGGGTAAACTGTGAGGAGGACAGGAGTGAGGAACGAGGAGTTACAAACGGAGCAGGGAAGGCAGTAGATGAAATTTACTGCCGAGTATGTGAAAAGTCATATTGTGCAGTAACAACAATGTAAAGCAGAGGGGGCAATTGTAAAGGCTGTGAGTACAGAGAGACCTATCATGGATACTTCATTGAAAGTGACAGGACAGAGAAGCATTTGGGATCTGAGCTATAAGACCATATAGTATAGGAACAGAATTAGCCCATTTGGCCCATCATTTGTCCTGCTATTTTATCACAGCTGATTTACTTTTTTTTCTCAACACCATCTCTGTTCTGAAGGAATGTCCTATTCTGAGCTGTGCCCTCTGGTTTGAAACGTTCCCACTGTAGGAAACACTCTCTCCAGGTCCATTCTGTCTAGCCCCTTGAATATTCTGTAGATTTCAATGTGATCCCTCCTCATTCTCCCAAAGCCCAGCAAATATAGGTCCAGAGCCATCAAACATTCCACATAGGTTATCTCTTTCGTTCTTAGGATCATTCTTAGAAACCTCCTCTCTAATGTCAGCACCTTCTTTCTTAGATGTGGGGACAAACCTGCCCATTATACTCCTAATGTAGTCAGACCAATGCTTTGGCAAAAGCTCAGTTTTGTATTCTTTTATATTCTAGTCCTCTCGAAGTGAAATCTAATATGAAAAACAGTGGACCCAACTGCAACTCCTTTGGACGAGCACCAATCACCAGCAGCCTGCCAGAAAAGGCCCCCTTTATTCCCACTCTTTACTTTCTACCAGTCAGTCAATCTTATGTCCATACTAGTATTTTCCATGGGCTCTTGCCTTGTTTAGCAGTCTGATGTGTGACAGTTCATCTGGGGTCTTCTGAAATCCAAATAAACAACGTCCACTGATGAATAAACTCTTCTTGGGCTTCCAGCTGGATACAGTTATCAATTATAACCAATGTTTCAATGACAAACACTGCCATCTTCTTTAGGGGTGATGCCTGGGCAAGTCTAAACTCTATTTACAATTGAATTCCATAAACAAGGTGGGAGAGTGGAAACCTGATTGGATGGGGTCTAGCCAATCAGGAGGGACAAAATATAGGGGTGTAAATACCACCAGACTAGACTTGCCCAGGCATCAACCCTGAAGATGGCAGAGTTTGACACTGAAACTCCGGTTATAATCGAAACCTGTATCCAGCTTGAAGCCTGAGAAGAGTTTATTCATTATATACGCTGGGAAAGCACTAGGTCCTTTTTCAACATCCACTGACTTTCCTTTGTCCTGCCCGTTATTTCCTCAAGGTTTTGTCAGACTAGATTTCCCCTTAAAGAAACTATGCTGGCTTTGACCTATTTTATCAAAGTTCAAAGTAAATTTATTATTAAAGTACGTATATGTCATCATATAATACCCTGAAATTCATTCTCTCTCAGGCATTTACAGTAAATACAAGAAACACAATTGAATCAATGAAAAACTGGACAACCAAGCAATATGCAAAAGATAAGAAATTAAACAAAATAATAAAAAAAAGCAAAAAATAATTGAGCGCCCAAGATGAAAAATTCTTGAAAGTGAGTCCATAGGTTGTGTGGGACAGTTCAGTGGTGGAGTGAGTGGAATTATTCCCTCTGGTTCAAGAGCCTGATGGTTGAGGGGTAATAACTGTTCCTCAACCTGGTGATGTGGGTCCTGAGGCTCTTGTACCTCCTTCCTGATGGCAGCAGGAAGAGCAGGACCTGGGTGGTGGGGGTCCTTGATGGTGGACGCTGCTTTCTTGCAACAGTGTTTCATGTAGATGTGCTCAATGGTTGCGAGGGTTTTACCCCTGATTGACTGGGTCATATCCACTTCTTTTTATTAGATTTTCTATTCAAGGGCATTGGTGTTTCCATACTGTGTGATGCAGCCGGTCAATATACTCTCCAGGACACATTTATAGAAGTTTGTCAAAGTCCTAAGAAGGTGGAGGTACTGCCATACTGTCTTTGTAATTGCACTTGTGTGCTGGGCCTAGGCCACATCCCCCAAAATAATAACCCTGAGGAATTTAAAATTGCTGATCCCCTCCTCCTCTGATGAGGGTTGGCTCATGGACCTTTGGTTTCCCCTCCTGAAGTCTATAATCAGCTCCCTGGTCTTGCTGACATCGAGTTGTTGGTATGGTTTTTCAGTCTCCCTCCTCTATGCTGAGTCGTCACCACCTTTGATTCAGCCTATCACAGTAGTGTCGTCAGCAAACTTGAATATGACATAGGAGCCGTGCTTAGCTACACAATCATAAGTGTAAAGCGAGTAGAGCAGGGACTAAGCACACAGTCTTGTGGTGCACCTGTGGTGATGGAGACCATGGAGGAGATACTGTTGCCAATCCAAACTGTTCGGTCTGCAAGTAAGGAAATCAAGGATCAATTTGCTCAAGGAGATATCGAGGCTAACGTCTTGGACCTTATTGAATAGTTTTGAGGGGATGATAGTATTAAATGCCAAGCTGTGGTTAATAAAGAGCATCCTGATGTATGTATCTTTGCTGTCCTGACGTTCCAGGGTTGAGTGAAGGGCCAGTGAGATGGCATCTACTGTGGACCTGTTACTCCAGCAGGCAAATTGGAGCAGACTTAAGTTGCTTCTCACGCAAGAGTTGGTGTGTTTCATCACCAATGTCTCAAAACACTTTATCACTGTGGATGTTAATGCTTCTGGACAATAGTCATTGAAGCAGGTTACCACACTCTTTTTGGGCACTGGTATAATTGAAGCCCGCTTGAAGCAGGTGAGTACCACACACTGCTGAAGCGAGAGGTTAAAGATCTCAGTGAACACATCAGCCCTCTGATCAGCACAGGTCTTTGGTAGTTGGCCAGGTACCCCATCTGGGCCAGATGCTTTTCGTGGGTTCACCCTTCTGAAGGCAGCTTGCACATCAGCTTTGGAAACTGAACTCATAGGATCATCAGGGTATGTGGGAGTTCGCATTGGTTCCTCTGTTTTGACAGTCAAAGCAAGCATAGAAGTGAAGCCCTACTGTCTCCAATGTCACTTGATTTAACTTTATAAGAGGTGATAGTATTGAAGCCCTCAACTCTTGAGCATCCTTCATTGATTTAAGTTTAGTCTGGAATTGCCGCTTGGGCCATGATATGGCTTTCTGGAGATCGTACCTGGATCTCTTGTAACCTCCTTGGTCGCCAGATTTGAATGCTTCTGATCTGGCTCTCAGTACATTTCAGATCTCGTGCTTCATCCAGGGCTTCTGACTGGGGAGGACTCTGAATGATTTTGTGGGGACACACTCATCTACAGCTGTCTTAAAAGGTCCATTACAACCATGGTGTACTCATTCAGATCCACAGATGAGTCCTCGAACACGGCCCAGTCCATCGACTTGAAGCAATCCCATAGCCGTTCCTCTGCCTCCCGTGACCATCCTTTTGTTGTCCTAATCTCTGGAGCCTTGCTCTTTAACCTCTACCTGTATGCAGGTAGGGGAAGGACAATCAAATGATCAGATTTCCGAAAATGCATTGTGACCATGGAATGGTAGGCATTCCTTATCTTAGTTGGGACTTCTAGTGCTACAGGTTATGTGCTGATGGTAACTGGACAGGGTTTTCTTCAAATGAGCCTGGTTGAAGTCTCCGACTATGATGTGAAATGCAGCGGGATGGACTGTTTCTTGTTTATTACAAGGTAAAACCATAAAGTGCAGGAAAAAAGTGTTACAGCTATTGAGAAAGTACAGTGCAGGCAGACAAGAAAGCATAAGATCATAGCAAGGTAGACTGTGAGATCGAGAGTCTATCCTGTTATACTATGGAACCACTCAATAGTCTTATAACTGTGGAGTAGAAGCTATCCTTGACCATAAGACATAGGAGCAGAATTAGGCCATTCAACCCATTGAGTCTGCTCCACCATTTTATGACTGATTAATTTCCCTCTTAACCTCATTTTCTTGCCTTCTCCCCAATACCTTTCACACCCTGACTAATCAAGAACCTATTAGTTTCCGCCTTAAATACACCCAGTGACCTGTCTTCCACAGCCACTTATGGGAATGAATTCCACAGACTTGCCACCCTTTGGCTAAAGAAATTTTTCCTCATCGAAATGGATGTCCCTCTATTTTGAGGTTTTGAGGTTGTGCCCTCTGGTCCTAGACTCACCACCTCTCTCCTCCCCCCTCCCCCCCCACCCCACGGAAGCATCCAAGCATTCTCTCCATATCCACTCTATCTAGGCCTTTCAGCATTCGATAGGTTTCAATGAGATCTCCCTCGCTTTTCTAAATTCCAGAGAGTACAGATCTAGAACTATCAGTTGCTGCTCATATAACCATTTCATTCCCATGAACCTCCTCTGAACCCTTTCCAATGTCAGCACATCCTTTCTTAAATAAGGGCCCCAAAACTGCTCAAAATGTTCCCAAGTGAAGCCTCACCAGTGCCTTGTACAACCTCAGTATTACCTCCTTGCTTCCATATTCTGGTCCTCTTGAAATGACTGCTAATATTGCTTTCACCTTCCTCATCACTGATTTCAACTTGCAAATTAACCTTTAAGAAATCCTGCATGAGGATTCCCAAATCACTTTGCACCCCGTTTTTTAAAGTTTCTCCCCGTTTAGGAAGATAGTCTATACTTCATTTCTTCTACCAAAGTGCATGACCATACACTTCCAACACTGTATTCCAACTGCCAGCTCTTTGCCCATTCTTCTAATATGTCTTAAGTCCTCTGCAGCCTCTCTACTTCTTCAACACCACCTGCCCCTTAACCTATCTTACTTTCATCCACAAACTTGGCCACAAACCCATTTATTCCATCCAAATTGTTGACATACAATGTAAAAAGAAGCAGTCCCAACAAAGGCCCTTATGGAACACCACTTGTCACTGGCAGCCACCTGAAAAGATCCTTCTATTCCCCCTCTTTGCCTCCTGCCAATCACAAAATACTCTATCCATGCCAGTTCTTTCTTGTAATATCCTGCACTGTTACCTTGCTAAGCAGCCTCGTGTGGCACCTTATCATAGATCTTCTGTAAATCCAAGTACACAACATCTACCGATTCTCTTTTGTCTATCCTGCTTGTTATTTCTCCAAAGAATTCCAACAAATAACGTCAGGCTAACTGTCCTATAATTTTGTTTCTTCTGACTCCCTCCCCTGAAGAGTGGAGTGACGTTTGCAGTTTTCCAGTCCTCTAAAAGCATACCAGACTCTCTTTACTCCCTTTACTCCGCTGTAATAATGATACATCTGGCTTTGTCTTCTCCCTCCGCAGGGTGAAGTCTATCATATCGTGATCACTGTTTCCTAAGGGTTCCATTACCTTAAGCCCCTAATCAAATCCGGTTTATTACACAGGATCCAGAATTCCTGAATTTCTGATTCCCCTAGTGGGCTCAACCAAAAGTTGCTCCAAAAAGTCATTCGGAGACATTCCACAAATTCCCTCTTGGGATCCAGCATCAACTTGATTTTCCCAATTTATCGGCATACTGAAATCCCCTATGACTCGCCTTTTTGACATGCTTGTTCTATCTCTCACTGTAATATGTAGACCACTTTTGGCTACTTCTCAGATGCCCGTGAATAACTCCTATCAGGGTTGTCTTACCCATGTAGTTTCTTAACTCTACCCACAAGAATTCTACATCTTCTGAACTTGTGTCTCTTCTCTCTAAAGATGTGATTTCATTTGTACCAAGAGAGCTACTACTCCTTCTGCCTGTCCTTTCAATAGATTATGTAAGCTGCCAACTCGAATCATCTATCAGGCATGACCCCGTGAAACCCACAATGTCATACCTGCCAATCTTTAACTGCTCTACAAGATCATCTGCCTTATTTTGTATACTGCGTGAGTTCAAGTATAACACTTTCAGTCCTGTATTTGTCACCCATTTCAATTTTGTCCCCCATTTACACTGCAACCCATCCAATTGACTGCAATTTTGCCCTAACATCTTGCCTGTGCTTCGTGGCATTCTCACTATACACTACCTCTGCTTGTAAACCAACATCCCTTTCCTCAGCCCTATCACTCTGGTTCCCACCCCCTGCCAAATTAGTTTAAACCCTCCCCAGCAGCGCTAGCAAACATGCCTGCAAGGTTATTGGTCCCCCACAGGTCCAGGTGTAGCCCATAATCTTTTGTGCTGGTCATACTGAAACTCTGTCCCCTGCCAAATCATCCTGTTCTTACCCTCACAGGTGCATGGCACAGGCAGGAATCCAGCGATTGATACCCTGCCTGGTAGTGCATGCTTTTGGGGTTTCGTATCTTCTGCCTGATGATACAGAAGTGTGATGAGGTGGGTGGGGGGGGTCTTTGATTACGTTGGCTGCTTTACTGAGGCAGAGACCAAGTCTAGGTGGAGTCCATGTTGGGGAGACTGGTTCCTGTGATGTGCTGAGTTGCGGTCCCAGGCAGAGCAGTTGCCATACCAAGCGTGATCTATCCAGAATGGATGCTTTCTATGGTGCATAATAAAAAATTGATAAAGGTTGAATGCCAAATGTCTGGAGGAAGCAGAGGGGTGGTGGTGAGCTTTACTGGCCATGGTCTGGACAGACTATTCACATGAAGGCTTTGAAGAGGTGTAGAAGTGAAATGATTTGAGTGATAAGGGATTTCAGTTGCAAGGGTGCACGGGAGATGCTTGGATTACTGGAACAGAGAATATGGTGGATCCATGTGTCTGTTGTTTAGCCCACTGCTGTATCGTGCTTCATCTCGCACTGTTTGAGATTCTTAACCTGGCTGCTGCTTGCTCCCCTTCTGACCTTTGCCCTGGGCTACAGCGAGGCACAGCCCGAGGGGTGACCCACACTCGGCGGTCGGGGTCCTGCTGTTGGAGGGTCGGACTGCGTCCGTGCGAGGGCCGGGCGCATGAGATGTTTTGCTTCAGCCACACCTAAACACCGACACTTTCCCTCACTCACAGGAAGGTGCAAACTCTGAAGTTGAATATCGGCGTGGTTTCAGATCAGATTGCTCCCTGACAGCAGTGAACCAATTTCCTTTTTAAGTTGTAGTGAACTATGATGAGTGTTTAACTAAAATCTTTAAATGACCTCGAATCTCATTAATAGCCTGCCTCTTTGAATCTTAGGTTCCTTCTATTTTACAAATCAACAAATCTTTTACAAAGTATATTTATTGTGTAGGGTTGGAGGGGGCACAGTTGCTTCATTGGAAAAAAAACTCCTGTTTGCTTTCTTGCTTTTCTTTTGCCGAATTTAGCTCCTTGTATCTTTCCTCCAACCTTTCCTCTAAGACGGGATTCATTATCTTCTGTGGAATTCTGTTCTGTAAACCTACAGTATTCAGTGAGGAAAATTAGAATTTTAATTTGGTCGGTAGAGGTTCACCACCACTAAAAGAATGTTTACTCCTTTCATCTCTTTAAACCTGTATGTAATTTTATTTAAAGTGGTAAATACTCAGCAATGAACCAGCATTCGCAGATGAGTATTATGTTTCTGATTTTGTGGTAATACTCCTGAGATTCTGGAGGAAAACTTAAATGTAGTTTTGTTCTGTTTTTGGGGGGCAGTCACATGTCTGACCACAAAAACAAACAAATCAAGATACAGGAAGAGATTAGAAGCTGCCAAAAGTACTACACGTCTCTCTACAAACCCCGTCTCCACAACTCATTCGTGTAGTCGCAAAAGCGAAATACTGCAGCTGCTGGAAATCTTAAAATAACAACAGAAATACTCATCGCGTAAGGCAGTACCAGTGGGGGAAGGTTTCATCTGGAGATGATGTTGTCTGGAAGGTTCTTGGGAAGTCAACATTGAGGCACAATAGCTTATGGTTACCACTGTTTTATTAGCTGTTCGTCATGGTACAGGTCAGTCTGCGCCAACAAACAAGGCAGAGAAGTAACAAAGGAGCCTGAGTACATGGTCTCCCTTTATCCTGAAAACCAGTCTGGATCAATTTGGGTAAGAAGCTAGTGAATAGGCAGTTCAGCTCTGCAGACAAACAAATTACAGAAGTATAGAACGACACACAAAGATGCTGAAGGAACACAGCAAGACGGGCAGCATCTATGGAGGGGGAATAAATGAACAAATGTTTCAAGCCGAGGCTCTTCATCAAGCATCTGCCGAATCTCTTGTGTTTCTAAGCATAGCTGCTGGTTTTGTGCCTGAGAGAGTTGGAGAGTCGGAGATGTTATCTACATGCAGAGGGGAGAGCTCCTTTCTCTCCAGGGGCTCTTGGGGGGCCAGAACTCCTTGTCTCCCAACAATCCCCAGATCACCCACCCTTCATGTCGTCGGGTGACCTACCATTCGATGTGAACTTGGCCGAGCCTCATCCTCTCCTTCACTGACACAGGATGTGTGTTTCCCACAGTCCCAGGATCCACAGATGTTGGACCAGCTCTCAAAGAACATCTCACGGTGTGGCCTCTCCAACTCGACCTTGAACTACCTCCGGGTAAGGACACTTGGCACGTTTCCAAACCTACCAGTAACACAGAGGTGCATGTAACAGCTGAGATCTGGGAAATGGGTGGGCACTCACAGTTTGTCCATTGCAGAGAAATCAAAGCTGACCTACCCTGCACTGTACTGAAGGAGGGGTGTTATTCAGAGAGGGTCACGCCATGGGAGGGGTGGTGCCGGAGGAGGGTCACAATATGGGAGGGATAGCCCTGGGGAGGGTCACAATATGGGAGGGGTGGTCCCTGGGGAGGGTCACAATATGGGAGGGGCGGTCCCTGGGGAGAGGGTCACAATATGGGAGGGTCGGTCCCTGGGGAGAGGGTCACAATATGGGAGGGGCAGTCCCTGGGGAGAGGGTCACAATATGGGAGGGGCAGTCCCTGGGGAGAGGGTCACAATATGGGAGGGGCGGTGCCAGAGGAGGGTCACAATATGGTAGGGGTGGTCCCTGGGGAGAGGGTCACAATATGGTAGGGGTGGTCCCTGGGGAGAGGGTCACAATATGGGAGGGGCCGTCCCTGGGGAGAGGGTCACAATATGGGAGGGGCGGTGCCAGAGGAGGGTCACAATATGGGAGGGGCGGTCCCTGGGGAGAGGGTCACAATATGGGAGGGGCGGTGCCAGAGGAGGGTCACAATATGGGAGGGGCGGTCCCTGGGGAGAGGGTCACAATATGGGAGGGGCGGTGCCAGAGGAGGGTCACAATATGGGAGGGGCGGTGCCAGAGGAGGGTCACAATATGGGAGGGGCGGTGCCAGAGGAGGGTCACAATATGGGAGGGGCCGTCCCGGGGGCAGGTCACTCTGTGTTGGGGACAGTACTGAGGGAGGACAGAGCTGACTGGCCCTTTGTGCTAGGCCTGCACTCCTCAAAGGGGAAGTGCCCTCTCAGCACCTACCCTCTGTCAGAACCTTGTAAGAATGTAAAACCGTACAAGAGTGGAACAGGCTCTCTGACCCATGATATTGTTTTAAACAATAATGAGATGGCTATTTATTTCCTTCTTCTAAACTCCAAAGAGTTTTGGCTCAACCTGTCAACATCTTCATCGTAGTACTCAGTGATACACAGTTATACAAAGACTGGAGGTGGTAGATACAGTCTACTGTCATGGTTGTTCCATGGAGGCGGGTGGGTGATGCACAAGTTTCTGGGTACCAAGATGTATAACTGGCTTTTCTCTTGTCCCAATTCTGTCCATTGCTCCTGTTCCCAACCCCCCCCTTCACTGATCAGCTGTGTGTTATTCTGGAACCGATGCAGGAGTTGATGTCCAGGCACAAAACCTACAGCCTGAGCCCCAGGGACTGCCTCAAGACGTGCCTGTTTCAAAAGTGGCAGCGTATGGTGGCCCCACCAGGTACGTACATGTTTCGGGAGGCTCCTACACCCAGCAGAAAGCGGTCACAGTCAGATTTGCCATGGGGAGGTAACAAACACTGCAAGGAAAGGCTGCTTGGAAAGGCCCTTCAAACCCATCCCACCATGGCCAGTCCAATTCCAGAGGAGTGCAGAAGCCCCTCTCCAGCATGCAGGCGAAGGAACTCCAGTGTTAATGGGGAGGGGTGGATGTGGGAGAGCTCCCTCCCATCAATGGGTCCCTCACGACAGAGGACACAGTAAAGAGATCTCTTCTGCCAGCCAGGCCTGGTGGTGCAAGTGGAGATCCCTCATTGCTGGCAGTGGTGGTTGGGAGGGTGTGGGGTGATAACTCATGGCCAGTAGTCAATGGGGAAGATCCCTCATGGCCGGGAATGGTCTTGGGAGGTCCTTCATGGCCGATCGTGCGTTGTTTGGGGTAAGATCCTGTTCAGCCAGTGTTGGACGAGTCTGAGGGGCAGGAGGGTCCGGAGAGATCCTTCATGGTCGGGGTGGGTCCCCCTCAGCCATGCGGGTGTGTGGGGTGGTCCTCTTCAGGCAGGGTGGGGCGTGTTTGTGAAGATGCCTGGTGCCGACCGTCCTGTTGTGCTTCTGCCCTCAGCCGAGCCGGCCCGGCAGGCGCCAAGCAAGCGGAGGAAGCGGAAGATGTCGGGGGGCAGCACCATCAGCAGTGGCACCAACTCCAACGCCAACAGCACCAGCAAGAAGAAGAGCCCAGGCGGCAGCTTCGCCCTCTCCAGTCAGGTACCTGTAAGCATCCACGCCTCTTCCATCTTCAGCCTCGCGGCAGGCGGGCACTGGGGGAAGGGGGAGCCAGGGTAGAGACACACCCAGGGCCCGGCACCGCTGGTGGGACGGCCTCAGCCATCGTCCCCCTGGGATCCCCGATCTGGGTCAGTGGGTAGCCGGGCAGGGCCATGCGTCCTGACAGTGAGGTGGGGGATGGAACGGGTGTGGGGGGGTGAGAGCAGAACAGCGGACGTTCGGCCAGCAGCTTGCTTCTGGTTCGGCGAGGTCATGACGACCGGGGACATGGCTCCACTTCGCAGCCCGTGTCCCAGAACCTTCACCACCAATGACAGGGCCATGTTAGCAAACTGTTGTGTGGACAGTTTCCTTGTGTGTCTGCTTCCGTGTCCATATCTATCTGTACACACTGCCTTGCCTGTGCTTGTACATGTGTGTGCTGGTGCAAACATGGCTGTGTGTATATGTATATGCACTGCTGTCCTCCCCTCTCCCCCCTCCCCCCTCCCCCCTCTCCCCCTCTCCCCCCTCCCCCCTCCCCCCTCTCCCCCTCTCCCCCCTCCCCCCTCCCCCCTCCCCCCTCCCCCCTCCCCCCTCCCCCCTCCCCCCTCCCCCCTCCCCCCTCCCCCCTCCCCCCTCTCCCCTCTCCCCTCTCCCCTCTCCCCTCTCCCCTCTCCCCTCTCCCCTCTCCCCTCTCCCCTCTCCCCTCTCCCCTCTCCCCTCTCCCCTCTCCCCTCTCCCCTCTCCCCTCTCCCCTCTCCCCTCTCCCCTCTCCCCTCTCCCCTCTCCCCTCCCCCCTCTCCCCTCCCCCCTCCCCCCTCCCCCCTCCCCCCTCCCCCTCTCCCCTCTCCCCTCCCCCCTCCCCCCTCTCCCCTCTCCCCTCCCCCCTCTCCCCTCCCCCCTCTCCCCTCCCCCTCTCCCCTCCCCCTCTCCCCTCCCCCTCTCCCCTCCCCCCTCTCCCCTCCCCCTCTCCCCTCCCCCTCTCCCCTCCCCCTCTCCCCTCTCCCCTCCCCCCTCTCCCCTCCCCCCTCTCCCCTCCCCCTCCCCCCTCCCCCCTCCCCCCTCCCCCCTCCCCCCTCCCCCCTCTCCCCTCCCCCCTCCCCCCTCCCCCCTCCCCCCTCCCCCTCCCCCCTCCCCCTCCCCCCTCTTCCCCCCTTCCCCCCTCTTCCCCCTCTTCCCCCCTCTTCCCCCTCTTCCCCCTCTCCCCCCTCCCCCCTCCCCCCCCCCCCCCCCCCCCCTCCCCCCTCCCCCCCCCCCCTCCCCCCTCCCCCTCCCCCCTCCCCCCTCCCCCCTCCCCCCTCCCCCCTCCCCCCCCCCCCCCCCCCCCCCCCCCCCCCCCCCCCCCCCCCCTCCCCCCTCCCCCCTCTCCCCCTCTCCCCCCTCTCCCCCCTCTCCCCCCTCTCCCCCCTCCCCCCCTCTCCCCCTCTCCCCCCTCTCCCCCTCTCCCCCCTCTCCCCCCTCTCCCCCTCTCTTCCCCCCTCTCTTCCCCCCCCTCTCTTCCCCCCCTCTCTCCTCCCCCCTCTCTTCCCCCCCTCTCTTCCCCCCCTCTCTTCCCCCCTCTCTTCCCCCCTCTCTTCCCCCCTCTCTTCCCCCCCTCTCCCCTCTCTTCCCCCCTCTCTTCCCCCCTCTCTTCCCCCCTCTCTTCCCCCCCTCTCTTCCCCCCCTCTCTTCCCCCCTCTCTTCCCCCCCTCTCTTCCCCCCCTCTCTTCCCCCCCTCTCTTCCCCCCCTCTCTTCCCCCCCTCTCTTCCCCCCCTCTCTTCCCCCCCTCTCTTCCCCCCCTCTCTTCCCCCCCTCTCTTCCCCCCTCTCTCCCCCCTCTCTCCCCCTCTCTCCCCTCTCCCTCTCTCCCCCTCTCTCCCCCCTCTCTCCCCCCTCTCTCCCCCCCTCTCTTCCCCTCCCCCCTCTCTTCCCCCCCTCTCTTCCCCCCTCTCTTCCCCCCTCTCTTCCCCCCTCTCTTCCCCCCCTCTCTTCCCCCCCTCTCTTCCCCCCCTCTCTTCCCCCCCTCTCTTCCCC
Source organism: Mobula hypostoma (assembly GCF_963921235.1). Lineage (NCBI taxonomy): Eukaryota > Metazoa > Chordata > Chondrichthyes > Myliobatiformes > Myliobatidae > Mobula > Mobula hypostoma. The sequence continues at coordinate 15,580,459 of NC_086115.1, read as the reverse complement.
CCCTCTCTTCCCCCCTCTCTTCCCCCCTCTCTTCCCCCCTCTCTTCCCCCCCTCTCTTCCCCCCCCTCTCTTCCCCCCCTCTTCCCCTCTCCCCCCCCTCTCTTCCCCCCTCTCTCTCCCCCCTCTCTTCCCCCCTCTCTTCCCCCCCTCTCTTCCCCCCCTCTCTTCCCCCCCTCTCTTCCCCCCCCTCTCTCCCCTCTCTCCCTCTCCCCTCCCCCCCTCTCCCCCCTCTCCCCCTCTCTCCCCCCCTCTCCCCCCTCTCTCCCCCCCTCTCCCCCTCTCTCCCCCCCCCCCCCTCTCCCCCCCTCCCCCCCCCCCCTCCCCCCCCCCCCCCCCTCTCTCCCCCTCCTCCCCCTCCTCCCCCCTCTCTCCCCCCTCTCTCCCCCCTCTCTCCCCCCCTCTCTCCCCCCCTCTCCTCCCCCCTCTCTTCCCCCCCCTCTCTTCCCCCCTCTCTTCCCCCCCTCTCTTCCCCCCCTCTCTTCCCCCCCTCTCTTCCCCCCCTCTCTTCCCCCCCTCTCCCCCCCTCTCTCCCCCCCTCTCTCCCCCCCCTCTCTCCCCCCCTCTCCCCCCCCTCTCTTCCCCCCCTCTCTCCCCCCTCTCTTCCCCCCCCTCTCCCCCCTCTCTTCCCCCCCCTCTTCCCCCCCTCTCTTCCCCCCCTCTCTTCCCCCCCCTCTCTTCCCCCCCTCTCTTCCCCCCCTCTCTTCCCCCCCCTCTCTTCCCCCCCTCTCTTCCCCCCCCTCTCTTCCCCCCCCTCTCTCCCCCCCCCCTCTCCCCCCCCCTCTCTCCCCCCCCTCTCTCCCCCCCCTCTTCTTCCCCCCCTCTCTTCCCCCCCCCTCTCTTCCCCCCTCCCATCTCCACTATGGCCCATTCCCTAAGTGAGCTAAGCCCCACTGTGTGTTGCAGGACGTGATGGTGGTGGGGGAGCCCACCCTGATGGGGGGCGAGTTTGGCGACGAGGACGAGCGCCTCATCACACGCCTGGAGAACACCCAGTACGACGCCACCAATGGCATCGACGACGAGGACAGCTTCAACAACTCCCCGGCCCTGGGGGCCAACAGCCCTTGGAACAGCAAACCTCCGTCCAGCCAGGAGAGCAAGTCAGAGAATCCAACCTCCCAGGCCTCCCAGTAAAGGTGAACCCCAGTGGCCAAGCACATTCCGAATCCCCCACTCAATCTACCTGTCCAAGTAACCGTGTAGAGGTACCTGCAGGGTCAGACTGGAACGTGTCCCCCAACATCCCAACCATCCCCATTCTCACATGGCATTAGCTGTGGATACGACACACGCTTGTTTCACTTCTAATCATTGCTTCAAATTTCTCTTCTAATTACGGAAAGTAAATTGCGTCTGAGGAGGCTTAAAGCTCCTCTTCCCTCCTTTCTCCCCCCTCCCCAGTGTTGGAGTGGGCAAGGCATCTAGGCCCTGATGGGGTGTTGTCTAGTCCTGAAGGGATCTCAGTGGTGGAGATCTGCTGTCAAATGTCTGCTTCTGGTAGAGTCCTGGAGGTTGTAGAGATATCCCACTATATTACCCTGAAGTGTTCACCGGAAGGGGGCAGAGGAGTCACTTGTACTGGGGTGAGTGGGTAACGTGCATCTGAATCCCCTGCTCCTGCAGAGGGCAGGCCCAGCATTCAGCTCAGGGAAAAGGGTGGGCTTATTGCGATGTGTTCCAACAGATTATCAAACCCTTCCCATTCTGACTGCACCGCACCCATCAGCCATCCTTCTGCCTCCACGGATGCTGCTTGACCTGCCGGGTTTCCCGGGCAGTTTGCTCTTCCCACCATTGCTTTTAGTGCAGAGGTTTTGATAGAAACGGTCACAATGCCAGTGTCTGTGGCGGATATCAGAGCTTGACCTGTGGCTCTTTGCGATCTCCCGAAGTTTGGATTGTACACAGCATATGGGAGTGTTGCCCATGACCCCGGGATTGGAGGGGAACTGGATCTGGTCTTGAACACTCATTCTGAGGTTGGGTTTGGGTTGGATTGGTTTTCCTATCTCCTTAGTCGTATACTTGGCCCACTGAGTCTGTGCCAGCCCTCAGAGCAGACCCATTCCTCTCATTTCCTTACAACATTGTCTTCCCAAATTCCCATCAACTTGCCCTAGATTCTATCTCTATCTCTTCCCCACATACTAGGGGACAACTTACAGTGACCAGCCCACCGACTCTGGGATGTGGGAGGAAATGGGGTTCTCGGCACTAAATATGTTATTATTCTGCCAACCAGGTTCACACTCCCCGCCCCCCCCCCACCCTAGTCATCTAGGACCACTGTGACCCCACTATTGGGAGGTGGAGATACCTATAGGATGACCAACCACCTAACCCAGCTCTGCAAGACTGGAAAGTCACACAAGCAAAGTCACACCCTCTTGCGTTGCCGCTACAGTTGAATAGCCCGTTGGTATATGTATTGAAGAAGGGCTGAGGCAGAACTCGCCCTTGTTAGTTCCAAGTTTAACTTCCACACACTCTACTTCACTGTTCTATTCTGTGTAACCATGAGGAATCTTCATCCCTGCTGCCTAGTGTCCTGCCCTGTATCAAGCGCTGTTACAGTATTACTTACTGACCCCACGGGTTCCACTGATTTGAGAGATTCTCACCTTTCAGATCCCACCACAGTCTTCCACTCCCCTCTCTATCCCTCTGGCCTCGTCCAGTGAGGTTTAATCAGAACCCCCCCTTGGGTTACCTACCTCCTTTCCAGATCTCTGCACCTCTCATTGTGGTCTAGACATCAGCCCTGAATTCAGTGACTCTGCCTTGAAAGGCCCAGCCTTGTGAGCTCCAGAACTCCCTCCGTTACACCGCTAGGATTTTCTGAAACTTGCACCAAATACTTGGGCAGCTTTGAGAAGTGAGTCAGTGATGGGTTTTGTCTGAGCTCGCTCCTGTGATGGACCTTCAGGATGTTTCACTACGTTAAAGGCTCCATACAAACACGGGTGGCTTTGGGAGTAATGTAGGAAAGTGTCTTCTCTGTGAAATGATTGGACAGTGACCAACGAATTAACACCACATGTGGCCCAGCCCTGACTGTACAGCCCGTGGGGTTTTCTCCCGCTCTCTGCTGGGTTTCAGAGGAACTGCAACGGAGCAGATCACAGACTCAACCATGAGCCAGAAGCTTCACAAACACCACACCAGTGTCCTGACACTTAAATCCTAACAAGTAATTTGCTGTCATGATGTACCAGGCACAGTACACATGCCTGGGCCATGCCCGTGCTGAACCAGGGTGGGTTCAGCTTGTCTCTCGTTATAGTACCTCTATATTAAAAGGATTCTTTTAACTACCTTCCAAATCTAACCCCTGGTACCTCTGTGAACAGAGAGCGTGAGACGGAGGCAAGGATTTCTTCGCTGCTTCTCACGATTTTCTAATTTGCTGTAAATCTGTAGAGAGAGAGAGAGAGAGAGAGAGACAGGAAGAATATAAGATGCACAGTGTCGTGTTTTATACAGCAAAAGAAATCCGGGAAAAATAAACTTTAATAAATGCGTTAGGAAGGTGGAATGCTGAACAATCCCCTCAGAATTGTTTGTAATGTTTTTTAATGTTAACTTGTGTAGGGGAACTGTGTTTATTTTGGTTTTGAAGCCTTGTTCTGTGTATCTCTGCTTGTATATTGAACGCTAGTACTTACCAATCTGTATTGCTGTCATTAAACATATAGTAAACCTTATAATGAATGCTTCCTGTTCCTCGCTGGAGAGATTGGGGAAACGGCTGGTGAGGGAGCAAAGGATCTGAAGTGGCCGTGTCTCCAGTTTGTGAGGGAGGTCTTCAACAAGGTTTGGAAATGGGTGGGGATTAATGTGGGAAGCATAAACACAGGAGATTCGGCAGATGCTGGAAATCCAGGACAACACACGCGCGCACGCACGCGCGCGCACATGCTCACACCTCAGTAGGTCAGGCAGCATCTGTGGAGCGGGGTAAACAGCTGACGTTTCGGGCCGAGACCCTTCATCAGGACTGGAAAAGACAGGTTCACAAGCCAGAATGGGAAGGTGGGGGGGAGGGAGGAGTACAAGCTGGCAGGTGACAGGTGAGTTCAGGTGAGGAGGAAGGTGGGTGGGTGAGGAAAAGGGGGATGAGTGAGAAGCTGGGCGGTGATAAATGGAAAAAGTAGAAGAAGAGAGAATCTGACACGAGATGACAGTGGTCTATGGGAGAAAGGGAAGGAGGAAAAGATAGAAGAAGAGAGAATCTGACACGAGATGACAGTGGTCTATGGGAGAAAGGGAAGGAGGAAGGGAACCAGAGGGAGGAGAAGAAAAAGGATGAGAGGGGAGCCAGAATGGGAAAAAGTAGGGGAAGGGAGAAGAAATTACCAGAACTTGGAGAAACCAATGTTTATGCCATCAGGTTGGAGGCTACCCAGACAGAATATAAAGTGTTACTCCACCATTCTGAGAGTGGCCTCATCATGGCAGTATGGGAATGGGGATTGGAATTAAAATGGTTGGCCTTTGGGAAACCCTGCTTGTTGTGCATGGAATGAAGGTGCGCAGCAAAGTGGTCCCCCAATCTCTATCGGGTCTTGGTAATGTAGAAGGAGCTGCACTGGGAGCACCGGATACAGTAGATGCCCCCGAAAGACTCTCAGGTGAGGTGTTGCCTTACCTGGAAAGACTGTTCGGGGCCCTGAACGGAGGTGAATGGGGAGGTGTAGCACTCCTTTGGTTTGCAAGGATAAGTGCCGAGAGGGTGGGAAAAACGTGGCCAGTCAGCCAGCATCTGTGGGGGGAGAGAGAGAGTGTGTGTCAAGCTTTCAGGTCACCTTGAAGATGCAAAACCATGGGCGAGAGGGGAGCAAAAGGGGAAGGTGGATTAGAACAGAACAGAACTCTGTCAAAGCTCAAGCAATGAGATTGTGCTGCTACTCCAGTCTGTGAAAACAGATATTTACAACACATGTGATAGGGCTTAATAAAAAAAATTCCTATATTTACATGCAACAAGTGACTTTGATAATTCCATAACACTCAAAGGCCTTTGGCAAGATGGGGTGTAGCATTATTCAGCTGCACAACAGCCCTCGGGAAGAAGCTGTTTTTCAGTCTTACTGTCTTGGCTGAGATGTCTCTGTATCTCCTACCAGATGGCAGGAGATGGAACAGACAGTGTTCGGGATGGGATGGGTCTTTAATGATATTACGAGCACGCCGTAGGCATCGAGAGTTGTAGATTGTCCGCAGGTCTGGTACTCGAGGCCCAGTGACGTGCTGAGCCATTCTAATCACCTGTTGGAGTGCTTTGTGATCTGTCTTTCTGCAGCTGGAGTCCCACGCTGTCATCCTGTACATCAGTATGCTCGTTATCGCACATCGATACAAGTTGGGGCAGATTAACTCTCTTAAAGCACCTCAGGTAGTATTGTGTGAATAATAAACATGACACAAGGATGTGCTGGGGCCAACATAACAAGTCTGTAATGTTCAGCAGAACAACACGAGGAACAAAAATGGTTCACTTTGGAGAATACTCTGCTTTATCTTCCAAATGGTGAACATCGAAGAAGTTTAGGGGGTTGGAAGCCGATTCCTGAAGGCCTTTGCTTCGACGTGACTGTATTACGAATGGAAATCAGACCTTTAAATAAAATCCATGCAAGACATTGGAGTTACTGATGGATCACTCAAACAAACACACCTAGAAGATAAAAGCAGGGTCAGGCCACTTGGCCCCTCAGAATCAGCCCCACCATTCAGTCTAACCATGGTTGATCCACACAGCCTCAACTCCTGCACCAGTTCCCCATCACACTGAATTCCTTGATATTTTAAATGCTTATCTATCTCCACTGTAAAATTATGGCTGGTGCTCCACCATCCTTGGGAGGGGAGGCAGAGAATTCCAGAGATTCATCCCCAGTCATGGACAAAGCAACAGGCCTTTCAGGCCATCTACTCCATGTCAAACTGTTAATCTTCCTGGTCTCATCAACCCCGATCAGGATCATAACCTTCCCATTCATGTACCTGTCCAACCTTCTCATAAATGTTGCAATCGAACTCACCTTCACTAATACTGGCAGTTTGTTCCACAATTGGTTAATATCCTGCTGTATCCTTCAGTAACCTTCTCCACTGTCCACAGCTCCACCAATCTTTATGTTATCAGCAAATTTACTAACCTAGCCATCCACAGTTAATCCAAGTCGGTTATAATCAGCAAAGGTCCCAGCATCAACGTCTGTGGAATATCACTGGTCACTAACCTCTAGCTACAATAACACCTCTCCATCACTATCCCAAGAACAAATTCTGAATCCATATCCACTTTCCTTTCTCTAAACCCACAGTGATCTTGTCTGCCTCTCAAACCTCTCCTCAATCTTCTCTGCTCCTTCAGGGGAGTGAGATAGGGAGCCTCTCAAACTGCAAGCAGACTGCCTTTAGGACCCAGTGAATCACCCAGCAGGCTTCACTGAGGATGCAGATGATCTGAGCTGACCCATTTTACATTTAAATCACACTTGAATCACTGAACAAATTTTACCAGAGCAGTAGATAAACAGGCTGAAGTTTCACATTATGTTAAGACTCTGCCCCACTGTCCCGCTCTCAACTGCAGACTACATTTTGATCATTTTACCTCCGACTCCATCGTGAATTTAATCTTTTGTTGACATCACAGGCGTCAACTGTTGTCAGCAACCACTGGTCTCCAGGGTAACCCATCCGCTAGATCTTCAACAGTCAGATTTCAATCTTGTAAATAAGATTTCGCTGCCCAGTGTTTAGGAGTGATTGCATTACAACTATTTTCACTGCTGTTGAAGTGCGCACCAGGTGCTCTGGGTTTTTCCACCCCCCCCTTGCTGAGGTAACTGGCCTCTACCCCGGAGAAGAGCATTAACCAGCCTGGGTCTTGGAAGGATGGAATGGGCCAAGGTTTGTGCTCCTGGATATGGGCTTTCATGGTCCAAGATCTGAACAAACCAGGCCAGGGTTCAACAGACATAGGGTCACAGAATAGGTCCAACAAGAAAGTCAACCTCAGGGTAGTCACACACACATAATAAATTTACTTTTGAACCATTTTTTAAAAATCTGCAGTCAAATGAGCTGACAGCATCACACAATAACAAGCAGGAAGGAAGATCCTCGAGCTGTGTGAGAACTGGGGAGGGCGGTGACTGATACAGGAGGAGGCCATTCAGTCAATCGAGTGTGTCCCTGCTGTCCCAATGCACCCACATTTTGCAATTGTCTTTTTCTGAGGTCTAATGAGGGGATGCCTCATCCGTAATGTTAACCGTTTCTCTCTCTCTCCTGCTGCTGCCTGACTTGAGTGTTTACAGCAGTTCACAATTTTTTAAATCATAAATACAAGTCTATCCTGCCTGTCAGTCTAACACTGTTCCATCAACAGCTCCTAACACTGACCAAGAACCTAGAACAGTACATCACAGGAACAGGCCCTTCGTCCCACAATGTTGTGCCAAACCAATTAAACTAGTTATTACCAGTATGGCCCAACTAAACTAATCCCTTCTGCCTACACAATGTCCATCCATATCCCTCCATTTCCTGCACCTTCATGTGTCTGTAAGTTCAATGATCAAAGTATGCGTGTGTTTTAAAAATCAGAATCAGGTTTATTATCTCCAGCATGTGACGTGAAATTTGTTAAATTAGCAGCAGCAGTTCAATGCAATACATAATTATAGAAGAGAAAAGAAAACAAAATTTAAAAAATCAATCAATTATAATATATGTATATTGAATAGATTAGAAATCATGCAAAAAACAGAAATACTGTATATTAAAAAAAAGTGAGGTAGTGTCCAAAGCTTCAATGTCCATTTAGGAATTGGATGGCAGAGGGGAAGAAGCTGTTCCTGAATCGCTGAGTATGTTCCTTCAGTCTTCTGTACCTCCTACCTGATGGTAACAGTGAGAAAAGGGCATGCCCTGGGTGCTGGAGGTCCTTAATAATGGACGCTGCCTTTCTGAAACACCGCTCCCTGTGGATGTCCTGGGTACTTTGTAGGCTAGTGCCCAAGATGGAGCTGATTAGATTTACAACCCTCTGCAGCTTCTTTCAGTCCTGTGCAGTAACCCCTCCATACCAGACAGTGATGCAGCCTGTCAGAATGCTCTCCACGGTACAACTATAGAAGTGTTTCAGTGGATTTGTTGACATGCCAAATCTCTTCAAACTCCTAATGAAGTATAGCCACTGTCCTGCCTTCTTTATGAATACATCTACCAGGTTAGATCCTCAGAGATCTTGACGCCCAGGAACTTGAAACTGTTCACTCTCTCCACTTCTGATCCCTGTATGAGGATTGGTGTGTGTTCCTTCGTCTTACCCTTCCTGAAGTTCACAGTCAGCTCTTTCATCTTACTAACATTGAGTGCCAGGTTGTTCCTGCGACACCAGTCCACTAGTTGGCATATCTCACTCCTTATGCCCCCTTGTCACCACCTGAGATTCTACCAACAATGGTTGTATCATCAACAAATTTATAGGTGGTATTTGAGCTATGCCTAGTCACACAGTCATGTGTATACAGAGAGTTGAGCAGTGGGCTAAACACACACCCCTGAGGTGCGTCAGTGTTGATCGTCAGCGAGGAGGAGATGTTATCACCAATCCGCACAGATTGTGGTTTTCCGGTTAGGAAATCAAGGATCATTTGCAGAGGGAGGTACAGAGGCCCAGATTCTGCAATTTCTCAATCAGGATTGTGGGGATGATGGTATCAAATGCTGAGCTATAGTCGATGAACAGCATCCTGACATAGGTGTCTGTGTTGTCCAGGTGGTCTAAAGCCGTGTGGAGAGCCATTGAGATTGCATCTGCTGTTGACCTATTGTGGCAATAGGCAAATTATATTGGGTCCAGGTCCTTGCTGAGGCAGGAGTTCATTCTAGTCATGACCAACTTCTGAAAGCATTTCATCACTGTTGATGTGCGTGCTACCAGGCAATAGTCATTTAGGCAGCTCACATATATGTACCTTGCCCCAACATATTGATGCAGCTATAAAGAAGGCAAGGCAGTGTTTATACGTCATTAGGGGTTTGAGGAGCTTTGGTATGTCACCTAAAGCACTTTCAAGTTTCTGCAGAGTTACTGTGGAGAGCATTCTAACTGGCCGCATCACCGTCTGGTATTGGAGTGGGGGGAGGTGTTGGGTGGGTAATGCACAGGATCAAGGTAAGCTGCAGAGAGTTGTAAACTTAGTCAGCTCCATCATGGGCACTAGCCTCTGTAGTATCCAGGACACCTTCAAGGAGCAATGCCTCAGAAAGGAGACGTCCATCATTAAAAACCGCCATCACCCAGGGCATGCCCTTTTCTCACTGTTACCATCAGGAAGGAGGTACAGGAGTCTGAAGGCACACACTCAGTGATTCAGGAACAGCTTCTTCCCCTCTGCCATCCGATTTCTAAATGGACACTGAGCCCATAAACACTACTTCAATGCTTTTTTAAAATTTCTGTTTTTGCACTACTTATTTTAACTATTTTATCTCTCTCTCTCTCTCTCTCTCTACATATATATATATATATATGTGTGTGTGTGTGTGGGGGGGGGCACGTGGCCAAGTGGTTAAGGCATTGGACTAGCAACCTGAAGGTCGTGTGTTTGAGCCCCAACCGAGGGAACGTGTTGTGTCCTTGAGCAAGGCACTTAATCACACATTGCTCTGTGACAACACTGGTGCCAAGCTGTATGGGTCCTAATGCTCTTCCCTTGGACAACATCGGTGTCATGGAGAGGGGAGATTTGCAGCACGGACAACTGCTGGTCTTCCATACAACCTTGCCCAGGCCTGCGACCTGGAGAGTGAAGACTTTCCAGGCATAGATCCATGGTCTCGCAAGACTAATGGATGCCTTTATCTTATATATACTGTAATTCAGTTTAATTTCTATATTTGTCTTGTATTACAATGTACTGCTGGCACAAAGTTAGCAAAATTCACAACATATGCTGGTGATATTAAACCTGATTCTGATTTTAAATGCCTCTGTCGCATCTGCCTCCACCACTCCCCCAGGATTTTAAAAAAAGTTTAAAAGGTAAATTTAATATCAAAGTACGCATATGTCCTAAACACCTCTATCATATCTTCCTCCACGGGTAGCACATTTCAGGCACCCAGTAAAGTACTTGCCCTGTATATCTCCCTTGAACACGCTCCCTCTCACCTTAAATGTATGCTTTCAGATATTAGGCATTTCCACTCTGGGAGAAAGGTGCTGGGCATCTATCTGTGCCTGTCATAATCTTATAAACTTTAATCAGATATCCCCTCAGCCTCTTCCTCTCCAGAGAAAATAGCCCAGATCTATCCAACCTCTGCTTGTTGTACATGCCCTCTAATCTTGGCAGCTACCTCTTCTGCACCCTCTCCACAAAGCCGCCACATCCTTCTTTTCAGCTTAAAGAAGCTGAAATTCCTGATAATTGTCCCCTTTGCCCCACGAAAACCTTCCCACCTTCTCTCCACTTGCTCTCTTTCTCAACTCTGCTAAACGGAGCATGTGACCATAACACTAACAAGAGAAAATCTGCAGATGCTGGAAATCCAAGCAACACACACACAAAATGCAGAAGGCCAGGCAGCATCCATGGTAAAGAGTACAGCTGACGTTCTGGACTGAAATGTCGACGGTACTTTTTTCCCTAGATGCTGCCTGGCCTGCTGAGTTCCTCCAGCGTTTTGTATGTGACCATAATAAATGAATTTACCATTTCAGAAGAAGCTAAATTGACAGTATTTATATAAAATAGAACAGTACAGCACACCGCAGGCCCTTTGGCCTACATTGTTGTGCCAATTCCATGTGCTACTCAAAGATCTAACCCTCCTACATAGCCCTCCATTTTTCTATCATCCATGTGCCTATTTGAGTTTCTTAAATGTCCCTGATGTATCTGCCTCTACCATCACCCCTAGTAGTGCATTCCACATAGCTACATCCTCTGACGTCCCCCATCCCCTTTTACCTTCCTCCAATTACCTTAAAATTATGTCTCCAGCTGTCTGCTCTCATCATCTTCCACACCTCTCTCCCTCCTTCGATCCAAAGGGAAGCACCCTGGCTCGCTCAAACCTTTCCTCACACAGACAGGCAAATGACAAACCTGGGAAGGTCGAAGTTGTGACTGAATCCAGGTTCAAAACCAAAGTTCACACAGCTACTGACGGCAGCCAGGACCAGAGAGGGGGGAAGGTTATCCTTCTCAGCCACGCCAACACTGGGTATTGGTGCCTAGCGGCTGCTGGTTTAGAGTCGAAGCTGGAGGAACCGGAACAGATCGAGCTTGACAGACCTTTCTGATGATGGTGACAGGGCTGGGTGTAAAGCCCTCCCAACCAGTGAGCACATCTACATGAAACACTGGGCTAGGAAAGCAGCATCCATCATCAGAGATCCCCACCGCCCAGGTCATGTTCTCTCCTCGCTGCTGGAAGGTACAAGAGCCTCAAGACTCGCACTACCAGGTTCAAGTTGCTACCCCACAAAAATCAGGCTCTGAATGAAAGAGGATAACTACACTCACTTGCCCCATCATTGAGATGTTCCTACAACCAATGATCTCAGTTTAACTCATGTTCTCGTTATTTATTGCTATTTATTTATATCTGTATTTGCACACTTTGTTGTCTTCTGCACTCTGGTTGATTTTTCATTGATCCTGTTATAGTTACTGTTCTATAGATTTGCTGAGTATGCTGGCAGGAAAATGAATCTCAGAGCTGTATATGGTGATATATATATATACTTTGATAATAACATTTACCTTGAACTTTTGAACTTGTGAGTACTGCGTACAGATCTGGTTGCCCCACCACAGGAAGGATGAGGGCTTTGGAGAGCATGCAGAGGAGGTTCAGCAGGATGTTTTTTGGTTTGGCACTCTGGTTGATCTTTTGTTGATCCTGTTACAGTTACTAATCTGAGTATGCCCACAGCAAAATGAATCTCAGGGTTGTTTATGGTGACAGATATGTGCATTGATAATAGAATTTACCTTGAACTTCTATTACTCAGTGAAGGAGAATCAGAAACTCGAGAAAATCTGCTGATGCTGGAGATGCAAATGTGCGCGCGCGCGCGCGCACACACACACACACACACACACAAAATGCTGGAGGAACTCAGCAGGCCAGGCAGCATCTACGGAAAAGAGTAAACAGTCGGCGTTTCGGGCCGGGACTGAACTAATGAAGGGTCTCGGACCGAGATGTCAACTGTTCACTCTTTTCCATAGACACTGCTCGGCCAGTTGAGTTCCTCCGGCATTTTGTGTGTGTTGTGAAGAAGAATCCAAATCAGATTTATTATCACTGTCTTATATGATATGAAATTGGTGGTTTTGTGGTAGATGTACACTGCAAGGGAATAAAATTACTATAAATTAGGAAATAAAATTACAAAATTCTGGTTCGACTCATGATAGGAAGGATGTGGAAGCTTTAGAGAGGGTGCAGAGGAGATTTACCAGGATGCTGCCTGAATTATAGAGCATGTCTTATACTTTATACTTTATTGTTGCCAAACAGTTGATACTAGAACGTACAATCATCACAGCGATATTTGATTCTGCGCTTCGTGCTCCGTGGAGTACAAGTTTATGAGGAAAGGTTGAGTGAGCTAAGGCCTTTCTCTTTGGAGACAAGGAGGATGAGAGGCATCTGGATAGAGGTGCATAAGCTGACAAAAGGCATAGTTAGAGTGGGTAACCAGAGACTTTTCCACAGGGTGAAAATGGCTAATAGGAGGGGATATAATTTTAAGGTGGAGTGGGGGAATGTCAGAGGTAATTTTTTTTACACGGAGAGTAGTCGGTGCGTGGAAGATGCTTTCAGGGGTGGTGGTACAGGCAGATTCATTAGGGACACATGGATGACAGAAAAATGGAAGGCTATGGAGGAGGGAAGGGACTGATCTTAGAGTAGGTTAAAGGGTCAGCACAACATTGTGGGCCGAAGGGCCTGCAGTGAGCTCCACTATTCTGTCTTCTAAATAACTAACACCATAAGAGGATGAGCAGCCAGATGTCTTGGTCCGTAAGACCATAAGACAAAGGAGCGGAATTAGGGCGTGTGACTCATCGGATCTACTCTGCCATTTCATCATGGTTGATCCATTTCCCTTTAGATTAGGTTAGATTGTGAGGACACTCAGTCCTCGTTTATTGTCATTTAGAAATGCATGCATTAAAAAATGATACAACATTCCTCCAGAGTGATATCACAAGGAAACACAGGACAAACCAAGACTAAAACTGACAAAGCCACATAATTATAACATATAGTTACAACAGTGCAAAGCCATACCATAATTTGATAAAGAGCAGACCATGGGCATGGTAAGAAAAAGTCTCAAAGTCCTGATAGACTCATCATCTCACGCAGACGGCAGAAGAGAGGAACTCTCCCTGCCATGAACCTCCAAGCACCGCCAACTCCCCAATGCAGCACCATTGGCAGCACCCGACCGCAGCGGACTCTGAGTCCGTCCGAAAACTTCAAGCCTCCGACCAGCCCCTCCGACACAGCCTCTCCGAGCACCATCCTCTGCCGAGCGCTTCGACCCCGCCCCGGCCGCCGAGCAACAAGCAAAGCCGAGGACTCGGGGCCTTCCCCTCCGGAGATTCTGGATCTCACAGTAGCAGCAGCAGCGAAGCAGGCATTTCAGAAGTTTCTCCAGATGTTCCTCTGTGCTCTCACATCCGTCTCCATCAAATCAGGATTGTGCACGGCACCCTACTTGACAAATAACAGACATCACCACCGGAGTGGCCGCTGTGAGCTGCGTCGCGCCGCCATCTTCTCCTGCCTTCTCCCCTTAATCTTTCACACCCTAATTAATTGAGCACCTATCAATCTCTGCCTTAAATGTACCCAGTAACTTGGCCTCCACAAATGCCCGTGGCAACAAATTCCACAGATTCACCACCGTCTGGCTAAAGAAATTCCCCTTCATCTTTGTTTTAAATGGATGTTCCTCTTTTTTGAGGCTTTGCCCTCTGGTCCTAGACTCCCCTACCAAAGGAAACATCCTCTTCATGTCCACTCCTTTCAATATTTGACAGCTTTCAATACAGGCCCAAGCCTTCTATCACCTCTCATACAAAAAGCCTTTCATAGAACATAGAATAGTACAGCACAGTACAGGCCCTTTGGCCCACAATGTTGTGCCAACCCTCAGACCCTGCCTCCCATATAACCCCCCACCTTAAATTCCTCCATATACCTGTCTAGTAATCTCTTAAACTTCACTAGTGTATCTGCCTCCACCACTGACTCAGGCAGTGCATTCCACGCACCAACCACTCTCTGAGTAAAAAAACCTTCCTCTAATATCCCCCTTGAATTTCCCACCCCTTACCTTAAAGCCATGTCCTCTTGTATTGAGCAGTGGTGCCCTGGGGAAGAAGCGCTGGCTATCCTCTCTATCTATTCCTCTTATTATCTTGTACACCTCTATCATGTCTCCTCTCATCCTCCTTCTCTCCAAAGAGTAAAGCCCTAGCTCCCTTAATCTCTGATCATAATGCATACTCTCTAAACCAAGCAGCATCCTGGTAAATCTCCTCTGTACCCTTTCCAATGCTTCCACATCCTTCCTATAGTGAGGCGACCAGAACTGGACACAGTACTCCAAGTGTGGCCTAACCAGAGTTTTATAGAGCTGCATCATTACATTCGCGACTCTTAAACTCTATCTCTCAACTTATGAAAGCTAACACCCCATAAGCTTTCTTAACTACCCTATCCACTGTGAGGCAACTTTCAGGGATCTGTGGACATGTACCCCGAGATCCCTCTGCTCCTCCACACTACCAAATATCCTGCCATTTACTTTGTACTCTGCCTTGGAGTTTGTCCTTCCAAAGTGTACCACCTCACACTTCTCTGGGTTGAACTCCATCTGCCACTTCTCAGCCCACTTCTGCAACCTATCAATGTCTCTCTGCAATCTTCGACAATCCTCTACACTATCTACAACACCACCAACCTTTGTGTCGTCTGCAAACTTGCCAATCCACCCTCCTACCCCCACATCCAGGTCGTTAATAAAAATCACAAAAAGTAGAGGTCCCAGAACAGATCCTTATGGGACACCACTAGTCACAATCCTCCAATCTGAATGTACTCCGTCCACCACGACCCTCTGCCTTCTCCAGGCAAGCCAATTCTGAATCCACCTGGCCAAACTTCCCTCGATCCCATGCCTTCTGACTTTCTGAATAAGCCTACCGTGTGGAACCTTGTCAAATGCCTTACTAAAATCCATATAGATCACATCCACTGCACTACCCTCATCTATATGCCTGGTCACCTCCTCAAAGAGCTTTATCAGGCTTGTTAGACATGATCTGTCCTTCACAAAGCCATGCTGACTGTCCCTGATCAGACCATGATTCTCTAAATGCCCATAGATCCTATCTCTAAGAATCTTTTCCAACAACTTTCCCACCACAGACGTAAGGCTCACTGGTCTGTAATTACCCAGACTATCCCTACTACCTTTTTTGAACAAGGGAACAACATTCGCCTCCCTCCAATCCTCTGGTACCATTCCCGTGGACAACGAGGACATAAAGATCCTAGCCAGAGGCTCATCAATCTCTTCCCTCACCTCGTGGAGCAGCCTGGGGAATATTCCGTCAGGCCCTGGGGACTCATCTGTCCTTAACAGAATCATTCTTGTCAACTTCCTCTAAACCCTCTCCAATGTCAACACATCTTTTCTTAAATAAGGGGCTTAAAACTGCTCACAATATTTCATGAGGCCTCTCCAGTGCCTTATAAAGCCTCAGCATTACATCCTTGCTTTTATATTCTTGTCCTCTTGAAATTAATGCTAACATTGCATTTGCCTTCCTCACCACAGATTCAACCTGCAAATTAACCTTCAGGGAATCCTGCATGAGGACTCCCAATTCCATTTGCACCTCAGTTTTTTGAATTTTCAAATTGTTTAGAAAATAGTTGTTGACATACAACGTAAAAGCGAATGGTCCCAACATAGACTGGAGGAACACGACTAATTCAAACAGGATCCCTTTATTCCCACTCGTTGCCTCCTGTCAATTACCCAATGCTCTATCCATGCTAGTAGTTTTCCTGGGCTCTTGTTTAGCAGCCTCATGTTGAAGGCCTTTTGAATATCCAAGTACACAACATGAACTGATTCTCCTTTGTCTATTCTGCTTGTTATTTTTTCAAACAATTCCAACAGATTTCTCAGGCAAGATTTCCCCCGAAGGAAACCATGCTGACTATGAGCTAGTTTATCACGTGCCTCCAGGTACCCTAAAATCACATCCTTAACAATTGACCCCAACATCTTCCCAAACACTAAGGTCGGGTTAATTGGCCTGTAATTTCCTTTATTCTGCTTCCCTTCCTTCTTGAAGAGTGGAGTGAACATTTGCAGTTTTCCAGTTCTTTGGAGCCATGACAGAATCTACTGATTATTGAATGATCATTACTAATGCCTCCACAAAATCTTCGGCCACCTCTTCCAGAACCCTGGGGTGTAGTCCATCTGGTCCAGGTGACTTGTCTACCTTCAGACCTTTCAGTTTTGTAAGCACGTCTCTCTAGTAATAACAACGGCACTCACTTCTGCCCCCACCACTCTCGAACATCCGACATACTGCTCGCGTCTTCCACAGTGAAGGCAGACATAAAATACTTATTCAGTTCGCCCGCCATTTTCTTCTCTCTAGCCTCCCTTTTATTCTTTATAAAAATAAAAAGGGTACAATTTTTGATATTATTGGCCAGCTTACCTTCTCTCCCCTCTTTTTTTGTTTTTGTTTAGTTGCCTTCTGTTAGTTTTTTAAAAAATTACCATGCTCTATTATATAAGAATATAAGAAAAAGGAGCAGGAGTAGGCCATCCGGCCCATCGAGCCTGCCCCACCATTCAATAAGATCATGGCTGATCTGTCTGAAAACTCAGCTCCACCTGCCTGCCTTTTCCCCATAACCCTTAATTCCCTTACTATATAAAAGCCTATCTAACTGTTTCTTAAATATATTTCATGAAGAAGCCTCAACTGCTTCCATGGGCAGAGAATTCCACAGATTCACCACTGTCTGAGAAAAACAGTTTCTCCTCATCTCCATCCTAAATCTTCTCCCTTGAATCTTGAAGCAATGTCCCCTAGTTCTAGTCTCACCTGCCAATGGAAACAACTCAATCTCTCCTCATAGGTTAACCCCTTCACCCTTGGAATCAACGTGGTGAACCTCCTCTGCACTGCCTCCAAAGCCAATATATCCTTCCTCAAGTATGGAGACCAGAACTGCACACAGTACTCCAGGTGCGGCCTCACCAGTACCCTGTATAATTGCAGCATGACCTCCCTGCTCTTGAATTCAATCCCTCTAGCAATGAAGGCCAACATTCTGTTTGCCTTCTTAATAACCTGCTGTACCTGCAAACCAACTTTTTGTGATTCATGAACAAGCATTCCCAAGTCCCTCTGCGCAATTGCATGTTGCAATCTTTCACCATCTAAATAATAATCTGCTCTTCTATTATTCCTTCCAAAATGGATGATCTCACATTTACCAACGTTGTATTCCATCTGCCAGACCTTGGCCCACTCACTTAACCTATCTATATCCCTCTGCAGACTGTCCACATCCTCTGTACAACTTGCTTTTCCACTCATTTTAATGTCATCAGCAAATTTTGCTATGCCACACTCAGTCCCCTCTTCCAAATCATCAATGTAAATGGTAAATAGCTGCAGGCCCAGCACCGACCCCCGCGGCACCCCACTCACCATCGACTGCCAACCGGAGAAACACCCATTTATACCAACTTCTATTGGTTAACCAATCCACTATCCATGCCAATACACTTCCTCCGACTCCTTGCATCCGTATCTTATTTATAAGTCTCTTGTGCGGCACCTTATCGAACGCCTTCTGGAAATCCAACATATGACATCCACCTGTTCCCCTCTATCCACTGCACTCATTATGTCCTCAAAGAACTCCAGTAAGTTTGTCAAACAGGACCTGTCCTTTCTGAATCCATGCTGCGTTTTCTAATGGAACTACTCCTTTCTAAATGTTTCGCAATTTCTTCCTTCATGACAGGTTCAAGCATTTTCCCGACTACAGATGTTAAGCTAACTGGCCTATAGTTGCCCATCTTTTGCCTACATCCTTTTTCAAAAAGTGGTATGACATTTGCTGTCTTCCAATCCACTGGGACCTGCCCAGAGTCTAGAGAGTTTTGATAAATGATTACCAACGCATCTACTATAACCTCCGCCAATTCCTTCAGCACCCTGGGATGCATCCCATCAGGACCAGGGGACTTATCTACCTTCAGGCCCTCTAGTTCGCTCATCACTATCTCTTTAGTGACAGTGATTTTATCGAGATCCTCACCTCCCATTTCATCCATAACATCCTTCTTTGGCATATTAGATATGTCCTCCACCGTGAAGACAGACACAAAATAGTCGTTCAATGCCTCAGCCATTTCCTTCTCACCCAATATCAATTTCCCCTTCTCATCTCCTAAGGGACCTACGTTGACTTTAGCCACCCTCTTCTGCTTTATATCTTTATAAAAACTTCTTGCTATCTGTTTTTATATTTTGTGCTAATTTACTTTCATACTCTATCTTCCCTTTCCTTATTTCTTGTTTAGTTGTTCTCTGTTGCTTTTTAAAGTTTTCCCAATCCTCCAGTCTCCCACTACTCTTTGCAACTTTGTACACATGAGCTTTTAATTTGATACTATCTTTTATTTCCTTAGTTATCCAAGGCTGGCTCTCCCCACACTTAGTGCCCTTACTTTTGACTGGAATA